>NC_056505.1:24750512-24781925 GCF_014905685.2 Nematolebias whitei | reverse complement strand
CACACACACACACACACACACACACACACACACACACACACACACACACACACACACGTGTACAGTTATATTGCGCTGTCTCAATGGTGTAGCATCGAGCCAAGACAGGAGGGATAGTGGATTTATACAGGTGTGTGTGTCCTTCTTTGTCACCTGTCACTTCCGTTCCCTCAGCATGATGGCTCATCCATCATCTGCAGATTGAGCTTTTCAGCAGAAACTAGACTGATTAATACCATAGGACCCCGGGGTTGACTGGCTGACCTGGCTTCTATAGGCAGGCTTGTTGTTTGTGTATGTAGATGGATGATTTGTCTGTGTGCTAAATTTTTAGACTATGTATTTGTTGATTACATGGTTGACTGGCTTGGCTGAATGCTGTTTAAATGGCAAAACAAAAGGTATGTAGCGGGTTTTAAAATAGGTTTTATTGAATAATGCTGGGCTAAATGATAATTTGACTGAAAGATTGGGAGGATTACTGCCCTGTTTGTCATTGACTGGTTTTGATAAATGACATGTCTATAAAAGTATTTGAGGATTGGTTAATGAACTGAATCACTGGTTGTAAAAATGCAAAAGCCAGGTAGATTTCCACGTCAGCTATACAATCTAATGTAGAATGTTATCCTAGAAAAAAAATCCATGCCATGTGTATTTTATTATTTACACATTTTTTTCAAATTTACTGTTTCTTTTTGACAGTATGCTGAGATTTTAATTTCTTTACTTTCATCACATTTCCAATCCTTCATTCAAATCAATTTGCTTTCCCAGGATGATGATAGTCCCAAAATTTGTGTCTACGTGCATGTTTTTATGTACTTCTTCAAAGGACAAACATAAAAAGAGTTGTAAAGAAAAGGGCATTTCCATTCAGGACTAATGCTTACACTTCCATCACCTCTTTTTATGCTCAAATTGTGTCAGTATTACAGTGTGTTTTTAAACCATGTTAACCAGCTTCATGTTCATTCTCTAATTTTTGTTGGCATCAGTCTCAAGCAGATTGAATGCAAAGCTGATAATGTGAAATGCTAAATACGGTTGCATTACATTCCCAGATTAAATAAATACATGACATTTTAGGTGGAACAACTTGTACACCGAGGATTTGCATAAATTGTCATGATCTAATTATTGAAATGTGTCCATGCCTCCTCACTGTTTGACTTAAAGTTAAAAGCAGCTCTTTCTAATAAAGATGTTGAGTCAAAATATTAAGTGATTTAAATGAAACCAAAATAGTTCCTCTTCACTTAGGGATCTATCAATGGTTAACTCATCTGCTTTGTCCTTGGTTAGCCTTTGAAATTGTCTTTTCTTGTGCGAACACTTGTAACTCTGTCTCTACGTACTCTTGTACAAAAAAGTCAAAGGCAGCTGAACACCTTTATAGGTTTAAATTAATGGCAGCAGTGCTGACCCATTCCCTTTCTTCTTTTCTATTGTTGTGTTACAAAAGGCCTTTATGTGCCAAAGCCTTTTATGCCATTTTTCTTTTTCATAAAAATAAAACAGAAAAAAACGTAGATAGTGTTGCTACAGACAAAGTCAGGTTTAAATTGTCATCTGCCAAGGTGACTTTTTGAAACTATTTTCATGTGTCTGTGTGTCAGAGAAGTGTCCTCTGACCTCCCTGACAAAGGGTATCCATGAGGAATGAAGTTTTGTGTGTCACAGGTCACTCGTCCACTCCATCATACAGACCTAATATTATCCAAGGACAATGATGGTTATGTCTTGTAGTCCTACTGCTGCTGGTATTAATTCTTAAAATCAGCACAAGAAAATCCTGGGACATCTTTTATTGACCAACTGTAGGAACAAGTTTGTTTCTTGAAATATTTCCCCCAGCTTTTTTATGAGTAAGCAGCTGTTTCTGCTATTTTTATAACAATGTAACAAAGTGCTTGTAGCGCTGAACCATAGATTTAGTACCTTGTCATTGTAAGCTACAATGTAACTTTCAAACACCAAAGCATTTCCTCTGCATTTTCTTATTGTTTCAGTTACCCCTCAGGTCCATAACAATAGCAGTTTGTGGAAAAATGCCAGTCTGTGGCATTCTCTTGCTTGAGCGGCTCCTTAAATTGCGGTGGTAGACGCTTGTGCTTTCAGAAAGTGGGCAATCGCCATCTGTTCCTGGATGCTGCCATATGGTGGGCTTTTTTCTCAGGGAATAAAATAAAAACAAATATGTCAGAATATTCGTTTTCCTCCACGGACACTGATCAGCCAAGGGAAAAGCTGTATCTGAGTGTGTCTGGATTAATGGTTTTACTTTATGCTTCAGGAAATGGGGAGGGTATGCTTATGGTTGGTAGGGGATTTGTGTAGGTGTGTGATTACAGTACATGTGCATCCTTTGTGAGAGCATAGATACTCTTATGCATTTTTCTGTACCTGGAAGCATTTCCTGAATCATTTCTTTGACTTAAAGGGCAGTCGTGCTGTAATGTTTTGAGAAGTTGTTTGCCCTCCTCTTGGAGGTATTAAACAGCACAGAAGAAAAGAGCTTCAAGGTTAGCCAGAGTGACATTTCATGGCTGCTACTGGCAAAGAATCAAGAAGAGATTCTCTCAAGCCATCATCAAGCTCTCCATCTTGCGAGGCCGTGCATTCAAAAGACTTGTCACTTTTGAAAATCAGGAGAGTGTGATGTGCCATTGAGGAAGAGCTTCTTTCTTCTCTTGTCAATCCCCTTGTGTGTCCCTTCCACAGACTGACAGCCACAGACGGCAGTTTGTTTTGGTCGAGACAGAATACGTCTTTTGTTTGCTTGGTTATACATGCCACGTTTTGTCTTTGCTACCTCTGGACAGCACTGACACATTGAAGTTTTTTATTAGCTGTAAGCAGGTGGTGTGTGAACTTGATGAACTTGTGCATATGCTTTTGTGTTTGTGTCGGCATGGCTGACTTTTATACTGTAAGGATATCGTGGAGGGGGGTACATGTGTAGGCCTGCATGGGTGTGAATGTTCACCATCACATTTTGTGTGTTATACTTGGATGTTTGCTCCAAAGGCGAATAAATCAGTGATGCCTGGGATAAGGCCATGGCCCCTCCTCAAACTGCACAGACAAGCTGAGAGGCTCATTAATCAAACGGCCAGTCACAGATGTGATGGCTTCCACACAAACCGCCAGCAGACTGTGAAAGTCACATCCAACAGAGTCAACTGTCAGCCAGGGAGGCAGGTTGCACTTTCCTCCCTACTTTGCTCTTGTTCTCCCCCCCATTGTATTTATCTCTCACTCTCCCTTTACCACCTCTCACCTCCAGCATAATGCCTCAGTGTGATACATCTCAAATATTTGTCTTGTCCCTCTAAAAACGATCTCGAGGGTGGAGGAAAATCCATCTTCTCCGAAAGTGGTCATGGTCGAACCATTCTAGAGACACAAGACATCTGTCATCACTTCACATTGCTCTGTTCTTTGTGGTTACAGTACTTTTTCTAACCTATACTGAATTTTTTTGTAACATAAACAAATTCTAATTCTCTTTATGGGTAAAAGTTGATGTAGGACAACAATTTTGATTGCGCAAAGTTGAGGAATCTTCTCTTTATTTTAAACATTAGCTTCAGAAAAGTTAGTATGCGAAGTTGGCTCTGTACATGACTTAATGTGTATACAGTACACACTATATATATATATATATATATATATATACATACACTTTTTACATCAAGTATTTAGTGATGCATTGTCTGTGACTCCTTCGTGAGAATGCAGTTGTGTAAAAAGATAAAGCTAATGGGTTTGGATATTTTTGTCAGTTTTGTCCATTTTATATCTTCAATGTCAATTCCTGATTAATTTAAAATTTTCCTATTTTAATAACTGTTTATTACAGACAATGAATTCAATGCTGACAAAATGACTGTGCAGGTATCACAAAACAAGATTTCCTTTTGTTGTTTTTTTCTGGCAACTCTTTTTGCCATGTCTGTTTAATGGACTTACGGTAATTTCTTAAATCCATCTTTTAAAATTGCAATTTTATTAAATTTTCCAATACAAATAGCAATGCCTGTGCCTGTTCCAACTTGAAACTTTGGGTGGATAAATAGTTGGAGTAATTCTAACACTGGAGCTAAATGGAAATGCTACATAATCTACTGCAAAACCCTCCAAGGACAGGCAGAAATGCTGGATTGAACAGAGATAAAATAAAGCCATCCATTCACAATCAAAAATGGCAAGCCCCAAGACTCCTTAAATACAATGAGGCATTTGATGCCACAAATAAAGACAGTATTCCACTTAACTGTAGGAATATATGGAGCCTCGCACGACTGAACTGCAGAATGTCATGCAAGACTTGTCATGTGAATCTTACCAGAAGCTCTATTTTGTAGACTTGGATGAATAAAAGATAGCCCACTATTCAATTCCAATATTTTCCAAGAATTGTACATTCCAATTTTATTCTGTTCTGCAGTTAAAGATTTTGTTTTTGAAAATAGAGAGAAAGAAACATGTTTCCTGTTATGTAAATTTACCGTAAATTTAAACATATTTACCTGGCCTATTTGAAAATGATGGTGCCAACTGACCTTTCTACCATTTGTTCCTAACCCAATCTGGCCTAAGATTACAAGACCACGGTTTTGCCCACCAAGCTATGGCAGCCCCATTCACTGAAATATTTTGATAAGATCCACTGTTTTTTTGGGTTTTTTTTTTTCCTACTACATCTGACTTTTTTGGCTTTGGAGCAGCTTTCACTTTCCAATTCATATTGCTTATTTGTTTTGGGTTTTTAACTTTGTCAGCAAAAGTAATGCCATATTTTTGCCCCTGGAACCCATTTTGTCAACTAGTTGAGATGGACTGGGACTCTTTTCAAGACATGGTTGGACTGTTTGACACTGCTGCCATTTCTCCTGCTGATTTACTGAGATGACTTTTTAGCTGACTGCAGCAGCCCATTGTGAAGGGCCAGTTTGTGACCGTCTGTTCCAGTTCATCATAGGATGGTTTTTATTTTTCCATTCCTCAACGGGCCATCATATTTTAGACCCTCTGAAAATAATACTAAGATTTTTAGTTTGCTAATTTTTCAGGGGTCTCTGTATTAATTAGATAATAGAATAGAATAGAATAGAATAGAATAGAATTCAACTTTATTGTCATTGCACATGTCACAGGTACAAAGCAATGCAATGCAGTTTGCATCTATCCAGAAGTGCTTAGCTAGAAAAATTAATTGGTAGATACATATAGTACAATATATAGTAAGTTGCTTTGAATATGCTATAGGTATAAATATATACAGTTTGTGAGTAGACAGACTATGAACAGGTTATAATATGAAGGGGTATAAACAACTATATAAAAGAAAAAATATATATATAAGTATGTGAGTACTTATGAACAGTAGATAGTAGATTATGTGTACAGTTTGTGCAGTAGTGGGCTAAAAGATGAAAGTGCAAGTGGTGGTGTTACAGTCTATATGTTGTTGTTGTGTGTATGAGAATACAGACCATTGTTGTTATTCAGATGTCAGGAGGCAGTTCAGGAGTGTGGGGACAGCTGTGGGGAAGAAGCTGTTCCGGTACCTGGTGGTTTTAGTCCGGAGGCTCCTGTAGAGCCTCCCAAAGGGCAGGAGGGTGAAGAGTCTGTGTGCTGGGTGGCTGAAGTCTTTTATGATTTTCCCAGCCCTTTTCAGACACCACTTCCTGTAGATGTCCTTTATGGCAGGGAGTGGTGCTCCGGTGATGTGTTGGGCAGCTTTCACCACCCTCTGCAGCGCCTTCCGGTCTGAGGCAGAGCAGCTCCCGTACCAGACTGTGATGCAGTTGGTCAGGATGCTTTCAATGGTGCAGCGGTAAAAGTTCACCAGGATGTCTGAGGACAGGTGGTTCTTCCTCAGAGTCCTCGGAAAGAAAAGGCGCTGGTGAGCCTTCTTGATCAGTTTGGAACAGCCGGTCGTCCAGGTGAGATCCTCGGAGATGTGGACACCCAGGAACTTGAAGCTGTTCACAAGCTCCACCACCGTCCCCTTGATGTAGATGGGTGGATGTGGGCCAGCGTTCCTCTTGAAGTCCACAATGAGCTCCTTAGTCTTCTCAGTGTTGAGCAGCAGGTTGTTGGTGTCACACCACTCAGCCAGACGAACCACCTCTTCCCTATAAGCGGTCTCATCGTTGTCTTTGATGAGGCCGATCACCGTGGTGTCATCTGCAAACTTAATGATGGTATTGGAACCATCAGCAGGTTTGCAGTCATGGGTGAACAGGGAGTAGAGGAAGGGACTCATCACACAGCCTTGTGGTACACCAGTGTTAATAGTGATGGTAGATGAGCAGTGGTTATCCAGCCGGACATGTTGGGGTCGGTTGGTCAGAAAGTCCAGTAACCAGTTGCCCATGAGGGAACTGATGCCCAAGTCTGTGAGTTTTGTGATGAGTTTTGAGGGGATGACTGTGTTGAATGCTGAACTAAAATCTATGAACAGCATCCGGGCAAAGGTGTTTTTGTTATCCAAGTGTGAGAGAACAGAGTGCAGTGCTATGGAGACTGCATCCTCTGTGCTCCTGTTCTGGCGGTATGCATAATTATACTGTAAAACAAATTATTTATTAAAATTGTTTTTTAATGTATAATTACTTTTAGTTTGTGTTTTATTCACACATTTAAATGGCAATTTAGAAATCACTAAGTAGTATAATATTTCAAATTCCAATGTGCTATTTTTTAATACACATAGCTTCTCTACATTCATTCATAATGCCTTAAAAAATCTGTTAAATACTTAATTATAATGGTATGTGTGTCCTACACAAGACAGTAAGAATGTGTTTTGATGGTACAACGTTAGGATATATCGTCGCCAGGCTCATTAACCCATCGGTGGTGCCCAACCAGCCCTGGCCAATCATTGCTCTCAACTTGGCTCTGCCATTTGCATGTGGTCCAGGAAGAGATAATTAGAAGGATCTCTGCCTGTCACTGTTAATCTGGGACTTAGTGAAGAGCTGTGACGCCGACATGCTGATAGACTGACACACATGTCTACACACACACAGCATGGTGTCATACTTGTGTACACACATTGGAATCCGATACGCACTTTTACATTTTTCAAGGGAAAATGCAGTACCTTTACTCAGAGTCTGTATGCACAGGCTAACACATGCCAACACCATCGCCGTTATCTTCCTTTCCCAACTCTGAATGTCACTCTTTATTACACTCTCTCTTTTTGACTTGTGACCGGTAGAGTCATCTTTTTGACATCTTTTGTATCTCTTATCCTGCAGCACATAACACTAAAATATATCAGTCTATTCTCTGCTGGTATGTGAATGATTGCATGTTGATTCAGTGGCTGTTTACACCAGTTGTACTACGTTGTTGACAGAGGTTTTAGATCCCTTTTCAGATAGACTGCGTGCTTGTTGCTTCCCAAACAGGCAGAATGCTCAGTAAGCCTTTTGAACAAGCCCAGCTGTCAGCCCCTATATACAGTACTTTCACAGACCCCCACATACACACGTGGTTACAAACACATCCCAACAAACATGCACGCGTGATCATGCGCTGGCACGTCCTCAGTTACGCACGGGCTGAAAACACACACGTCGCTGATTGGCAGGCCTCCTGTTTCCCCATAATTCCGACTGATTTATCCAATCAATCTCACTTGGAGAGCTGCTAAAGCGTTGACTAATATTAAGAGTAGAACATGTGACAATTAAAACATCCTTCAGGTAATTACAGAGCTGGTTTAGCAGCAAACAACTGAGGCATTTATACATTCAGCCTGTTGCCTTTGCGTTTTATTTGTACCTGTTAGAAAGTTAATCGGGGGAAATGAGGTACATCTGTTAATGTTTCCACTGTTAATTCGCATGTCACGTGTTATGTAAAATACCACATTAGCTAAATGTGTCTATGCAAATATTGACTCTCTTCATCTAATTGAATGTCATAGACAATTTTTAGCCTGCAAAAGAAAAGAGTGCAGAAGAACGGGATAGATGTTCCTGTCACTGAAAAGCCTATTTCTATGCATTGACAGCTAGTCCTTTTTGCACTCATGGGTACCGCTAAATGGTGCATGTTGAGCGAGGGGGTGAGTTCCATCGCCGACCTTATCTGTCCTGCTGTGTGACCCTGTGTCACCACTGATGGCACATAATAGTTGACACTTGACTTTAGGGGCTCTTTAAGTGCCAAGAGTGCCTTTCGCCCTAGATTCATATTCTAATGTAGCCATCCTCAAATTCTGTGCTTTTACCCTTTGTACAAAACCCCTCACTACACTTGTTTTGACATTTTTTCCACCTGTCTTTATCATTCTGTCTTTTTCTTTTGGTCTTCTTTTATCATGAAAGGTACACACATGCATTCACACATACACCAACTCAAAGACTTGTTCGTTTTTTGCAGAACTGTCTCCTGCCCTCATGACCCTTGACTTTACAGGTGCGCACACGGAGGTGAACTTTTCTTGACTCTGTTTTCTAAAGACATCATAAGTACTGTAAATGGTCCAGCTAGGATTAGCCTGTTCTCCCAGTTCTGAGCAGTATTATTAAATCCTTATGAAGTGATATTGTTTATATTTTATTTGCCTTTACTATTAAGACCCAACTAATATTCAAGTCTACAATTTAAGACTACACTTTTTCAACCCAAGTAATACAGATTTAAATTGGGTCCATCTTATCACCAGCAAAATGTTTTTTTTCCACTTTGGGAGTGAGATGTTTGTGGATTCAGTTTTGTTTGGTGGGTTCCTCAGACTGAATAAGTTCTTTAGGTGAAAGAGGAAATGTCTCAGCAACAAAATAAACCTTTCAGATGACCTGACTGAACATTGTTGGATTTATACCTGGATTAATGAGCATGAACTTTGGTGTGTCCATGCAGTTATATTTCTCGTAGTACAACTGAGTTGTACGTCATCAATTCTAATTTGGATAACCAGGACTTGTCAACACAAAGGACTAAGCAGCCACGTTCTTCTGAAACAGAAAATAAATACATAAATAAAAATGTTCATATTTGTATTGTTTTTAAAATTAAATTTATATATTCATATATTTGGAAACATGACTGTATTGTAAAATAACATTAGTTTTATCTTTGTGTCATAGACATCGAGACTTGTTTGATTGCATGCAAAAGAATTACCTCAGTTTCCACCACAATGACGTGAAAATTGCACTGATGAAGAAAGTATAGGCATACTTCAGCGCAGTATCGGCTGTACTATTGTTGGGTCTCAGAAAGACAGGACCCTTGGAGTCACTCTTACCCCTTTTCTATTAGTACCTTTAGTACCGGTACAGCACGGTTTAACTTGGCTCGGTATGTTACACATTGTGTTTCCATTATGCTTTCAGTACCTGTTCCAGTGGGCAGGGTTCAAATTTGTGTCACACACCTCACCAGCTGGTGGCAGTAAGACCTCGAAACAGGTTTCAGTACAGGGTGAGAATTTATTTTGAAGTTTCTGGCAAATTAAAAAGAATGATCAAGTTTAACTATATATATATATATATATATATATATATATAAAATGTTTAAAAAAAATTGTTTCCACTCTCCATCCCACACTCGTCCCGGTCCGCCCGTCTGCTGGGATCAGGGTTCAGCCTTCATGAGCATGCGAGGACGTGGCCCGGACCACGGCCTTCTGCTAGTCAGCAGCTCATATGATCTCCCATGGTGACCAGTGGAGCTCAGAGCACGCAAGGCCGGGGCCCAGCGTCGAGTCGGCAGCATGGAAGGATCTTCCGCGGTGACCGACGGAGCTCGGATCCGAGGAGATGATGCTCTGACGCTCGTTCTGAATTTTGTCATCGGCCACCAAGCACAAAAAACACCTGCGCTTCAGCATTAGACCACAGTGTTGTTATTATTATTTTTAAAATCTTTAAAATAGGTCCAGTCACTCCTCAAATTGAATTATTGCAAATGGCGCATCTGGTTTTGTGAAAAATTCTCAAAGCCCTAGTGACTCCACCCCCTGACCAATCAGTGACCGACAGTGTTCTGACGTCACGTTTTGATGCCGGTTCAGTCCGCTTGGAACCCAAGAGACAAGGGTACTGAAAAAAGGGACCGCTTCTACAAACCGTTACTAGTGCAAAAGCCTTGGAACCGTGCCGAGTTGAGTCGAACTGTGCTGTATCATTACTAGTTGAAAAGGGGTATCTGTGTGTCATCTTAGGTATAGTAAAAATGTGTTCTAAATAAGTTTTATTCATTTGTTTTATATTAGTAAAATATGTAACTTTTTAATCCAACTTCCTCTTTTAGTGCTTATTTGATATCACTACTTGATGGCATACATTTCAAAATAAAACAAGCTCATACATGTACATCCTATGGTATGCATTACAATGCACAGAAGGTCCATAGCCTCTGATCAAACAGTAAAATCACACCTTGTCCATCCATCCATCATCCATCCATCCATCCATCCATCCATCCATCCATCCACACACACAACAATACATCCATTCATTATCGTTTACCTACTTCTTCCTTTTCGGGTCACAGTAATCACTGGTGCCCATGTCCGGTCATTACTGTGTGAGGGATGTGGGACACCCTGGACATTTCACCTGTCCTTCACAGGGACACATAGAGACTAACGAGACAACCGTTCACTTTCACCCACACCTAGGGGCAATTTAGAGTTACCAATCAGCCTAACATGCAAGTTTTTGGTCTGTGGGAGGAAGCCGGAGAAAACTCACGCATGTATGGGGAGAACATGCAAACTCCACGCAAAATGGCCTCTGGACTGGGATTTGATCCAGCGACCTTCTTGCTGAGAGGCAGCAGCTCTACCAACTGCACCATCGTACCGCTCAAACCTTGTCCTCATTGTAAATATCAAAAAGCTGTCTGTGTGGCAAAAGACAAATATGTGTTTGCACTCTCCCACTCTGTTTCCCCATCTCTGGAGCTCTTTACTCCCATCTTTGTCTCAACTCTGTCTCCTTTTACCTGCTCTTGCTTCTTCTCTCTGCCATCCTCTCAGAGAAACCATCATGGGTCATGTTGTTTTGAGTCTTTGATCACTGAGTAGTCTTTCAGCATGTTGACTACAAGGCCTCTCACCTCCCCCGTGGTTGTTGCCGAAAAGGGGCCACACTTATCTGCCTTCTGTGATGTCGATGGTTGAAAGCATTTGCTGATCTTGAAAGAGTGTTTCTCTGCTTGTCTGTGTGTGTATTTAGGAGTGTGTGTGTCCATCCACCCAGACATGATAAAAGACTCTGTTACAGCACTGTGTTATGATCTGCTAAATTTATATTGTAGCCATAAACTGAGCTGATTGATAAAAAGAGCATTCTTGCCTATGGGATCTCACTGCTAATTTTCATACAACACCATAACCAATTGAATGAACAAAGTTGTAAGTAGATGAATATCTTACATTGTCTTTAAATTGCTTGATTGTGTTTTTGGTGCATAAAAAACATCCTACATTGTTTCAAGTATTAAATAATTTCTTTTCTGAGTCTTAACAACTTACAAGTGTATTCATTGGCTGTGTGTCTCGGAGCTTTTTTGCAGCCTTCTCCCTTTTGCAAAACCCAGGAATGACCAGTTTGTGACAGCTTGTGATGTTAACCCAAGTTGCTTTTGACAGCAGACAAAGAAAGGGGAAATGATGGAGGGGAAAGCTGCCATATAAAGCAAAGAGTTGGATTTCTTTCATTGAAGATGAATGGAATTTATAGGAATCAATTATTTTTGTTCTTTTTCTTTAAAATCCATCAATGTTTACTTCTATATATTTTATTTTGTCATGACTCTTAAGTGTGGTCTGTTTGATTGAATTTTCCAACAAAGATATTTAGTGATCTTGATTAATTGTTTGGACAGAGAACCTTGGCTTTAACAGAAGCGTCTGTTTTAGATGCCCCCTCTTTGTGACATCATGGAAACAAGTCTACCCTTTACAGTGGACTGAAGTGAATGGTATTGTTTGACATATTGTGCTGATGCATGCCAGTTTATAAGAATGCCAATGACAATCACAAGAGAGGACATTTAGATTACTGCCGAGACTCTTGTCCTGTCTCTTTCTATCTGGCCTCCTATCACTCCATCTGCTTCATAATCTGTTTTCTCCTCATCTTGAGTTTGACTTGCAATGATGAAGAGTTGGTCAGGAGGGTACATATTGGTGTATGTGCATTAACTCCTTTGGGTAAGTAAACATTTTGGGGTTTCTGTGTGTGTGGTGGGGGTATTTTGATTCTGTATTTCCTACATTTCTGCCCTCTGAGTCTGAATGTGACTCTGAGGCTGTATCTCCCAATCAGTCAGCCTGCCTCGCCCTCCTGACCGAGCATTTCTCCTTCAAGTCTTTTCAAAAGAGCCCTTCTCATCACTGCATGGTGGACCTTTCGCTCTGCCCCTCACTGTTCTCAAGGTCTCCGCATCCATCCTGTTTGCACTCTATAATTTTATATGCACCATCTGACTGTATGTATCTCATAAAATAATTTACATTCCTTTTAAGTCTCAGCTCAAGTTAAAATCTTCCTTTTTCTCTCCATGCGATGTTCTGCCACCCTTTCATTTAGCTCATAAGTACGTGACAAAGAAGAAGTTCAAACCTTCTCTAATTTCCTTTCATTCTACTAATCCACGTGGTTGCTTCATCTGTTTTTGCTCTTCATCTTGTCATCACATGTATGCCCACAAACATACCAACACTCTGTCATTCTTAGATCCTTACAAGGTAACATCAAGTGAAAGAAAGGCCACATTGCCATCTGGTTTGTGCTTTGTACTTTTTGTTTTCTTTTGAAAAGTTTACTCATCTTCTCCTTGTAGTTATCTGTAGCGTTTGATGCACACATGCCTGGTTGAGAGGTCAAAATGTCCGTGGTGGTCTTAGAGTCTGCCAGCAGCAAAGGCATTTCAAAGAGGAATACTAAATGTAACATTATGGCCATAGTTATCCCACTATACTTGGACCATGTGTGGGAAAGAAAATGCAACTTTGATAGGTTTTTAGAAATTGAGCCAGTTTGATCAATGTTTTTTTTTTTTTTTTAATCTGCTTAAAAGTTTATTATTGAAGCATTTTTTTCACTATGTCAGTAAAACTTTGACAGAACATTTTGGCAAAAGCTATAGCCACCTGTTTTGCACCTCCTTTGCTTTCATTAAAAAAATAAAAAATAAAATAAAATAAAAATTTTAAAAAGCCCTTTTTATTGTTACAGAATACAGAATACAGAAACAAGATTTGTTTTATCCTATGACCATCAGCATTTTGGAAATTAACTTTTGCTGGGGAGCCCAAATTCAGCTTAGAGACAGTTCAACAACACACAAAGACAGAAACTAAAGATAATAATTATAATAATCATTTTATTTAAAAAGCGCCTTTCATGACACCCAAGGACACTTTACAGTAAGAACAAAGATCAACAGGAATAAATTACATAAAGAATATAAAATACATAAAGAATATAAAATACATACAGAATATAAAATGCATAAAGAATATAAAATACATACAGCAAAGTTAAGGATAAGCGAGTGTAAAGAGATGTGTAAAGAGAACATTTTCAAGCATTTTCAAATAGATACATATATTACAGACCTGCTATTTGATAAACACTTGTGTGTTGTGTTAGATTATGTTGGCTCATGTAGTGGACTCGGCCTCCGACCAAAACCTGCCTCTGAGGACCTTCATGGGACAGGAACTGTTATTTCATTGATTTGAATCCAGAAATACAAATTAGCTCATCCAGAGACTGTCTAATTGTATCCTGAAGTAATCAATTGAAAGAACACTCTTCTTTTATATTATCATCACTATTTTACAATATCTTGATAAATCAAAAGTGTGTTTAGTTCATATCATTTCTAAATGTTGAAGTGAACCACTCATTTTAAATCAACTGTGAAACAGTATTAATGATTTTTTAATCCTCATTTAAATTAGAAATCAAGTTAAAATGTCTTTTTCACAAAGTAATTATGCATTTTTGATCTTCTGTCTAAATGAGAAGTAGTGATCTCGGTCAAGAGTCAGGAAGCAAGTATAAGAACGAAGTGCTTTGTTTTTAAAAACTCTCAGACAGTAAATACGAAAACTGGCACCTGTAAGTCTGTCATTTCTCCAAAATATTTTCTCGTCTGTAACTAACCGTTCTCAAAACATTCCTGCTGTGTTCTTGACTTGTAATGACCCTCTGACATCACTAGAACCACCCCTGTTGGTTGCTTCAACCAATCAGGAGGTCCTAAAGTGAGAACCCTTTAAAAGTCGACACTTCCTGGAACTGTTCAGTTCTGGAGTTCTGGAGTTCTGGAGGGTTCTGGAGTCGTCTGAAGTCTTCCTGGAATCCGGTGGAGTTTTTCCACTGCTGAGTGGAACTTCGGACTCAGTTTCCCAGTCTGATGGAGTCATCCATCTCTGCAGGAGTCACGGCGCCTCGCTGTGACTTCACCCGGTGAATGCCCTACAACTTCTGAGGAAGTTTGTTCTGTTGAACAGAGTATCTCATGACTTCTGCTTAGTCGCAGCCGCCCTGAGGAGACGCTGAAAGGTAGCGTGCCAGGGACCTCTTGACCGTAGCGGACCCATCCTCTGCCAAGGTAAAGAGTCGTCACGAGCTTCACGCACTAAGTGGACCGAGGGCGAGCTGCGTTTGAAAGGAGCGTGCTATTCTGGTCCACAGACATACATCTAACTTCAAACCTCTCCCTTAAACTCCTCCATTTTCCCATCTTTAAACTCTTCTATTTTGCCAGTAATTAATCTAGAGGCCTTCAGAAATGTCTGTTGTTTTTATTAAGTAAAACGTGCCAGGTTGTATTAATCAGGACCCGATCAACTAATCAAGTGTACAATGTTTTGATGTTAAATTTTGATTCTGTTCAATAAATGGCCACATTTATTTTGATGGGTCAAAGAAAATTAACGTCTCATGTCACTGATTAAACCATCTATGCACAGTTACTTCTGTCACATGGCTGTAATTAGCTCGAAAAAGAGAGAACCCGTTATTAAATTATATTGTAGTGAAGGTACAGCAAAGCTGACCTTGACACACTACACTCTTCACTTCCTCTTGCAGTGGTTTGGCTATGCAGTGGGAAGACAGTGTGGTTTGATATACCAGTATGTCTCTCTGGGTCTGTATCACTGGGAGCAGATATGTTTGATATCTCGGTCACCTTAGCATCAGACCTGACAGCACCTATCATAACCTGACCCCTTCTGCTGTTCATCCTCTTTATTTATTTATTTAGTTCGTTTTTTTGTCACAACCAACTCATAAAACTGTATGTGTATTTTTTTTTCTGATTTATTATTGTGTCTCATTCACATTCAGATCCTAACTGCACCTCTTTTCATAACTTTTTGTCACACTGCAATGCATTTTAGAAATACCAGTGGAAGTTATTTTTTGGATTATGATTCTGGTGTTATGTTTGTACAAAGATCTTAAGTGTGTTTATATGCGTTTGTGTGTGTATACGAGCATTTATTAGAGATCATTTACAAAGTTATTACCGTATATTTTGGACTATGAGGCACACTTAAAATCCTTTAATTTTCTCAAAAGTCGACAGTGAACCGTATAATCTAATGCACCTTATGTATTAATTCTGGTTGGGCTTACTGACCTCAAACCAATTTTATGTGGTACAACTGAACAATGTTGGTTCTCTAACTATCTCTCAGACCAGAGGCAATGTGTTCAACATAATGGTACTTCCTCCAGTTATTTAACAGTCAACAATGGTGTACCACAAGGCTCAGTCTTAGGACCCACCCTCTTTACAATCTACATACGTAATGTAGGTAAAAACATCCCTGATGCATCCATACATTTCTATGCTGATGACACAGTTGTTTATTGTAGAGCTAAAACAGTTGAAAAGGCTTTCCAGCTTTTGGAATCTGCATTTGACATCATCCAGACAGATTTGTTTCGCCTCAAACTTGTCCTAAATGCCGACAAAACCAAAGGGAGGCATTTTTCAAATAGGAAGTTGGTCCCAGCAGTTCTTCCTCTGATTTCATCCTCAAATGGTGTCCCGATTGAGTTTGTTGATTCCTATAAATATTTGGTTATCTTGGTCGATTTGCATCTCTCTTTTAAGCTCCAAGTGGAAAACTTGGTAAAGAAACTGAAAGTTAAACTGGGTTTCTTTTTCAAAAACAGATCCTGTCTAACTCTGAATGAAAAGGAAACGCCTTGTATCTGTGACCTTCCTTTCCTCCATTGATTACGGTGACATTATTTACATGAACGCTCCTACAAGAACCCTGCAGATGTTGGATGCTGTCTATCATGGTGCACTAAGATTCATAACTGGCTGTGATTATCGTACCCACCACTGCACCCTGTATTCACTGGTTAACTGGACATCATTAACTTCACACAGACTCTCTCACTGGTACATTTTCATCTTTAAATCACTTCTTGGTCTGCTGCCTTCATACATCTCCTCCTACATGTCTCTGCATGAGTGCAGCTACAGCGTGCGCTCTCAGGACATTATTACCTGCAATGTTCCCTCAGTGAGGACTGAACTAGGCAAAAGGGCCTTCTCCTACTCTGCTCCTGTTTCCTGGAATATCTTACAAAAATATCTGAAGCTCTCGACCTTAACCTCTCTAAGTGGCTTTAAGAATCTGTTGGACTCCTGGCAAGGACCAATGCAGACATGTTCCTGTTTTTAGTTTTCTACATTCGCCTTAGAATCTAGCTGTTTTTTTTTTTGTTACTTTTCTTTTTTTAGCCATCCTATTTGTAAAAAAAAAAAAAAAAAAAAAAAAATTGTATGACTTTTTATAACTGTTTATTCTTGTTGCTGTTGTCCATTGTTGTCATCATTCTTTGTTGAAATCAGGTCTCTCTTGTAAATGAGTCCTCGAGGCTCAATGGGATTTACCTGTCTAAATAAAGGTTGAATGAATGAAAAATTATTGTGAATGAGTTGAATAAAGTTTGACTATTCTGATCGTTTTGTTTCGCTTAATGCGCCTTATAATCCGGTGCACCTTATGTATGAAAACAAACCTGTTCATTGATATTGCACCTTATAAGTGCGCCTTATAGTCCGAAAAATATGGTAGCTCCAGAACATAGGGGTGAGGAGGTGGACTCAATGCATTGCTGCAGTAGAGGAAGAGCAAATCAGGTGGAAGCAAGTGGTTTCAGAGCTAATAGAAAACAGCTAACTAGTCTGAAAGCCTTACCTTACTTTGGCCTGCACTTCACATCTAACAGTTATTTATTTATTTTGGTCAGGGGCAAATGTATGTGCTGCAGCATTGGTTATCAGTGACAAGAAGAATCAAAGAGCGACACCACAAATGAAGCTGTGAAAGTGGCCCGACAGCGAGGTCCCAAGGCAAACATCCTGCTCTCACACATTTTATTCTGATCACAGTGATACCTCACAGGGAGAAAGCAAGAGCAAAAATGAAAGCGAGAAAACCATCATCCTCTTCAGCTAGAAAGGACAAAAAGCCTAAACAAGTGTGGCAGCATCATTGCCGTTCGTAAAAAAATGCATTATGAATGTGTGTGGGGGATTAGGGTACAATGGTTGAAGTCACAAGGATCCTCGCCTACTTTCCTCACCCTCAGCCTGGCAACTAATTAGCACTTTCAGCACTTGTGTATGATCTCATTAATGTGATTTCTGCTTATGTAACGTGCATGCAGTTGTGCTCACTTACATCCACACATTGCAGTATAATTATATAAAGCAGTTTAACATGTAAACGGTATTATTTAATGTTAAGCTAATACAGTTAGAGTAATGAATCCAATGTTTCTGTAATGCGTTAGGTTTTGTTGACAGTGCCATACAGTGTTTAGGATCCTCTTTTTGTTTTGCAAATCTCACACTAATACGATACCTAATTCTGAGAATCACCAATCAAAGTATTGGAGTTTTGATTGGTCCACAGGAAGAAAAAAATGCTACTGTTGAATATTTTCACCTATAAAGCTAAACAAAACATTTCAAAAGCTTATTGGTGTCTCATATGATATTTTAAAACACATTGATATTTTCTTACACATAATTGAGCAAACTGTTTGTATAGTAGATACAGTTCACGTCAGCTAATTAGGATACACACGCTGATATATAGGGTTGCAGAGTGGGGGAGGAAGCAGGGAGAGGGTAAGGGTGGATAATTAGACATAATTAAGCCATCTCTTTTAATCTAGCTTCTGAAAGAAATAAAGAAAGAAAGAGAGAGAGAAAGAGGGATGGTGGTGAGATGGTGGAGGCTCTTGGGGTAAGGCCTACATATTCACCCCTTTCCTCTCTCCTTCTCTCCTTCTTTGCCTGTCTGACACAGGGTGTGAATGTGTGGGAAAAGAGGGGCCTGGTGCCTTTGCTCAGCAGAAGGGATCAGCTTGTGTTTCTTGGGCTCTAGAAGTGTCCCATTGTCATGATGTCACTGCAACTCAAGAAGGCTGACCTATGACCCTGATGGATTCATGGCAACCCAGCGCGGCACCCCCACAACGTCAAAAAGGGCCAGATTGCCACTGGGTGCCCACTAGGGGGTACCCAAGCTTTTTGCTGTAGGAATTAAAATTGCACGCAATTTTTAGAATGACGTATTAGCCGTTGAATCCGTCCGTCTAGGTTCCCCTGGTAAGGGGTTCTTTTGGTCAGACTACCCCACTCTTATTCCCTGCTTTCCCTCAGCTGCTTTGCCATCTCTGGCAGCCATGTCTCCTTTCCCTTTGTAGCCCTGTCTTTCTCTCTTCTTCCTTCATGTGTTGTTTCTTAATACGCATAAATATATCGAGTGCCGCCAGATGTCGCAAATACATCATCAGAGGAATACGGCGGTGATGGAAAAAAGTCAAGGCACGTACGAGTGGGGGATGTGAGCTGACTTGAGCTCTCAGAGTGCTTGTGTGTGTGTGTCACTGTATGCCAACATTCATCTGTGTGTGTGTGTGTAGGTGTTTGTGTATGTGTTTGAGATTGTCTGTGTGTAGATGGGTGAGCGTGTCCCTTTTGTGTGCACACGCATGTGTGGAGGTCACAGCAGGTCAGCATATTGTCCCTCAGATGTTTGATATTTTATGTATAAGAGGGTGGCTAGCACAAGAGGATAAGCACGTTCCTGACAGAGGCATTGCTCCTCCACAAACTGCCACCTCAGCATTGTGGAGCCCAGAGTTAGATCAAAAATGGAGGTGCTGCCTTACTCCCAAAGAGTGTTGATGAGAGAAACAGAGTAAAAGAGTGGCAGGAAACCCAAGAAGAAAAAAACTGACACAACTGCATCTGTTGGGACACAAGACTACAGACTTGATCCCAATAAAATGACTACTGTAATTTTGTGTTTACACATTGTTCTTCATGGTGCGGCTGTGGCTGAGTAGTTAGGGCAGTCGTTCTCCAATGCGAGAGTTGGGGGTTCAATTCCACCAGCAGTCACATGCCAAAGTGTTCATGGGCAAAACACTGAACCCCTCATTGCCTCTGATGTGTGTCCCATCAGTGTATGAATGTGATTAGTCTTTGTAGAGCTCTAGTAAAGTGCTGTATGAATGGGTATATGAGAGCACAGATTGTAGTGTAAATCACTTTGAGTATCTTGATAAGATAGGAGGGCACTATAAGTACAGTCCATTTACCATTCAAAGAGTTTAACATATATATTTTAAAAAATCTACTAAATTCTCTTTACCTTTTCATTTTCATGGATATAACAGAATAAGTTGAGTGATAATGTGCAGATGTGTGTGTTTGTAAGTTTGAAGCCTTTTGGTGGCAGAAGGACAGGGCCACCCTTACATCAGCCTGTGTAAGAGAGGAGTTTCCCCAGAGTGGAGCTAACAGCAATCCTCTCTTTCTCCTTCAAGGGGAAAAGTTTACTGCCAGTTTGCTTTTGTAGTCAGCCTCAAAAGATTTGCAGCGGTCAGCATTAAAAAGCACAGATCTAAGAAGACGCCTGCAACTGAAATACCTACAAACGAATGCCAGGAAGAGGGGAGTAAGACGACGACAAACTGATACAAACATTAAAGACAGGCATTAAATGCTCCTCTTATTTTGGCTTTGTATTCCATGAACAACAAAAACAGCAAAACGACCAAGCATTATCTTGTGGAGTTTTTGTTTATTATTTTTTTAATTTTCGCCATTTCTTTGATTTACTTCTGTGTACTTTCCTGTTCTATTTGTGCTCTGTCATTTAAAAAAAAAAAAGGTTGATTTTTTTTTTCATTCCCTTCTCCACACAAACAGGTTCATGTAGGTTGGTTACAAGGGTGATAACATGGCAGATGACATCATGCCCTGATTGTATTGTAAAGTAAGGGTTCATGGGATGTTGACTTGGGCTAGTGGCACACTCCATAGTGTGTTTGTTCCATCTTTGCCTGTTTCCTATCCTTCTTCTCTGTCGGCGTCTCTCAGCATTGGCTTGTCCAATGCGCCTTGTGTTCCCTGGGAAAATGATTAATTATTCAACACACAGCCTCAATTAAATTTGAATTTGGCAGTTCAAGTAACCTTTTAGCATTGCACATTTATTATTAAGGCAGATGCTTTGGCCTTGTTTAGATTTAGAGCTTATCTGATTCTTTCAACTCCTTATCACAGAGTCCATTTACTTGTGATGACATGGCGACCTGGCCTTGCCTTGGCTAGAATAAAAGTACAAACCGGATTCCAAAAAAGTTGGGACACTAAACAAATTGTGAATAAAAACTGAATGCAATGATGTGGAGATGGTAAATGTCAATATTTTATTTGTAATATAACATAGATGACAGATCAAAAGTTTAATCTGAGTAAATGTAACATTTTAAAGGAAAAATATGTTGATTCAAAATTTCACAGCGTCAACAAATCCCAAAAAAGTTGGGACAAGTAGCAATAAGTGGCTGGAAAAAGGAAATTGAGCATATAACGAACAGCTGGAAGACCAATTAACACTAATTTGGTCAATTGACAACATGATTGGGTATAAAAAGAGCTTCTCAGAGTGTCAGTGTCTCTCAGAAGCCAAGATGGTAAGAGGATCACCAATTCCACCATTGTTGCGCAGAAAGATAGTGCAGCAATACCAGAATGGTGTTACCCAGTGTAAAATAGCAAAGACTTTTAAGTTATCATCATCAACCGTGCATAACATCATCAAAAGATTCAGAGAATCTGGAACAATCGCTGTGCGTAAGGGTCAAGGCCGTAAAACTCTTCTGGATGCTCGTGATCTCCAGGCCCTTATACGTCACTGCACCTCAAACAGGAATGCCACTGTCAAGGAAATAACAGAATGGGCTCAGGAATACTTCCATAAAGCATTGTCCGTGAACACAATCCACCGTACCATCCGCCGTTGCCAGCTGAAACTCTACAGTGCAAAGAGGAAGCCATTTCTAAGCAAGCTCCACAAGCTCAGACGTTTGCACTGGGCCAGGGGTCATTTAAAATGGAGTGTGGCAAAATGGAAGACTGTTCTGTGGTCAGATGAGTCATGATTTGAAGTTCTTTATGGAACACTGGGACGCCATGTCATCCGGACCAGAGAGGACAAGGATAGCCCAAGTTGTTATCAACACTCCGTTCAGAAGCCTGCATCACTGATGGTATGGGGTTGCATGAGCGCTTGTGGCATGGGCAGCTTGCATGTCTGGAAAGGCACCATTAATGCAGAGAACTATGTTCAGGTTCTAGAACAACAAATGCTCCCATCTAGACGTCATCTCTTTCAGGGAAGACCCTGCATTTTTCAACACGATAATGCCAGACCACATTCTGCAGCAATCACAACATCTTGGCTACGTAGGAGAAGGATCCGGGTACTGAAATGGCCAGCCTGCAGTCCAGATCTTTCACCTATAGAGAACATTTGGCGCATCATAAAGAGGAAGGTGCGACAAAGAAGACCCAAGACAATTGAACATTTAGAGGTCTGTATTAGACATGATTGGAGAGCATTCCTATTTTTAAACTTGAGAAACTGGTCTCCTCTGTCCTCAGACGTCTGTTGAGTGTTGTAAGAAGAAGGGGGTTGCCACACAGTGGTATAAATTGACTTGTCCCAACTTTTTTGGGATTTATTGACGCCATGAAATTTGGAAACAACAGATTTTTCCCTTAAAATGATACATTCTCTCAGTTTAAACTTTTGATCTGTGATTTGTGTTCTATTCTGAATAAAATATTATATGTTGGCACCTCCACATCATTGCATTCAGTTTTTATTCACAATTTGTTTAGTGTCCCAACTTTTTTGGAATCCGGTTTGTAGGATGTGTTTTCTTAAAGATTGCCTAGTAAACAAGAAACAAAATTTAACCAAAAATAATTTTCTCTAACTGAAAATGTTACCGTTATTGGTACATTTTACAAGTGGCTAATACAAGATACGCATGACAAGTGGTTTGTTTCCAGTTCCAACTTTTCTAATGGTGGTGGTTGCTGCTGAAGCAAAGAATGGACAGGATGTCACTCCGACCTGCTTTTTCCAGTGTAATAGATTTTTGTAAACCAAAGAGCCTTCATCACTTGCAAAGGCCATAATTTTTTTCTTTGCTGTCCCTCTTCCCATTACTTCTAGTGAATAGAGGGGAGGTGCAAGAACAAAATAAGGGGGCTGAGATTATTAGGAACACTAAGTAGTAGAAAGAAGAAAGATAATCAATTTTGAGACTGTATTGTTGCCTGATGTGTATTTGACAAATGCTGAAGGAGTTCTCTATGATTACAGATGTTTTATTACTGCCAGAGTGGTACATGAAAACTCAAATGCTTACATTTATGCCTGTACACAGCAGTAGCATGGAACATAACATGACAAGAAATGGAAAGGAGCATCCTTGATGATCTTTTGCAATGATCCCCATCCCCCAGTTCCTGTCTCCCCATTTCTCTCTTCCTCCATCAGAGGAGGTGGTGCCTTTGTCAAGCAGGAGCACAGAGACCTCACAAAGCGAGGGAAGATGTCACAACAAACAAAAACAGCATAGTAACCCCCTGAAATCTAATCAGGAGCCATTGATTCATGCTCTGAATGGAGACTGAGTACCTTGAGAGTGGCTCATCCAATAAGGCCATAGACAGCATGACAGGGGCCTTCACAATTCAGCTGTATAGTTCCCTGTCATTCTGTTCTCACATTTAGACTCAACTCTATCAACTCAAAGATGATACAATCATCACTCCACTCCAACATTTCTGTTCTTTTTCCAAGGTCTGCTAATTCATATGTCATCTGTGTGCCTCAATCAATGATTTTTATTTTCTGTCCAGCTCAGTGTGCTGAGTATTCTTTGACCGCTAATAGGCTGTCTTTATGGGATTGGAGAGGCATGAGCCTTTAGCGCCTTAGTTACCCTGATGGTACTTATAAATGATGCTTAGATCGAGCAGTTCGAATAACCATACTTACTTTATGTTCCTTATGTAAATTCAAAATAAAAAAAGATGATCTACGTTTTTTTTTTTTCTAAAACTACGGATACATATCACAAAATAAGTGTTAATAGACTGGTTTATTTATTTTTTGTTCTGTAACATTATCATTATCCCTGCACTGCCTTGTGCTTTTTTGTCATAGAGCCAAGAGGACAAAATATTAACAGTGTAACTCCATTAACGCTTATAGCAGGAATCTGTGACATTTCAAATGAAATTATTTAATCTATAATACGTGCATGCCCTTCTTAGATTTTTTAAATGCTCAATCTAATGCAACAACTTTGCTCTTATTATTTGTAATGATACTTTGGCATTATAGGGTAGAGATATTGATTTTGGAACCCAAAGCATTTATTGTGGAGTTAAATGTTATTATTTTAATATTGGAGTCATGCTAATTTAATAGAGTGTAACATACACACCGAGGTGTGAGCCGCAGGGGTCTTGCTGCCTCGTTCTCTCTCTTTTAGTCAACCAATGAGCTTTACTCAATATACGATAATAGTGGGTAATGTCAAAGACCAAACATGGCTTTCCCTTTCACTTTTAATGGTATGCTCTACCTTAGCAATCAGAAGGGACATGTTAAGCAACCCTTTTTTTTCTAATTTTAAAAATGGGTAGACTGCTATGATATGTCAGGCATTATATTTGGTATTTACACTATAATATGCATTTCTAAGGACGTGGACATTTCTGCAAAAAGTCCATGGTAAAAAAGTAGAGGGTGGAAAGTAATTCAAAATCTTGTATTGTCCATAATATAGCCCAGCTGACTGTGTCCCTTCACCAATACCTCATTCTTTATATTACTCATCATGTACATTAATTGTAACTTAATTAATATCTTAGGGCTACTGCTTAATGCACCATATTATTTACATTATTAGTGTTTAGCGTATATCTTATATATTTTAGTGTACCGTTTAGCCCTCATTTAGCATATATCTTAGTGAATATCTTAGATCCTTATATGTTGTTTCTTTTTATACTTTATTTGCTGTTTTTGGGTGCAATTGGGACCTTGAGTACACAGTTTTGTCCCACCTCATGTACCACATGTGATCCAAATGACACTAAAGATACTTGAACTTGAACTTGAAATAGAATATGAAGTATTTAGGAAGATGCCTCATCAGTGAAGGTACATCTGCAGTGCAGGCAAGTATTGCAATCAAATGGCCAGTGGGGTCAGAGGTTCACATTGTTAGGAGCTGGTAAAAAAAAGCAGTTTCCAAATCTACACAAACAAATAAACAAACTAATAAATAAATAAATAAATAAAATAAGACCTTTTTTAGCATCTTACTAAAATCCATTGACTGAATTAGATTATTGTTTTGGCTTTTTATTTTTTACAAAAAAAAAAAGTGAAAAGATCAGGTCAGTGACTCAGACTACTTAAGACATTTTTGAACTGCTGTTTTTTTTACAAAATAAATTGTACACAACAGTGTCATTTTTAAGACATTTTCTATTTTAACAAGGCACATGCTTATTTTTATTTATAGGGAATTACTTTTTACAAGTTCTTAAGAGGAAGTGGTTGTTATTGTTTCTGTTTTGTTGTTTTAAATTGCACTAAAGCCAATGGCATCATGATTTAAGATAAGAACGATATTGATACCACAGGACATTGTTGTGCCAGAGTTTCACTACAAAGGAACATGCTCAAGGAATCACACGATAAAAAAAAATAAATAAATAAAAAAACAGAGAACATAAAAATAACAATTTAGGTCTAAAACAGGCCAGATGCAAACAGAAACAATGTTTATTGTAGTGCCAGATTATTTATTATTGTCCTATGTGTAGAAAGGGGGAGGAGTTGAAAAGTCTGATAGGCACAGGGAGGAAGGACTTCCTGTGGCATTCTGTGGAGCACCTCGGTGGTCTCAGTCTATGACTGAAGGTGCTGCGGTAAGAGTCCAGTGCGAAATGCAGGGGGTGTGACGTGTTGTTAGGATCTTGAGCAGTTTGGAGCATCTACACAATTTTTTTTTTTTCATTTAGCCTTTATTTATCCAGGTTAGTCACATTGAGCCACGAGAACTCATTTTCAAGAGAGACCTGTTTTTTTTTAGAAAGCACATGGTGGGGGTTAAGGGCCTTGCTCATGGGCCCAGAGTGGGGCGAATGAGGGTGGGGGCAAGTGTGGGTGTTTCACCTACCCCACCCACAATTTTTGATGTTGTCGGGGCCGGGGCGTGAACCGGCGATCTTCGGATCACAAGCCCACCTCTCTAACCTCTTGAATTTGAATTTGTGTACCTACTCTGGGGTACTCAAAAAGCTAATTCAACAAGTCACAAGATTATTCAACAAGCAACATAATCACTTGATTTTATACAGTGTCATTTTTGCTTGCAGGGATCAGTCATTTAGTCCTATCACTTCCTGATGTAGGTTGATGGCAGAGTAGAAGTTAAGAAAACAATAGAACTAAAAGCAAACTGCAGCAATCTCGCTCTTCAACGGTTGCTCACTTATATTAGTTTAAAATGAAACCTAAAGTAAAAATAGACCATGCTCAATAATCCAGGTGTACAATCCACCATTTTCCAGTCTGGTCATCTGGACAGTTTCTTTTTTTTTTTTTTTTTTTTTTGCTGAAACGTTTCACCTTCCATCTGGAAGGCTTCATCAGTCAAGGAGACACACAACACAAAACTGATTCTTCCCCCAAACAGCTTATTCCAAAGTGGAACAAACCAGTTATGTTGGTGCTAAGATGGTGTCTTTGGCACGCCCCCTCCTCTTGTGCCGGCCCTCTTCCTCTTTGACAGTCATGTCAAACTGGTTCAAAACCAAAAATAGTCCATGCTCAATAATCCAGGTATACAATCCAACAATTTTCAACCTAAACCTAAAGTACTTTACTAATTATCTGTTCTTGTGTTCTTTTATACCGATCTTTATTGTCTTAGTACAACCAGTGACAATAAGTACAACCTTTCTCTCCTTTCCCATCTGTCCTATTTAGTTAACTAGTTATATAAAGATGCATACATGATGTTTGAGTTTATGTTTTCTTTGCTTTCTTTAATAGACGGAAAGATTGGTGGCCTCTCCGTCGTTACCATGGGAACTGACCCAAATGTCAGTTGTATAATAAAGTGAGGGCAAAGGAAAATTAGATTAAATGTGAGACTGTGTCAAATAGTCTGTTACATAGTCAGATGTAGTTGGAATATAGTGAATTTAGTTACTGTTTTCAATTCATCATCAGCATCTTTGTTTCTGTTTTTTATTCTCTATGTCCCTATCTGCAGCTGATCAGCTGTATTAACTCAGGGACACTTGCTGAGTAGGGTTAAAAAGGGCACCTTTTCACTCAGTGCCAACACTCAAATGTGTGTGAGGATGCACACATTTAAGGTGTCGGTGTGAGAATGTGTCCTTGCATGTTATTGAATGGGTGTGTTGAAACTTTATTAGTGTGGGACAAGATGTGTGGGAGTGTGTTTGTCTGTGTGTAGCCATGTTCGGACAGAGAGGTGGAGCTTTTTTTAACACTCTATCTCAGGCGTTACTAGTCGGAAAGGGGTGGGGGAGGTTTGGGGCGGCCTCCCCCCAATGAACAAATATGAAGCTGTCAAGGGAAGAATAGCTGCATTCACTGAATGACACTTATTTTCTCCCACTTTACACAAGTGCAGTGAACAAAACAGTCAGAGGAGAGCTGAGGAAGACATTTTCAGCGCCTTTGACTGCAATGACAGACATGCAGCAATTACTTAAAGTCTAAGCAGACACTAAGAAAACAGGCATTCCTGTGTAGCTTTGTCACTGCATTCTTTTAAACTACCTTGGGATTTTTTTAGGTGACGGGTGTTGCTGTGTGTCTGCAGGTGTGAGTGTGCGTGCTGATATAACAAATGGTGCAAGGACACATGGTGGCATTCTAAACACCCCTTCCCCACTTTTTTTTAGAGATAAAATGTCCTGACAGTTTAAGTTGATACAATTTGGTGAGAACATGAAGTCATTATTAAAACAAAGTTATGGTAAGTCTACTACTTTCAGATTATGTTAGGGCTACATCTTGGTTACCTTGGTAAAATTACATGCTCTTGCGACAAAAACCCAATCAGCAAAAATAGGTTTTATACATATTTCTCCTATTCTCTTGAGCTTTTACGTACACGTAAAAAAATTACAAATGAGGATGTGAAGAGGTTCTTTGAAACCAAAACAAGTATTAGCAGTAATGAAGAAAAAAACGTGGAAACGTCAGTCTGGTTTTCTTCTTTTGGAAACTTTTATTTATTACTGTATTTTTTGGACTGTAAGTCACATCTTTTTACATAAATTAGCAAGCCTTGCGACTTATGGTCCGAAGCGACTAATTTACGTTTTTTTTTTTTCCCCCATATGTATAACACAATTTTTGAGTGAGATTTGACGATTTAATTCATTCTGACATGGAAAATATTGAACACTACCATTTTCAGGCGCTAGAGGGCCCTCAACTGATATGGCAAGCCAAGTGTCTCATTAATAAGTAAAAGTGGCTATTAATGAGACACTTGGCTTGCCATACAAAGCCACCTTCATCTCACTCCCAAACTCCTGGAGCTTCATTTTGCTCCACCACCCAGGCATAATGCAGCTTATTTGACCATTAAAGTGCATTTATTAAGGAAAAATTCAACTGAGACATGCCTTTGCTATAATGTTAATCAAACAAATAATTGTTTTTAAGTGTTAATCTTGTTAAATTCTTGTTAAAGTCCTACTGTGCACGCTCCTGCGTCTGCCTTTGGCAGCCACTTGATTTTTAGCACAACACCGGCCCGTGTTTCCTGGTTGCCAGCGGTGACGCATAACAAAAGCAACGCGTCAGCGGTGACATATAATAGGTGTGACTTATACAGCGAAGCAACATATTTATGTTTTTTCCACTTTAGTAGACATAATTGACAGTTGCCACTTATATGGCGGTGTGACTTTTAAGGCTGAAAATATGGTAACTTTTCTATAACCAGCCAAATCCCATTGAAATTATAGATCTCTTTTACAAGAGGGACCAGAGCCTGAAGCATATAGCATATAATCTAGTCCATATAATCCAAAGCAAGTAGTGGATCTTTCATTATTATTTTTGTTGTATTTTTTGTTTCTTTTTCTCCTTTTTTGTAAAATCATTCGGCAAATGGCAGTGTGGAGGGACACACGAACATCTCTTGCTCTGAAATAAGTACAACTTATTTCTTACATACACAATGCTGTAGTATAATGAAGAATAGTTGGAAATCAAGAGCAACTTTCAACAATTTGTGGAAGAGTATATTCTTCCTGTTTTGGAGAAGGAGTAGCTATACTGCAATCTGATGAGATCACAACCAGCTGACCAGATATACTAGGAAATCAAAATGGGACCAAAGAGCTGGTAGCTGAATACACCTTAAGGCTAACTTACCCAGAATGACTGTACCATCACCATGACATTTTTTTAACAATATGTAATTACACACAGATCATGAAGTAATATAATCATTTTGTATTTTCACTGAAACTTAGCACCATAGAGACTACTCAGTACTTTGACTCAGTAATCCAGTTGAACAGATTAACATCTTTCCATGTATATAAAGAAGTTTTGCTGCTGCCAGTTGGAAGATGTATAAATAAGCTTGAGTATTATATGTCCAATGTACACAAATGTTTTCTGTCTCCTACAAGGGTTGCTAGAAATCAAGTGCACGTTATATGCATCTCAGCCAATATATCTATTTATGTGCTGTCAGATTGCCCACACTTGGTTATCTAATAGCTTGGCAGCATTATGTCACCCCACCACTGCCATGTGGCATAGGGGATCTAATCTGACCATGACTAAATTAAAAGTCCTTTGGTGCGGAAGTAGATAGCAGTGTCTCCCTGTGTCTCACCTTGCTTCCCTTCTGCCTCCTCCATCCTTTTTTTTCTTTTCTTCTTTTCCTAGCTTCTTACCCTCGTGGCTACAAGCCCATTTTCCCATTATGACCAGGTGTCTTCCCACACTAGAGTGTGTCTTAATCAGACTAACAGACATGCTAGCCACACAGTACAACACACACACAAACACAATTACACACATTAATTGAGTACACAACCATGGGTTTATTCATGCAATGTTAAATTAAGTACACACTCACACACATTCAAGGGACGTCCCACTGTCACCCTGCCATATGTCTAGGAGTGACACTTGGATGACACCAGCAGGATTATAAGAGTGTATTTATTAGCCTTAGGAGTGGCAGGAGTGCCCAAACAGGCACTAAAGTATATTGGCTAAGGGGATGCCAAAAACAAAATCTAAAATACTAATAAAAGCTATTAATAATGTAGTAGTGAGATGCAAATGTGGCAATACTAGCAAGTATTTAGCTTCTAGTCCGAAGTCAATTCAAAACACTACTTGAACATTTGTTTTTGAATTCAAACTTAAATAATTAATTGTCTTTAAAAACATTTACAGTATACTATGACATAGAACAGTTTAATTGTATGATCCCCTAACCCTTTTGAAGCAATTAAATCCCTTTTTTATGTATAAGAAGAATTGTTAGACTAAAGAGGTCAGAGACATGAAGTGACAATTTATGTATGTATTTTGCATCAATGAACCTATTGCTATTTCCTTGTGTAAAATTAGTTGTTTCACATTACATGAAAGGACATGGAAGCAAAATATCAAGTTAAACAAAAACTGGACATTTTTGAATGTTAGTGGACACTTCAAAGATACTACTGTACATGTACAAACACTTAAAACTTGAACAGTAATGGAGAAAATAAACTTGAATAAACAAAGCTACTTGTTAAAACAACAACAAAAAAAAGGTCAGCCACTTAAAAATACAATTACTTAGTTTGATTTACCTTTTTTTTCTATATTAAGGTAAACAAATAAAAGCTTGTGATCCATCTTAGCTTAGACACAAACAATACATTTGTAAATGCATTAAGATAATATTCTGATTAAGAGATGATTTTATTAACTAAATAACAGCAAATAAGCTGTCACTTCTCAATTTTATCTTGTAACATTTTATTTTCATTGGAAAAACTATTTTATTTTTCCCTTTTTATATTTAATTATAGGGCGGCATGGTGGCGCAGTTGGTAGAGTTGTCATCTCTCAGCAAGAAGGTTGCTGAATTGAATCCCGGCCTGAGGCCTTTTTGGGTGGAATTTGCATGTTCTCTCCGTGCATGCGTGGGTTTTCTCCGGGTGCTCCGGTTTCCTCCCACAGTCCAAAAACATGCATGTTAGGCTGATTGGTAACTCTAAATTGTCCCTAGGTGTGAGTGAGAGAGTGAATGGTTGTTTGTCTCATTTGTCTCTATGTGGCCCTGTGATGGACTTGCGACCCGTCCAGGGTGTACCCCGCCCCTCGCACAGTGATTGCTGGACATGGGCACCAGCGACCCCCGTGACCCAAAATGGAATAAGCGGGTAAAGAAAATGGATGGATGGATGGATGGAAAAACTATTTTATTTTTCCCTTTTTATATTTAATTATAGGGCGGCATGGTGGCGCAGTTGGTAGAGTTGTCATCTCTCAGCAAGAAGGTTGCTGAATTGAATCCCGGCCTGAGGCCTTTTTGGGTGGAATTTGCATGTTCTCTCTGTGCATGTGCGGATTTTCTCCGGGTACTCCAGTTTCCTCCCACAGTCCAAAAACATGCATGTTAGACTAATTGGTAACTCTAAATTGTCCCTAGGTGTGAGTGAGAGAGTGAATGGTTGTTTGTCTCTATGTGTCCCTGCGATGGACTTGAGAACTGTCCAAGGTGTATCCCACCTCTCACACTGTGACTGCTGGATATGTGCACCAGTGACCTCTGCGACCCAAAGAGGAAGAAGCAGGTAAATATTGGATGGATTGATGGATGGATGGATGGATGGATGGATGGATGGATGGATGGATGAATGGATGGATTGATTGATTGATTGATTGATTGATTGATTGATTGATTG
>NC_056505.1:24741875-24750502 GCF_014905685.2 Nematolebias whitei | reverse complement strand
GATTGATTGATTGATTGATTGATTGATTGATTGATTGATTGATTGATGGCTGGATGGATGGATGGATGGATGGATGGATATCCCTTGTTACTCTTGTTAACAATGTCACTCGGTGTATCTTTGACATGCTTCAATATCAAGTTGCTGAAATTAATTTGACCTGCCAATGCCACACACTCAGGTGATACTATGCTGCCCATAAAAATGCCACCTTGTTAGTAATTTATACTTTTGATTTCAGTGTGTTTCTGTCTCTCAAGTGAAACAACATTAAAGCAGAAAATACTAATAATCATTGTTTAAAATCTTTTTTGCACTGCCTCAGTACCTTGAGATGGTAAACAATAAGTACTTAACCACCAGCAGAAAGGTGGTGACCAGTAATTTAAAAATAAATACTGTCATATAAGTAGTTTTGTTTCTCTCTTCTGTAATCCATTGTTCAAAGAGACGACTTTCCCCTGTTTGAACCTTGATACTGTAGAGTATTGAGGTTTTCTATCCTGAAATTTTGAGTCAAGCAGATGATAAACAGAAACAACTTTTTAATATTTAAAGCATAAAACAGTTTAACAAGGTAAAAGTAAAGACACTCTTTGCTGTTCTCATTTCTCTTATTTTCTGTCCCTATTATCCTGTTTTGATGCTTTAAAGAGGCAACTGAACTCCAGGTGCCTTGAAATCTCTTAATGAACTCTCTGTTACCTCTCTGTGTGTGTCCTGCATACACTGAGCTGGAGCAGCAGCACAGTTTATTTATTGTTTTTTTTCTCTCTCTGGAGTACAAGTGGTTACAGAGATCTAGTTAGTTTGACACAACGTGTACAAACTGGCACATCTGTATATGTATGACAGTTTATGGATACTTATAAACACACACATATAAACACGTCCCACCTGTCAACCACCATAATGTACAGTTACAGTCAATAAAACCAATAGCAGTCACAATACATAATTAAAAAAAACATATGAAAGCAAACCAAAAACAAACAAACAACAAACAAAAAATAGAGATCAATCAATTAAATTAGTTAAAATAAACTAAAATTGGACTAAAAATCAACATCTCAGGTGGTGTCAAAAGCCAACAAGAAGAGATTAGTTTTAGGAAGTGATTTAAAAACGAACAGGAAAGATGCCTGTCTGCTGCTCAACGACAAGTCATTCCACATTTTAGGAGCAACAATGGAGAAAGCATGATCCCCTCAAAGTTTTAGTTTAGTTTTTTTTTTGTTTTTTTTTTTTACACCGAGGAGCAGGCAGCCAGTGCAGCAAGGTTAAAACAGGGAAAATATGTTTTGTTTTTTTTTTGTTTTTTTTTTTTATGCCAGTTAAAAGACTTGCAACAGTATTTGGACCCTCTGGATGTGAGCTGTGTAGGAAGCGTTGACCCCTATATAAAGTGCATTACAGTAATCCAGCCGAGTGGACATGAAGAAGTTGATTACTGTCTCAAAGTGCTTTCTTTTACAAACTGGCTTGACTTTAGCTAGCTTCCTCACCTGAAAGAAGCTAGAGTAAACCACTGCCCTGATTTGATTGTCAAACTTCAGATTTTCCACTTTGACCCCCAGGTTTGTGATCACTGGCTTTGAGCCAAGGAACACAGATCTACATGTGGGATGTCAGTGGATGCTCCAAACAATATAACCTCAGTCTTCTTCTCATTAAAATGCAAGAGTTTATAGCCATCCTGGTTTTTATGTCCTTGAGACACTTCAGTAGAGATTTGGAGAAAAATGAGTCCTCCTTCGTAAGGGGGACATGAACCTGACAATTATCCGCAGAGAAAACAAAATAAGTTATGTGCTTTCGAAAAATGGACCCAAGTGGGAAAAAAAGAAAATAAAAAAGGAAGGGCCCTAAAACGAAACCCTGTAGGACCCCACATAATAAATGAACAACTTCTACGCTGAAGGTATTAGACTCATAAATACCTAACCAGGATAAGGTAAGAAAAAACAAACAAACAATGTAATACCACCTTAATTGGTGATATGTGAATTCTCTGTGCTGCTGATTATCCATGCTGCTTATCTCATGATGCTGATTATCTCATTCTGCTGTATTCATTCATACCCAACCCATCTGCTCACCACAGACTCATGTTCGACTGCTGTTTTATTGTTTTACATTAGTGTTTAGCAACTATCTTAGAACTTTTAGCATACCGTTTAATGTTCATTTAGCACGTATCTTAGTGTATATCGTAGATCTTTATATATTGTTTATTTTTACACTATACATTTTTGCTACAGTTGGGTGTAACTGGGACCTCCATCTATCCGTCCATCCATTTTCTTCTGCTTATCCAGGGTCGGGTCACGGGGGTAGCAGCTTAAGTAGGGAGGCCCAGACTTCCCTCTCCCCAGCCACTTGGTCCAGCTCCTCCAGGGGAATCCCAAGGCGCTCCCAGGCCAGCCGAGAAACATAGTCCCTCCAGCGTGTCCTGGGTCCTCCTCTGGGTCTCCTCCCGGTGGGACGTGTCCAAAACACCTCACTAGGGAGGTGTCCAGGAGGCATCCTAATCAGATGTCCGAGCCACCTCAACTGGCTCCTTGACATGGAGAAGCAGTGGCTCTACTCTGAGTCCCTCCCGGATGATCGAGCTTCTCACCCTAACTCTAAGGGAGAGCCCAGACACCCTGCGTAGAAAACTCATTTCAGCCGCTTGTATCCGAGATCTCGTTCTTTCGGTCACAACTCAAAGCTCATGACCATAGATGATGGTAGGAACGTAGATCGATCGGTAAGTGGGATCTTGAGTACCTAATTTCATTCCACCTCATGTACCACATGTGATGTGAATGACAATGAAATTGACTTGAACTTGAACTTGAAAGGAGCAGAGATGGACACAAATTCACCATAGCTGATACAGAAAGTTTGCTCACTCAGATATGTTCTGAACCACACCTGTGATGTGCCTCTAATGCCCGCACACTGCTCCAAACAAGAAAGCAAAATATGATGGCAAAAAATGGCAAACTAAGCCATATTTGTTCATTTTTATTCCTCAGTTGAGGACATTCTATTAGTCCCTTTTAGAATATTTTAGATTTATGTAACATGTGTGATATTATTTTATTTATTTATTTATTTTAATTTAGTCTTTATTTATCCAGGTTGTCTCATTGAGCCACGAGAACTCATTTTCAAGAGAGACCTGTTTAGGGAGCAGATGGGGGTTAAGGGCCTTGCTCATGGGCCCAGAGTGGGGCGAATGAGGGTGGGGACAGGTGTGGGTGCTTCACCTACCCCACCCACATTTTTTGATGTTGTCGGTACTGGGGCTTGAACCGGCGATCTTCCGATCACAGGCCCACCTTCTCTAACCTCTGCGCCGCCACTCCCCCCCCCCCCCCCCCAAAAAAAAAAAAAAAAACTGGTCAGTATTTAAACTTAGAAGAAAAAAAGTGGTCTCTCAAATCAACCATAAAGCAGAGAAAAGGTCATTTGGGCACTGCCAAATCATACCAAATAAATGATGTAGAGAAAAAGAAAGAGAGACCACCTCATTAGGACAAATTCAGCCACAGTAAAGAGAGAATGAGAGAGCCACTGAGAGGCTACGGAAGAGGAACAAGCAAATGAAGAGTGACACGGATTGGAAAAGAACATATGTTAGGCTCAGGCAGCAAGCATGGCTAGCTTTCTAGCTTCCTTAAGCTCTTTTCACAGCTATGGATGTATATGGAATTGGCTGGCGGGGTAGCTGGCTGGCACTTGTGGCTGCTCAGTGGTCCTGAACCAGCCTATTTGAAAGCCTGATGTGTTTTATTTGGGCCTGCTTCACACTGTCATCTGCGCTCAGAGATAGTCTGTAATTGAGAGTCAACTCTAATCTGCATGGTGAGAAGCTGAGGAAAGCCTGTGCATTGAAGAAGAACTGGAGTGCTTGAGTCTATGGAGGATAGCCTTATCACAGCATAAATCTTGTACAGTGGCTTTTCACAAGAATGGGGATATTATTGACAAAACAGTTTTAACGCTTTGTGGTTTATTTTCTTCATCTTCACACAGTTGACTTTATATCCTCCTTATCCCAGCCTTTCTTGTATCTTCCACAGGACTGTAAGTCACGTGTCCATCTACTTCCAACTTTCTCTGTCTTGGGACAAAAAAAGGCTGACCTCAAGGTTACCACTGTCAATTAACTTTTTCAAGCCTTCTTTTTATCCCTCCAAGCCAGTTACTGTTTTCTCCCTCTATCTCTTGCATTCTCTACCTCTCTTTTCTTGCAAATCTCTCACATTGCTGTCCTTGGGTTTAAACAGAATGACTTCTTCCTTACTGAACAAGCAAAAGGACTGTTTCTGTGTGTCTGTGTGAGCATGCACACATGCTTTTTTAGTACTTTTCAGTTATTATTTTTATTTTTTATTTTTTCCAATCCATGGTAAACCTTGGGAAGCCAGTAAAAGCTCTTTGGAACTAGAGGAACATGGTGTTTAAAAGGCTAGACCCAGCTACTAATGGTACCATCTAAGACAGTTCAAACACATGAGAAGTGTTCTCTGTGTGTGTAAGTATAAATGTGAGTCCATGGCTGTGTGTATGAGTTTTATGTTAGTGTTTATGTGTATGATTTTGCAGGATACACACAATGGAGTGTGTTTTGGAGACACTGTAACAACATCACACACCCTGTTTGCATATAGCTCAGACTAACAAACAGCCAATGAGGATGTAGCGATGCAGTTTAGCTCTGAGGTTAGGTCGGGAGCTGTACAGTATGTGCTGGGGGGCAGGCTCAGCAATGCAAAGCCCTTCTGTCTCCCTGTCATCCCCTAATGTCATGGGGGTTGAAGGCGCCAGTGTGTTTGTGTGTGAGCGTTGCATTGATGCGGGTGGGCGCACAGCCGAACGGGCACTTGACTGGCACTGTGGCACTTTAGCTAGCAAGTAGCTGCTGGCTTGGCATCGCTCCAGGTTAACTCGGCGTGCTGTGAGGTTTTTTGTATTCGTGTGTGTTGGGTGATGTGGCACCAGATGCCACTCCATGTGCCCAAATTCTGTTTGACATTTGGAGTGTGCAGAAGCGGGCACACAGGAAGGAAACAGAGAAGAGGAGGGATATTTAATAAAACGAAACAGCAGCCTCAGCCATTGTTGTTGTGCACCAGTCAGAACAAGCAAACATGCAGACGCAGGCAAAGTCACCCAGGCATGCAGATCTACTAAAGTCATAAAAACACACCAGTTTTTCACCAATTGGGTTATGCCCAAATACATTTTTTCACATAGTCAATGGGAGGCCAGTAGATAAAAAGTGCAAAGGGAACAAGATTCAGGAAAGAAGATGAGGCACTTAGAAGAGAGGTGGAGGGTATAAAGGGAAGTTGAGTGAAAAATGGGCTTCTGTGTGCATGTGCGAGGGGGGTAATTTGATTAAGCAGGCTGGCAGGAGGAGGAAGTGGCAATGGTTTAGGTGACAGGTTGATGTCAACTTCTCCTGGCATGGTCTTCACTCCCACTGGGAGGAGATTGAGTTGAAGGAGGAGGGAACAAGATCATAGCAAAGCAGAACAAGAAAAGGTCAGATTTATAAAGAGGATGGAGGGACAAATGCAGTATTTTGTGGACGTAGCCATATAGTTTCTGTGAATTTCATTGTTTAGGTAGCAGACATTATAACTTTAGAGCTATTTCTTAACATTTCATCAGTCTTTTTTAAACTCTAGATTTTCTCTTGTCTTGCTAATACTATGCCTATTTTAGGATCATTGCTGTGAAATTATCACCCAGCTTTTTCTCAGTATAGCATTAAGCATAACTACTATGTGACTTCAGGAAGCCTTGAAGGCCATCTTATTCTGTTCCGAACATGCATTTTAGTAGCTGAAATCCCAACACCGTCCATACAGACTTGAAAACTCATTTAAATGCAGAAGGTTAGAACTGGTGTCTAGCATCAGGTCTCATAATAATTATTTTAAATTGCTGAGAGGAACACATGTCCTGGTGGGATATATTACCCCTACTCTAGACAGAGATGCATTTTTACCCTGCAACTATGTATACTACAACCCCCACAGCTTTTTAAAAATATACATATATAAAATATATATGTGCATGTTTGTGACCTGCTGCACAAACACACACATGTGTTTGTCTTTTAAAGACACACACATGTGAGTGCCAGTGTTTTTAGTTAGTGTAATGTGCATGGTCCAGTGGAATATCAATGTGAAAACAAGGTCATAGGATTGAATCTATATGATTATGTATGTACAGTATACATGTGGAAATGTGGATTTGCAATCCTGGGCTGGTGTGCTGTGATTGCAACTTACTTTTTATAAAATATATATGGATCATAGTGACTCGAGCACCCATTCATCTACTGTACAAATAAGCATGAACATACTCGCACCATCTGTCATTATGGTGTTTCAATTTCTGTCTTTTTTTAGATTAGATGTTTGATCAAGTTAATCATAATTAAATGTGTCTTTGCACACTCTTATTAGTGCTTCACTGTACTGACCTTTGTAATAGACAATATTTAGCTTCTCTATGCACAAGTTTATTCTTCACAATACCAAGTAAAAAACTCTGTTCCATACTAAAAATAAATAATGTCTTGTTTTTTACTCCAAATAATAATAATAATAATTTTCCCATTTATGCTATCGGTTTATTAACAGATATTAAGTATTGTGACGTTGCATTTGAAGTCAGTTTCCTGGCAACAATTTAACTTTGTGTTTTGAACAAGTTTATAGTTTTTTTTAATTGATAGGAATTTTGGTTTGCTTGTTCTTTGCCAAAAAAGTACATCATAATTTCATATGACTGTTGTTGTGCATGAGTGGGTCTTGAGTATTAACCTTTGACGCTGATATCATTGTGCCTTATGAGTGGTGCATTGGACTTGATTTGTTTAAAGTTTTCAGGCACTAAGCTAAACAAGCACAGTAATACACAAATTGTAAAACATTCCCATGAACCACTCAATACACTATTCAAAAATATCAACATAAGGCTAGTTATCCTACATCGCTGATCCATGATTTTACCAGTGGACACGTAGCTAATTTCAAGGTTCAAGGCTCCTTATTGTCATTCACATCACATGTGATACATGAGGGGGAACAAAGTTGTGTACTCAAGGTCCCAGTTACACCCAAAAATATCAACAAAAGAATATAAAGTATAAAAAGGAACTTTGATATATCCTAATAGGATAATAAAACATACACTGACACATAATCAATTTAGTTTCATCTTAAAATGCAACAAACCCACAAATAGTTGTGTTTACAAATGTCTATGTGCATTTATATGTTTTTTTTATTTTATCACATCTATTTGATAATCCTAAACATGGGCATGGCTGTTATGTCAATGAGTTTTGCTAAAACTCAACATTCACTTTTACCAAGCAAGTGTCAGTAAAACTTCTCATATGGAAGGTGGCTTCATGTCAGGTATGGTTTTCTGGGTGGGCAGAATGTACAGTAATTGAATAAATTTTATACAACTTTAATTGTCATGTGGTAGTAGTGCGTCATAAATCTGTCTCAACAGAAAACGAAGTTACTGAATTATAAAGTGCAATGCACACTTTCCCTGTCTGTACCTTTCCTCCGTCCCTCTCTTTCCCCTACTTTAACTCACACCTGAACCTGTCAGCTCTGTGTTGCAGAGAATTTTCCGGCAGCTCTTCGACATCTCACTCTCGCCCTGCCTGTCAAAGAGCGCTGAGGGCAGAGAAAAGGAGCAAGAGGCTGCACTGATGAATCCTCTCGCAGAGCAGAGAGTTCATCTCGTAGGTAATCCTATAAAAAGCCTAGGTGAGCTGCTCCTCTGCTTCCCGCTCATTATAGCCTCTTTACCCCGCACTGCAGCCGATGCTCTGCTACTATTGGTATATTGGATGGTGGCGCACAAGGCGAAGGGGGAGTTGGGCAGGTGGGGGCAAAGAGACAAGGGAGAAGGAGACCTTCTCACTATGCACACAGTGCTTGCACGTTGCACCGCATGCGCCACATCTGTTAGACTTTTTTGTAACTCTTTTTTTTTCTTCTTCTTCTCCCCCTCTCCTTCTTTTTCTCTTTTTCTCTCCATGTCCCTCCCTCCCCTCCACTCGCCTCTTGGTTCCTTTTTTAATCTTTTATTCATAGCTTAGCAGGTGATGAAAAATTTATGCCCTGAGTCTGGCATTGAAATAAATGCAAAACGAAAACAGAAGCAGTTTATACTGACAGTCTGAATATCTCTATCTAGAACAAGGCTGCTCGCTGCAAATCAGGAAACCCAGTGCTCTCCTGTTAACTCTGCCGTGTAAATGATGCTTTGTGGCTTCCCGTGAAGCCAAAAGATTAGCCTGTTTTGTTTCTTCCCTTTACTCACCTCCTTTCATCTCACCAGAGGGGAGGGAAGTGGGCACTTTCTCTGGGCACCATTTCTCAAATCTTTTCAGTTCCTCTCCTCCTATATCCACTCCCTCTCTTCCTAAGCCCAACCCTCTTACTCCTTCCACTCCCACAACCCCTTACCGCAAACGACTTGTTTTCTGTTAGCCGATCAAAGTGGGCAAAGTGTTAGATTTGTTGTGCTATGTGCTGGTTGAGCATATTCTCTGGAGTATTGTCAAACCGTGAGTGAATTATATCTGT
>NC_056505.1:24734978-24736875 GCF_014905685.2 Nematolebias whitei | reverse complement strand
GTTGCTGATCTCTTGCCTTTATGCTGCTGTATTCATATCCATCTACTCACTATAGACTCATGTTCGGGCTGCTGTTTTGTATACGTTATTATATTACATTATTAGTGTTTAGTTTATATCTTAGATCTTTTAGCATATTGTTTAGCATTCGTTTAGAGTATATCTTAGATCCTTATATACTGTTTTTTTAAATATACTTTATATTTTTTGGCTGAAAACTGAATTGAACTGAATTGAAATATTTGCTATTTTGGGGTGTAACTGGGACCTTGAGTACACAGTTTTGTTCCACCTCTTGTACCACATGTCATGCGGACGACAATAAAGAGCGTTGGACCTTAAAGCAAGTATCATGGCATCTACAACAGAGTTTAAGGACAGTGAGGAGCTATGTGCTTCAAGAAAGTCACTCATCGCTTACGTTACCTGATAAAAAGGTTTGAATTTGTTAGAAAGCATAGAAATTGGACTGAGCTGTGCAACACGCTTATGTGGTTGGATAAAATCTGTTATAGTATGGCTAATGTGGAGTGAGAGGACACTATACTTTGACTTTGCTTCAACTAGTCATGTTAAGGTTTATAAATGTAATACTGCATGCTCCAAAATAATATCAAAACACTACAGCCAAGATTTTCCATCAACCTATTTTTTCATTTTTTATTTTTCAAGCATATTACAAGATCATTGTGCTTAAATTTGGAACGAGTGATTCATGAAATATCTGACATCATTTTCATATACACAGTGGCTACCACAAGGAGCAGGCATTAACCTCATTTAGAGTTTTAAGGTTGTGCTGGCGAATATTTTACACAACAGTCTGGCTCGTCTATTATCAGTTTACAACTTTAGGTAAAAATAAAACTTGGATGAAAGTGAAAGACTTTCCATACGCTTTTTGAAACTGCTATGGAAAGTGTGTGCTGTAATTAATGCTAAATGAAGTCGAACTAAAGATATTGCTTCTTTTGGAGGGGAAGGGGTGACAGGTAGTTTGCAATTTCTGTATATTCCTGCTTAAATGAGTTTGTGGTTCTTTTATTTATTTATGTTTTTGGCAATAACATTCTAGTAAAGGTGAGGAGGTTTGAGACACGCTGCACTTTTCAACTACGAGAACGTTGCTGCAGGTTCTAACTGCTCATTTTCACTCCAATCAAAATACCAGTGCTGTTGCCCTTGGAAATTTAAATTGCATGTACTCTTGTGTGCAATAATTAAACAAATAAATACATAAAGCAATCTCCCATAAAAACCATCCTGATTTTAAAGGTTGACTAATTGTTAGGTGAAAGAAATAGTAAGAAAATGAAGACCCTTTACAGCTATACCATACTCTAATACAGTAGTCCCTCGATTATCGTGGGGGTTACGTTCCACACACCCCCGCGATAGGTGAAGAACCGCAAAGTAGGAATGTTACATTTATTTTAGTGTATATATATATATATATATATATATATATATACTGTATATAGGGGAGTGGAGGCGCAGAGGTTAGAGAAGGTGGGCCTGTGATGGGAAGATCGCCGGTTCAAGCCCCAGAGCATGGTGTAACACCGGGTCCAATCCACCGAACCAGAACCAGCTTTGGTTTAAGTTTCATTTTTGATGTGCTGCATGTTTCTTCACGTTTGCAATTTAATAATAATAACTAATAGTTTAGTTTTTCCTGTGACTTATTTGCAGTATGATAAATGGTAGGAGCATAATATACGCTCCCAATGTTTTGTTGGTCTTTTTTTTGTTGTAAATAATTACCCTTTTTTGCGATTATATTTATTTATTTATTTTTGTATCTTGAGATATATGACGTCATCAAATACTCGAGTTCTACTCGGGTTTTGTTATGTTAATGTCGAGTTTAAAAATTATATACTCGTTCAACCCCTAA
>NC_056505.1:24703518-24734878 GCF_014905685.2 Nematolebias whitei | reverse complement strand
TATATATAAGACTTTATAAACCCTCCCTTCACTCTTGCAATGTTCTAAACTTTTAAACCTATGCAATTTTAACAACATACATATATGTACTGTACAGTTCAGTAGTCCCTTGTTGGAAACCCTGCAATAAAAGAAAAACCGCGAAGTAGGGATACATTAGTCCAAGTTCAAGTTCAGTAAACTTTATATTAAGGCTTTATAAACCCTTCCTTCACTCTTGCAATGTTCTAAACTAATAAACCTACATCATTTTAACAACATACGTATATGTACTGTACAGTACTGCAACATTTTACTCACCAGCTCTGCAGACCAGCAGCTCAGTTCTGGTCGGGCTCAGTTCCAGTTCTGCAGACCTACCCTGCATCGACGAAGCCCACCGCCCCGTCCAGGTTGAGGTGTGCGTGGATAATTGACCTTCAAGAAGCTTCAGGGTTATTTGCGACTTTCCTGCCAGTTCTGTGAGTTTCATAGATAGACTGTTACTTCTGACTGCATTGCAAAACTTTTCCCTCCATTTCAGCAGAAAGCAGCGACCGAAGTACTGTTGGCTTCTGGGTAGTATCGTTCTTTTGACCTTTGTTACAGTATAGGCTTATTTAAAGAAAACTACAAAATGGCGGCACCTGTCTGAAGTATTTTTTTGTTGTTGTTAAATTTTTATCCCGTACCGTCCCAGTCATGTGTGTAATATTAAAGTTGACAATCATGTGTCCTGTACAATCTTACATTGAAAAACCGCGGAAGAGTGAGTCTGTGAAAGTCGAACTGCGAAGTAGCGAAGGACTACAGTAGAAGATAATGAGAGTAAAATACATTTTTATGTAGATAACTAATATTTTATAACATTTTCTTATGGCCACTGTGCTTTCAATTTAACACTACAGCCATGTTAATAAAAACTAGATCTGTGGCATCTCCTTTTTGTCTGTTATTAATCTCACAGTAGGACCTCACACAGCTTCTTTGCTTTCTTTTTCTGAAAGTTTTTTTTATACTTGGATGTATGCGTGTATGTGCTTTTGTGCTCAGCAACATAGATATAATGAGCATCCCTATATTTCTCAGCATGCATGCCAGTAAACATCTATTTGTGTGTGTGTGCTACATTTTTATGCATAACTTCCTTTTGTGTTTTTGTTTCTCTGTCCTGCTCTATGTGTGTGTGTGTGTGTGCGTGCACGTGCACACATGCATTTGAGAAAGAGAGAGAGAAAGTGCTTATAGTGGGGACAGAGAGGCTCATGGGAGCTGTGCTAAGGGCCATAGTATCACACTCTACTGTCTCTCAGGGCACATTGTTTATGCATGGGGCCACATATGCAGCAGACACAGACACACGCTGCATACTTCAAGAGACACTGGGAGGTTGTGCATGCATGTTCCTGTGTGCATATGAAAGTGTGTCTAATGTGTGTTCATATGTGTGGATGTCGGTACTGGCCAGTTTACGTTTTCAAGCTTTTACACATGGGTTTGTTTTTGTGTGCAGGCTCCTGTCATGATCACAGCACACATACGCTTCAGTAATCTCATCCTCTGGTACCTCGTAATGTGTCAGCGCCCCACTGGCCATGTTGTTTACCTTCACACTGTTTGCTCTGTGAGGACCTGTTCCCACCAACACACACAAAGCATATACTTCTGCATATGTATGTAGTGGTACCGCATATGAGCGTTTGTTAGTTTGATTTGTTTTAATGTTTGTGAGAATTTGCCAGTCAGACAAGCTGAAGGTCAAGCACTTTTTCCTGCTCTCTCCTCTTTCCTTCAGCCTTCTCCCAGAGAGAAACAAGCTTGTGCCAGATGTCTTGTTAAAAATGACCTCTCAGTCCTCCCTGACTTCTCTTCCATTTGTCTGCCTTCTCCCCCCACCCCCAGTCTGATTTTTTAGTGTTGAAATAACTATACTCCTGGGATTTTGGTTCCTTACACATTAAGGAATATGACACTGATGGTAATTTCTTCCCAATACAACATTTATATTTTACACAAATATTCATCATCAATCATTTGTGTGCCTCTAGAAACTATAGTTGGGGGGTTGCTTTGGATAAATTTATGATCATGGTTGTCTATAATTTAAATAAAATGAGGAGTTTTCAAGTTCAAATATCTTTATTGTCGTTTGCATCACATGTGGTACATGAGGTAGAATGAAATTGTGTACTCAAGGTCCCAGTTACACCCAAAAATAGCAAAAATATAAAGTATAAAAAGAAACAGGATATAAGGATCTAAGATATGCATCGGTACGCTAAACGAACACTAAACAATGTGTGTGTTTTATTTTATCTCCATAGCTTTACTGTAGAGATTTTTTTTTTTTTAATCTGATCTTGAAACCTACAAAATAAAGTACAAATATAAACCCATAACTTACTATGACTCTCAAACTCAAGTTTTTCAACTTTAAATACAAAATGAATTACACATTACATTTTTTTTAACATTGACATCCTTATTGTCAAACTTCACATGGTAAATCTTGGGTAAAGTTAAATGAATGACATAATATATAATAAATATGGCCCCTGACTGTGAACATGTACACAAAAAATAATAGTTTGAAATCCTGAGCAGCACATTTGATGCTAAAATTAGATTTCTGTATCTACCACATTAAGCTAAACCGTGGCACATGTTGTATTAAAAATGTAGGAATACACATGTTATAAAGTACTGGCAAATTCTTGCTGTAGCAAATTTAAAATCTGTTGAGCTACATTAAAGCTCATGGGATGACAGATTTTGCTTTTAGTTAGTAGCACGTTGCACCTGTAAATAGAGGTCATTTCTAATATAATATAGTTTAATTATGAAGATCATTTAAATACTATTGGTACAATCTATTGTGAGAAAGGGTTGTTGCTCTGTGTTGCTCTGTGAGTGTATGTCAGGAGTGTCAAAACGTGTCATTGCAATCCTGACAACAAGGTGGCACTCTGCACTAAGGCAAATCCCCTGAGGCCTTTTAGACATTCCCAAGAGGACGCCTTTATCTAGTGTTCTTCACTGAGTTCACTGTGTTTGAATGAGATGCTAAAGATGCTCCTTTCTAAACTTTATGGTGATTAAATTGACACTCTGACTTGTGATTTCTACCCCTAACCAGTGTACAATTTTATACTGGGCACAGTTCGTAAATTTGATTGCATCCTTGCACTCATAAAATGTGTGATAGTCCAATTTACACAGCTGCATTGTACTTTTGATGCTATAGAACATTTATTTAAGCAAATGTTCAACAAGAGCTTTAAATTAATGAGCTTGTATGAAATATATATTTTTTAAAGAGTCACACTTTTTGTAAAAGAATATTGCAATTTCAACTTTGACCGCATTAAGTAAAAAAAGTCCAAATAATTGTGCATGGTTAGAGAGTTGACACTTAAATATATAATAATAATATAATGTTTTTACATAGGTACCTACGGAAGTTTGCTAGTTTTTTTTAAGAAAACTTTAAATGGTTTTAAATACTTTTTGAACTTTAGAACTGTAACAATTTCAGCTGAGTTTGCTACTTTTATGTAATTAACTAATTTATTAATATATTAAATTTGGTATAAGTGTGCTTGACTCTTTGTGCTGGTGCACAAAAAAAATCAGTGAATATTTTGTCACTTTTTTTTTTTTTTTGAGAAGTGATTTGGATTTTATTTTGAAATATACTCCTGCACAAAGTCATGATCAAACTAGACATTTTATTGTCATAGACCATATAATTATTATTATTTTTGGTTTTGAATTGGGACCCTAAATGAAATTAGTATAAAAGTCAGAATTATGAACTCACTGCTTTTAGCATATTTTTTTTTTTTAATCATACTTTGGATTATTTTTAAAACGTTGATGTTCTATTCTGAAGTCCTTCAACAGCTACAATTTCCTGTCACTTGCAAATACTTTTCAAATACTTTTGAAGAAAAAAAAAGACCAAAAAAATGTAAATAGCTCATCTTTTTAAGCTCAGGAAAGTTAAAATCATTATGTAACAACTAACAGAGCTTCTTTCTTTAGCTCCCTTACTTGGGTTGTCTATTTCCCAACATTAGCTGATTTATAGATGTTTTCATTGTCCCTTACTAAATTGCACTGATTAAAAACAATAGCCCCAATCATTAATAAGAAATTGTTTGATCATGTTTCATTCATAACAAATTAAACCTTCTCAAAGCTTCATGCTGACCACCTATGTGAATGGTTGATTTTTACTTAAATGTTTAAGTAAAAGTGAGTCACTTAGGTTGTAATGTGACTGACTTTTTAAATTGGGATCCTTGTCATATTTGTGTTTGCATGTGTGCAGCATGTCTTTTCCAGTGTTCTCGGCAGAGTCCAGGTCTGAAAGGCTGCTGTTGTTACTGGAAAGAGTTCAGTGACAAGTGTGCTCAGAGCCATCTGCACCAGACCTCAGACTGCAACATCTGTGATTCTCACACATTCACACACTCACCATCCCATGAGAAGTATGCACTCCCGTGTTGTCACACTGCTGTTATGTAGCTGTCATACACCAAGCATATGGCACTAACCCCCCACCCCCCACCCCCCCGCCCCCCCGAACCTTCAGGCCCAGCGTCGGACGTGACAAGCTATGCAGAATTAGTCTCAACTCTACGTCATTATAACAGGTAACTCACATTATGTTGAGGTCACTCTCATAGCTTCTGTCAAATTATGGTGCATTTCATTTGATTTTCCAACTGTGCTTGGGGAAATGTGAGGATGAGTAATTTTTAGCCCGCTCTTCAATAAAGGCTCATTTTCAGTGGCCATGATGAGTTTAGTTGATAGCTGAGGTCAGCCAAGACCTTCTTTTGTTTTTCTTGTTGGCTTTTATGTAACGTTAGCTTATGCAACTAATAATTACACATTTTATTAAAAATCTGATTATTTAAAGCTCAGTGACTGACTGGTGTAGTCTACAGGCTCTTGTCTCTAAGGATGGTCTGTTATTGTATTTGTTTAGTTCCAGCTCATTATGTTACGTTATGTTCTAGAGCAAGTCAATGAATCTGACTCAAAACTGTACTCACGCCTCTGTACCTTATACAGGTCAACATCTCCGCTTCATTCAGATAACAGCCGTTATGAGTCTTCGTAACGAGAATGGGACAGCTACATCAAAATGACGTCCATATTTGTCATTTTTTAAACCATAACACATTTAGTTTTTCTTTGTGTTGGATTAACACTTTGTTGAGTAAAGGCCCCTACATAGTCGGGTGTACTGTGCATACTTTGTGAGCCACGCAGACTTCGCGCGTACTGTCCGCGCACGTTTGAGACTTCAAACTCGAGCGTACAGATTGCCTAATCTCTTGAGACAAATTCCTTCATTTATCACAATGTCAGTCATGGCGTCAACGGATGAGGAGGAAAAGACCTCTTGCCTCTTAGCTTTAAAATATATATATATATATATATATATATATATATACACAAACCGGATTCCAAAAAAGTTGGGACACTAAACAAATTGTGAATTAAAACTGAATGCAATGATGTGGAGATGGCAAATGTCAATATTTTATTCGTAATATAACATAGATCACAGATCAAAAGTTTAATCTGATTAAATGTAACATTTTAAAGGAAAAATATGTTGATTCAAAATTTCAGTGTCAACAAATCCCAAAAAAGTTGTGACAAGTAGCGATAAGTGGCTGGAAAAAGGAAGACCAATTAACACTAATTAGGTCAATTGACAACATGATTGGGTATAAAAAGAGCTTCTCAGAGTGTCAGTGTCTCTCAGAAGCCAAGATGGTAAGAGGATCACCAATTCCACCATTGTTGCACAGAAAGATAGTGCAGCAATACCAAAATGGTGTTACCCAGTGTAAAATAGCAAAAACTTTTAAGTTATCATCATCAACCGTGCATAACATTATCAAAAGATTCAGAGAATCTGGAACAATCGCTGTGCGTAAGGGTCAAGGCCGTAAAACTCTACTGGATGCTCGTGATCTCCGGGCCCTTAAACGTCACTGCACCTCAAACAGGAATGCCACTGTCAAGGAAATAACAGAATGGGCTCAGGGATACTTCCAGAAATCATTGACAGTGAACACAATCCACCGTACCATCCGCCGTTGCCAGCTGAAACTCTACAGTGCAAAGAGGAAGCCATTTCTAAGCAAGCTCCACAAGCTCAGACGTTTGCACTGGGCCAGGGGTCATTTAAAATGGAGTGTGGCAAAATGGAAGACTGTTCTGTGGTCAGATGAGTCACGATTTGAAGTTCTTTATGGAACACTGGGACGCCATGTCATCCGGACCAGAGAGGACAAGGATAGCCCAAGTTGTTATCAACGCTCCGTTCAGAAGCCTGCATCACTGATGGTATGGGGTTGCATGAGTGTTTGTGGCATGGGCAGCTTGCATGTCTGGTGTAGTGGACTAGGCCTACGTCGAAACTAAGTCTAAGGTCAAAACTCTTGACCTTTAGAACCTTGTGGGACAGAAGCTGTCATTTCATGTATTTGAATCCATAAATACAGGTTCACCCATCCTGAGACTTTCTTTCTTGAAGATTCAAGTGAAAAGAACACTCTCTTTTTATTATCATTACTATCTTACAAATGTTGATAATCAAAGTGTCTTAGTTCAAACCATTTTAGATGTTGCAGTGAACTAATCAATTTTAGTAACTGAGTAATGATTTTTATTCTCATGTTAAAAGCTGTTGCAGAATTATGCATTTTTCTGATTTCTGCTTTTGAATGAGCAAGTGTGTGCGTTTACAAGGTTACAGTCAAACGAAAAACAAGTTGTTATGTTAAAACTGTCATGTTTTAGAATCCTCTCAGACGTAAATAGAGATGTTTTGCACCTGTTTCTTAAACACGCCACAACAAAACCCTCTCGGTCTGTGAGAACATTTCTGAGCTGTCCCATAACAATTCTCGCTGTCTCTAACCTCTTACGTCACAAAACCCACCCCGTCTGGTCGTTTCTGACCAATGAAAAATCCCAAAAAGTGAACCGGGAAAGAGTCTTTAAAATGTCAGTACTTCCTGGTCTACACAGACTCACAGAGTTAGAGACTCACAGAGTTACAGACTCAGAGAGTTGGAGAGTTGTCGGAGTTCTAAGAGTTCTGATGGAGTGCTGTTGGAGTTCCTGACATGACAACAAAGCTCTCCCGAGTTCCATGGGATTATAACATTTTCCACTGAGGTGAATATGTGTCGAACAGAGCCTCGCCATTACTTCGGACGAGTAACAGCATCCTACTGAGACGCTGAAAGGGTGCGTTAAACGGAATCTCACCTGAGACATCTCCAGGTAAAGGAGCCGATTTCATCACCTAAGTGTACTGTAAGGAAAAGCTGAAGAAAGCCGGAGAGTGTCGATTCTGGTGAACACTTAATTTCCCTCACATACCATCTTAACTCCCTCTAAACTTCTTTCCATCTTTAAACTTTTCTATCAAGTAGAAATTCTTCCAGATATTTAGAAATGTCTGTGTAAAATGCTCACCCACATTCATGTGGGCAAAAGATCATAGTTGTACAGTTTTCATAAATGTCTTTGGTGCAGCAACGGAAAAATCATGGCCGTATGATTTTTCCTGATTGATTGCTTTGTTGTTATTTTCATAATTTGCCAAATTAATGTACATGTTTGATGTTAAATTTGATTCTGTAAATAAATGACCGCATTCATTTTGATGGGTCAAATCTAAATGACGTCTCACGTTTGCATTTCCTTAAATTCAATGCACGTTTTATTCAGTCCAGAAAAATGAGGAACCCGCGTTAAATGATGAATATATCCCAGCATCTGTTCATCTACACTGGAAAGGCACCATTAATGCAGAGAACTATGTTCAGGTTCTAGAACAACAAATGCTCCCATCTAGACGTCATCTCTTTCAGGGAAGACTCTGCATTTTTCAACACGATAATGCCAGACCACATTCTGCAGCAATCACAACATCATGGCTACGTAGGAGAAGGATCTGGGTACTGAGATGGCCAGCCCACAGTCCAGATCTTTCACCTATAGAGAACATTTGGCGCATCATAAAGAGGAAGGTGCGACAAAGAAGGCCCAAGACGATTGAACAGTTAGAGGCCTGTATTAGACATGAATGGGAGAGCATTCCTATTTCTAAACTTGAGAAACTGGTCTCCTCTGTCCCCAGACGTCTGTTGAGTGTTGTAAGAAGAAGGGGGGATGCCACACAGTGGTAAAAATGGACTTGTCCCAACTTTTTTGGGATTTGTTGACGCCATGAAATTTGGAAGCAACAGATTTTTCCCTTAAAATGATACATTCTCTCAGTTTAAACTTTTGATCTGTGATTTGTGTTCTATTCTGAATAAAATATTAGATGTTGGCACCTCCACATCATTGCATTCAGTTTTTATTCACAATTTGTTTAGTGTCCCAACTTTTTTGGAATCCGGTTTGTATAGTTGTGTGTGTGTGTGTGTGTGTGGGTGTGTGTGTGTGTGTGTGCTTGTGAAATATATAGAAAATAAATTGAGTTATTCTTTAAAAAAAACTAAAATATAAGAAGGTGGTACATAAGTCCATTAAACCAAACTAAGGATGAAGACGGGGAATTTTAATACACTGGTGAAGAATATGAAGATGATGGACAGCGAGAAACATTTTGAATATTTTCGAATGGATTCTAGCAAGTTTGATGACCTAGTTGGGCACTTTTCCACCAAGGCAGCCACCGCACACCTGTCAGTGCTGCACAGAGAGCGCATCCACGCTGCGGTTGGTGTCACATACAAACAGTTCGATGTGAACGTTTCGCTCTGGGCAGTTTGTTGTATGACACCAAGTATGCGTACGCGGTCATAAAAATGTATCTTAGCACAGACATGGCCAGCAGATGTCTGCTTCGAGTCAGTGTTGAGTCTGCCTCGAGTATGCATGGAACTCCACGGAGTGAAGTACGCCAGAGCATGTGGGGGCCTTTACCTGATGAGGTTCCTTGTTGAAAAGTCAATAATCTTCTTCTTGTTTCATTCAGTGTTTTGTGTATTTGACTTGATTGTCTTTGTGTTTGTGTGTGAGACAGTGAGGTGGCCCAGGGTAAACATACTGTCAGGCTGAGACTAATCACCTTGTTGTTGTGATGATTGAAGGTTAATTTCTTTAAGGGTTGATTTGTCTATTACCAAGATCCATTATTAGATTTTTTTCCCTTCTGATCCCATGTTTTAGGTTATTAGTTGATCATGAATTAAAAGGTTTTGGTTGTTTAGTCTTCAAGAACAGTTGGTGTTGGGACAAATGTAAAATACCTTCATATATAATCTGTCACTTTTGTAGACAACAACTTTTTGTTTTTTTTTCTATTTCAAATTTCTGTTTTGCTTGCCTAGCCTTTTTTATGTATTTATTTTACCCAGGCACACCTATTGAAGGACTTATGCCAACACACTGCTCAAATAGATAGATAGACCAGCATGTGGAGCTTACAACCATTACCTCAGCTGTCCTGCAAGATTGTATGTGATGTTTAGAACATAGTATGTTTTTCGTATTTGTTGTTTCTAAAGTTTATTCATCTGGATGGATTTTGACATCTCTTCCTCCTCATCTCTGCTGATGAGAACGTTCTTGTCAGTAACACTCTTTCAATACTTATTCTCCAGACTCTGCCTTAGCACATATACATTTAAATAAAATCAAATATTTTTAGTGTGTATTTTTGTTTTAATTTTATTCTGTGCATGTTATTGAAAATACAGTAACTCAGTGAAATCCTATTGGCAAATATTTCTGCAATATCTGGATGTTTAAAAACAATTGTGCCATAGATTATAGCTTGAATCATTTGTTTTGTTAAGAATTATCCCAGTTTCTGTGTTGATGTTTAGCATTTTTGCCTGTTTTGAGCCTTGGTTATTAGTGACATGATCTGGTGGTTTAAGGGTTGAACCTATGTGTAGGCCGAGGCAGGAGATTCAATGGTAAAATAATAATAATTTATTTTTACAAAAACAAAACAAAATTGCTGATGGGGCAGCAAAAAACTTAAGTGACTAGGAGGGGATGAAACGTAGAGCAGACACAGACCATGACACCATGGAAGGGATAATGCCTGGACACCAGGGAAGTGAAAAGACAGTCTAAATACAGGTACTAATGAGGCTGAGTGTGAAACACCTGGGGTTATTAGAACTTGGGACAGGTGTGCACAGGAGCAGAACATCATCCATCCATCCATCCATCCATCATCTTCTGCTTGTTCTGAAGTCAGGTTGCAGGGGCAGCACCCTTCTCCCAGCCAGACATGCCCAAAGCACCTCCCTAGCGAAGCGCCCAGGGATCATCCTTACCAGATGCTCGAACCACCTCAACTGGCTCCTCTCGATGTGGAAGAGCTGTAGTTCTACTCCGAGTCTCTCCCGGATAACTGAACTTCTCACCCTATCTCTAAGGGAGAGTCCAGTTACCCTGCAGAGGAAACTCATTTCAACGACCTGTATTCACAATCTCATTCTTTCATGGCCATAGGTGAGGGTAGGAACGTAGACCGACCAGTAAACAGAGAGCTTTGCCTTACAGCTCAGCTCCCTTTTCACCATAACGGATCGACACAGGGTCCGCAATACTGCACCAATCCGTCATGGCACGATGACACCAACAGGACCACATCATCTGCAAAGAGCAGAGATGGAATCCTGAAGTCATCCTCCACTCCCTGGCTGCACCGAGAAATTCTGTCCATAAAAGTTATGAACAGAATCGGTGACAATGGGCAGCCCTGGCAGAGTCCAACTCCCACCCTGAAGGGGTCCGACTTACTACTGGCAATGTGAACCAAACTCTCACACCGGAGCAGAACATGAGAAAGCGAAAAACAGGGAGGTGCAGAAACACAGAACAGACAGAACTCTCACAATTAGACTATTATTCCAATGGGTTTTGTTGTTGTAAATCTTACTTCCTGCTGTGTTTTTTTCTTGTTTCTCTCTCACACCATGTTTCCATTTGTAATCAGCTCATCTGCAACATATTTGTCATTAACTTTCTCAGTATACCATGTAAACTGTTCACCGTTTAGGTACACCTGTTTAATTTTTTGTTGACACACAATTACATGGCAGCAAATCAGCATTTAGATTGATGCATGGTGAGGATGACTTGGTGAAGTTCAAACTGAGCATCAGAATTGAGAAGAAAGGCAATTTAAGTGGTTGGGATTTTCCTGTCCAGCCATCTCTCTGGGTGTTTTACAGAGAATGGAATGAAGCAAGAGAAAATATTCAGTGACTGTCAGTTGTGTGAGAAAAACATAAATAAAAACATGCCTTAGTTGATGTCAAAAGTCAGAGAAGAATGGACAGACTGATTTGAGATGATAGAAAGGCAACAGTGGCTCAATAATCACTTGTTACAACCACAGCATGCATAATACCATCTCTGAACACACAACCTGAAGGTTAAATCAGATGGGCTACATAAGTAGAAGACCACACCATGTGCCACTCTTGTCAACTAAGAACCAGAAATTGAAGCCACAATGTGCACAGGCTCTCTAAAATTGGACAGTATGATACTGGGAAAACATAGCCTGGTCTGATGAGCCTCGCTTCACTGGACCTTAGTAGCCTCCACAGTCACCAGACATCAACCTAATCCGATCACCTTTAGGATGGGGTGGATTGAGAGATTTTGCATCATGGATGTGCAGCTGACAAATCTGCAGCAGCTGCAAGATGATATCTTGTCGGTACAGACAAACTATCAGAGGAATGTTCTCAACATCTTGCAAAATATGTTTAATTAGGAATTAAGGCATTTATTTCTAAACCCATAAGAAGGTGCAGTTTTAGGATGTACCTAATAAAGTAGCCGGTTAGTATATACTCCTACGGTTTCAGTTTCTTTTAGTCACTTTTCTGTGGTGCTATTATCTTTTCTCTTGTGTTTTCTGCTCTATGTCTGCGCGTATGTGTGTTCAGTTCCCTCTGGCTGATTTGTAAAAATAATTATTTTTTAAATTTTATGAATTTTTTGCTCTCAGTTGAGTATTCTTTTTTATGCTTTGAGATGTTACATTTTAGACCCTTGGATACTTATTAGTTTTCAGACAACATACAACAAAGATTCAGGTGCACATAAAACGGCTTCATTAGGCATAAATCCCTTTACATTTGAGAAATAAAGAGGTCGATGTGGAAATAAAGAGTAATAAAATGTATTAAAAAAAACTCTATAAAGATCATTTGTCCTCAAAACATGCAAATAACAAAGCAAAAAGACTAATTCACAAAAAATGGTTAAATCATGTCAACTGGCCAAATTTCTTGAAGCATCTTCAGTTATTAATATTTTTATCAATATAAGCAAAGCTTTTATGACTATGCACCATCCTCAAAATGTTCTGTGTAAATCTATTTGTTTTCAATGTGGAGCATCAGTAATTTTGGCAGGCAGAAGCCTGTAGTTTTGTTAGCTTGTGATACAAAAATAAACCTGTATCATAATGTTACAAAGAGGGGAATAGTTATTATTGGTCTGGACCATTCTCCAGATTTTTGTTGAACTAAGTGGCATTCAGTTTAATGAAGTCCAGACCAAGCGGAAGTTGACTGGAGGCTGCTGTTGCTGTTAGAGTCAAAGACGTCATTTGGCACATATGGAATTTCCACACAATTAGATTTAATCTTTGTGTATGATGATTTATTCTGTAAAGTTACTCCATGCACTCTTAATTAAACAAAAAAAGTGTAAAAAGTTGTGACTGTCCTCATACTGACAGCCTAAACAGTATCTGCTATGTTGGAAAAATATTGCAATATACTCGGTAATTCATTAAACTCGTAGCATTGTTTTAATAAGTTTTGAATTTGTGGCACTTTTGTCAATAACGATTATACAATTATCAAGTTAAATGTACCTAATATTGCCAAAATTAGATCCTGAAAAATCAACAACTTTAATAAAGTTGTGTAAATCCCTACTCTAAATACTCCATGTTGTCCGCTGCCCACCTGTTTGATGATACTAGTCCAATCTTAACTCAGTTTTTACCTCTTCACCCACCTCACTCTCACTTTTGATCAACCAACTACACCCCTGCCCAAGTGAAAGTGCGTATTGCTTTAAAAGACCGTGCAGGCATGTTGGCAGCCATTATCTGTGGTTAGAGAGGACCAAGTAGATTTCCAGACTTTTTATCCCAATGACTCTGCTGCCTCCCATACTCCCCCTCCTGCTGATTTGTGTATGTCAGAATGGCGTAATTTGGTCCCAACGTATGGCGCAGCGTGCCACAGTCAATGAGCGGGCTGTTTGAAAGTTAAATGCAAACGTATAATCGTCAGGGAACTGGAGCTACAGACAAAAGGAGTAACTTGTGTCACTTGAGAGACTGACAGTGGTAACTATATGACAAGTCAGATATTAAAATAAATTGGCCTGTAAGATTTAGTTACTATCTAAAATCAATCACTATACATATACACTTGTTTATTAATTAATTTATTTATTATCTTTGATTTTATTTTATTTTTTCGGTGTGTGTGTATAATAGTGTTTTTGTGTGTATAATAGTGTTCGTGAACATGACAAAAAAAGGTGAAGCAGGTGGTGGTTTATTCATGCTTAATGAAAGTTTTCACAAATAATTAACTTTACAGCCTTCAGTCCTTAAAATCTTTCAAGTCAAATAACATATTATGCAAACTATCACTATTTCTCAAGTTTCTGGGGGAGTTGTGGTGCAGAGACTAGAAAAGGTGGGTCTGTGATCAGAAGGTCACCAGTGGTGTCTTCACCCTCATTTGTCCCACTCTGGGCCCTTGAACAAGGCCCTCAACCCCCGCCATCTGCTCCCCCGGGTGCCCTAGATAGCAGCTCTCTGCTCCACACAGAGGGCTGTGGTAGCTCGGTGGTCTGTGGTTGAGTCATTAAGGGCATCCGGTGTAAAAACAATTGCCAAGTCTTCGTACGTGTTAGTTCTCTGTGGCGACCCCTGAGGAAGGAAGCAGCCAAAAGAAGAAGAAAAGTGTCTCAAGTTTCTAACAAGGAACAAAATTTCATGTGTTTAGTTTTTGGCCAACTAGTTTAAAATGTATTTAAATGTAAAAAAAGTAACATTTAAATTAAAATAATTAAGTCTGATGTTTAGCAGTTCTGCACAGGGATTTAAAAATCTTAAGTGACTGCAGTTAGCCTTATTGACACAATGGTTTCGGCTGCTAAATTGTCCGTTCACATGCTTGTGAGTCTGTTAGGTGTTTGCATGTCTTGCAACGGATAGCTAAGAAGTAAACAAGTTGCTTCTATGTTAAGATCTAGTGAAACATTTGTCCAAAAATGTAAACCCAATTACAGCAAATGTTAATTATTTCTGCTTATCTTATCTTGACGTTAATCTTTTATATATGTGTACAGTATGTAGCAATAAATGTTGACAGCTGAATGTTTAGTTGTTTCAAATGCAAAAATGAATCAGACTTTCAGAAATGAGGGCTTTATACTTAATCCACAAATTATCCAAGTGCTGATTTAACACAGTAATTAGACCTCGGAGCAGGGGTGTTTAAACATGCAAGCAACCCTTTGCTCCAACAAAGATCCACTCTGCCCAGCACCAGTTATTGGGGAGAAGGAGTGTAATGGTAGAAGTCAAAACAGGGCCATTCATTTGCTCTTGTTGAGCTAAGTGCATTCTTGGCTCACAGTCGGGGGCATCGCACCAGACTGTGCGACTAAAGCCAGAGAGCCCATTTACGGAGGCAAATGTCACCATGTCACACCGCCCAGCATCACTGCATCTTTCTCTCTGTGGCTGGTACCCTGCCGTGCTCTTCAGTGCCATTCAGCTGTAACTCTTTCTCTGTTTACATCTGTTTCTGCTTTCTTTCTTTCTGTCTCACTATTTCGGCCACGTCTTACTCTGAAACCCCCTCATCATGTCCATCTGTGTGTCTTTCAAATCAGTTACAAACAGAAGCAGACTTTTTCTCTGTATTGTATTTGCTTCAACAGCCCTCCAAATGTTACCCTTGTGGCTCAGGTTGTTTTACATCTATGCCCACATATTTCCATTTCTCTTTAGGCACAGCCTTTTTCTCACCAGTCATCATTTGGCCTCAGATGAACTCTGAAAGCAGGTTGCTTTTTCACAACATTGCACTCTGTCACTCTAAGCATTCATTGCATCTCCTATTTCCCATTTTTTCTTTGAATGGCAATGCAGATGTTCTTGTGTGGTTATAGTACAAAAACTGGGGTTTACCAGAAGGTGATCAAGGCAAACATGGTGATCTCCTTCATTTTTCACATCCCTAAATCTGCCTGCCCATTGCCTATCCTTGTTTTGTGTGGTAGAGACTGTTTCATCTTTCTGCTATCTGTTTGTGCTGTAGCCAGAGTGTGTCCCATGGTTTGCATGTTGCCACTCTATCTTAAAACCAAACAGTGTGCATGTGTTCTCGGCCCGCAAAATGTTGTAGAAGGCAGCAACAGCGTGTGTGGAGCTGCCAAGATAATGAATAGGCGACGCAGCTCATGCATGCTAATGTTATGTTGTAAGCAGTTTTGTTGACAAGTGCTAATACTTCTTTCATACTATCATCAAAAGCAGCTAATACAACAGCCATTACTCCACAGCACTCCATGCAAGACATGATGGATTGTGACCTTAATATAGGTTAGCTGAGTTTTGAAAGTTAAACAACCTGCAATAAATCACAGAATTATTACAATGCACTTTAATTGGTTAAGGACTGTTTATTTCCTAAAGAGGTAGGAAAAATTGGGTTTCTGCACTTTTTAATTTGCAAAGTGCATTTTCATTACAAATGGCAGTTTAATATTACCCTCTTTTGTCATGCAAAATACGCAACACACTGGCAATATATTAATTGGACAAAAATGCGGTGCTAGCGTAAATCCTCCTCTCTCACTCTGTCCCTCTGTCTCTCTCTCTCTCCCTCCCTCTCCAGTGGTGAGAGGTGGTTACATCGATCAGAACTGGAGAACCAGAGAGACAAAGTTAAACACCCGTTCTCACACCGTGCCCGTCACTATTTGTTGATGTAAATGCAACAGAGAAACAGAATAAAAATAAATGCAACAAAAAAAAAAAAAACCTGACAGGCCATTGTCTGCTCTATGTCAGCAGCTTATTAAGGGATAGTAAATATGAGAGCCATGCTGGTAATTATGCCTGCCCCCTGTTGATTTTAGATTTTTGCTCTTTGTAGAGCATCAGCTGATGATTCATAACATGGAGAATGAATCGTCTTCAGCGAACTATTTATATAAATTATCAATGAAAATGAAATTTATTGTGCCAATTAATACATTGCATTGTTTTAATACCAATTGGAACAGAACAACATATTATTAAACTATAATAACTCTAGCTTCATAACATAATATGCTGATGATTTTTTCCACATATGAATATATTAAGGAGACCATACTAAAGCAACGTTTGAACAAAAAGACCCGTAACTAAGGCATCAGCATTTTTGAGTTGCTAAGAAAAAACATTAAACTCACCTGATTCTTATACCAGTACATTTTTCTAGCCTTATATTGACGCCCTTTTTGGCAAAGTATTTTTGTTTTTAAGCAACCAATACAACTAAGGCTCTTTATGTTTACTGCTATAAACTTTTATGCAGTTATACAATTTTAAAAGCCTGTCTTTTTCTTAGTTTATATATATGTATATATATATATATATATATATTTTTTTTTTTTAACAATTGTAATTCAATAAATTATCATGAATTACTTTTCTGAAATATTTTCATTTTTAAATTAATACACTGAAAATGACTGCAATACTGTGGGCAGCTGTGGCTGAGTGTTTAGAGCATTTGGCCTTCAATGCAAGAGTTGGGGGTTCGATTCCACCAACAGTCACATGCTAAAGTGTCCCTGGGCAAGATACTGACTCTTATTTGTGTCCCATCCATGTATCAATGTGACCTAAAGCACTGATTATTCTTTGTATAGATATAGTAGAGTGTTGTATGAATGGGTAATTGGGGGCACAGGTTGTAGTGTAACGTGCTTTGAGTATCTTGATCAGATAGAAAGGTGCTATATGTAAGGATGATACCATTTGGTGGTCCGGTTTTGTGTCTGTGTTCCCTAGTGTTTTCTCTTTAGTTCAATTAGTGCCACCCTTGTCTCGTCACAGCTGTTTGTAATCACGTCTCGTCTTGTCCCTGTATATAAGTCGTCTGTTCTGTCTTGTTCTTCGTCGCGTCGTATTCGTTGGGTATCCAGTGTTCTCCTGCGTCTCCTGAGTCTTCCCTGAGCTTCCTGAGTCCTTTCTGAGTTTCCCCCTGAGCCTTCTGTTTCATGTAAGTTTTGCTGCCACGTCAGCTGGTTATTTTTGTTCTTTATTCATCATTAAAATATTTATTTTTGTAATCTGCCGAGTTGAGTCCTGTCTGCACAACTGGGTTCGTCCCTGACCACAAATCCTGACACTATATAAGTACAGACCATTTACTGATTGCTAATATTGATAGGACATTTTATTTATATATTTATTTACTTACTTACCTACTTACTTACTTACTTGTTTATTTATTTTATTTATTTATTTGTTTATTTATTTAAATATGTTTATTTGGCTTATGTCCCTTTACAGAAGGCCTCCTAAAATCTCAAATGGGAAATTTTGAATATTTGGTTTTGTATTTGAATGCTTGCCATCAACCTTTATATCAACATGGGATTGTGGTAAAGAGGTGACGAGACAGTAAAATAGAGTGGATGGACAATAGTTTCAGGAGTGATTTGTGGCAATTATGTGGCAGAAAATGTCAAAGTAAATCCTTACAAGAGAGTACTGAGTTGTATGGGCTGGGAACAGTGGCAATGACAAAAGTTGAGAGACAGAACAGGAAGTGGCAGAGCTGAAGATGTATAGATTCTTCTTGGGAGTAACAAGGATGGACAAGATTAGAAATGAGATCATCAAAGGTACAGCACAGGTTGAAAAACTAATATATAAAGATAGAAAAACCAGACTTAGATTGTTTGGACATGTCCAGCAGAGGGACAGTGGGTATACTAGTAGAAGGATGTTAGAAATGCAGCTGCCAGGAAAAAGACAAAGAAGAGATATATGAATGCAGTTAGGAAACATGGAGGTAGTTGGAGTGAGGACAGAGGATGCAGAGGACAGCATGAAATGGAGAAGGATGACTAGCTGTGGTGACCCTTGCAGAGAGAAAATCCAAAACATTATATTGACATATATTGGAGCCAGTGCCTGAGCACTAGGGATGTGGGGCTGTACCATCTACAAACATTCCTGCCTACACACCCTCCCAGCTTGCTAACCGGTTGTCACATTATAACATAACACTTTTTTTAAAAAGCCTAAAAAAAACTAACTGAAGCTAAGCATTATTTAAAAAATGCACATTTGAACATAAAGCAGCAAGGTAAGAAATATGTAAATCAACAAAACAAGTAATGCATACAACTTTTGTTTATTGTTTAGTCAAAAAAATGCCCTTTTCACTTTCATGAAGTGATGGGACCTACATTTTGTACAGTAGCCAACCTACTAGAGGATGCTGAACCTTAGTGGCTTGAACTTCTGGCTTCCAGGCAAGTGGTTAAATATTCCAATGATGTTTGCCTCAAAAAGCTACTAAGAGGTGTAAATAAATAGTGAAAAGAAGCCGCTCGAGAGCATCATCTTCTGCACAGTCTGCCAGCACAATATCTCCTCAGAACTGAGGCAGTCTTGACTTAAATGTTCAGACTTGTATTAAATTGAAAGGAAAAACTAGATTGTAGATGAATAAGGAATTCCCAGAAGTAAATTATACTCATACCACAAGTTGTTATTAAATAAATATTTAAAAACATATATCAAAGTGATGTACACTGTACAGTATACCATATGTGCTGTGGCTGCAAGCCTGGTTATTACAAACTAGCATGTGACTTCTGTAAATAATCAAGTTGCATTAAATAATAGAAAAGCAAAACACTCTCTATATGCACATAAAAAAACGTACCTTAATAAACTCAAAATTGTTTTGTTTTTAATTCTGTAAAAAAAGGAATATTTGTTCCTGAAATGAACCAATCAACATTTAACACAGGAGAGAAGCAATATCATTAGCATAATCCTGTTGATTTTACCATGACAAGTAAAGTAAATTGTAGTTATTTTTCATTGATTGAATTAACAAATGCATGCCTTTGTTGTACTGCTAATTTATCAGGCCTTTGAGTTTGAGAGTATTTGTACATCCTAAGTGAATTTGCATCTGTACTTGACATGTCCACTTACTCACCCAAGAAGCATGTTAATACCATATGTGAGCAAGACCTACAGTATATAATCTGCTGAAAACAGCACCTCAGACTGAGGAAGTCTCTTGGATGAGAGACGAAACGTTTCTATATTTTTTTGCTTTGTTTTGTTTTTTGTTTTTTTTGAATGTCCAAAGGACCAGATTGAACTTTTTTGGATACAGTATATAATGTTAAAACCTAATACAAAAAACAAGTGGTGTTTATCTGAGTATCAAAAAAGATTCATTTTATTTATTTATATAGGTCCATGTCACAACGTCATCTCAGGACACTGAACAGAAACATTCATACATAAAAATAATAAGTTAACACTATTTATCTGAGGAACAGACTGCTTTGAGTTTAACTCCATCGCAGAACTCTCATCTTGAACAAGCTTCACTCAAGGTTCTTAATGATGTTGTTGAAGCACTGGATGCTAAGGATTATTGTGCTGCACTTTTCTTAGACCTGTCTGAAGCTTTTGACACTGTGGATCATGACATCTTGTCTCATAAGCTCTCAGAAATCAGTTTCTCAGAACACACCATTGGTCGGTTCTCTATCTCTCTCTCAGATCGGAATCAATGTGTTCAACATAATGGTATTTCCTCCAGTTATTTAACAGTCAATAATGGTGTACCACAAGGCTCAGTCTTAGGACCCACCCTCTTTACAATCTACATAGGTAATGTAGGTCAGAGCATCCTAATAGGTCAGAGCATCCTTGATGCATCCTTACATTTCTATGCTGATGACACAGTTGTTTATTGTCGAGCTAAAACAGTTGATAAGGCTTTCCAGCTTTTGCAATCTGCATTTAACATCATCCAGTCGATTTGTTCAGCCTCAAACTTGCCCTAAATGCTGACAAAACCAAAAGGATGCTTTTTTTCAAATAGGAAGTTGGTCCCAGCAGTTCTTCCTCCGATTTTATCCTCAAATGGTGTCCCCATTGAGTTTGTTGATTCCTATAAATATTTGGGTATCTTGGTCGACTCGCTTCTCTCTTTTAAGCTCCATGTGTAAAACTTGGTAAAGAAACTGAAAGTTAAACTGGGTTTCTTTTTCAGAAACAGATCCTGTCTAACCCTGAATGCTAGAAAACGCCTTGTATCTGTGACTTTCCTTCCCTCCATTGATTACGGTGACATTCTTTACATGAACGCTCCTACAAGAACCCTGCAGATGTTGGATGCTGTCTATCATGGTGCACTGAGATTAATAACTAGCTGTGATTATCGTACCCATCACTGCACCCTGTGTTCACTGGTTAACTGGTCATCATTAACTTCACGCAGACTCTCACTGGTACATTTTCATCTTTAAATCACTTCTTGGTCTGCTGCCTTCATACATCTCCTTCTACATGTCTCTGCGTGAGTGCAGCTACAGCATGAGCTTTCAGGACACTATTACCTGCAGTGTTCCCTCAGTGCGAACTGAACTTGACAAAAGGGCCTTCTCCTACTCCGCTCCTGTTTCCTGGAATATCTTACAAAAATATCTGAAGCTCTCGACCTTGACCTCTCTAAGTGGCTTTAAAAATCTGTTGGACTCCTGGCAAGGACCAATGCAGACATGTTCCTGTTTTTAGTTTTTTGCATTTGGCTTATAGTCTAGCTGTTTTTGTTACTTTTTTTGCAATCTTATTTGTAAAAAAAAATTAAAAAATCTGTATGCCTTTTTATAACTGTCTATTGTTGTCACTGTTGTTCATTGTAGTCATCATTCATTGCTGAAAGCAGGTCTCTCTTGTAAATGAGTCCTCAAGGCTCAATGGGATTTACCTGTCTAAATAAAGGTTGAATGACTGAATGAAGCATGAAGGCAACAGTGGAAAGGAAAACTCCCTCATGAGGACGCAATCTTTAGCAGAACCAGGCTTTGGACAAGCGGCCATCTGCTTCGACCAGCTGGGTTTGGTAGGAACAGATACACAATGGCAGGTCAAGAATCACGTTAAGATAGATATAATCCATCCATCCATCCATTATCTTTTACCCGCTTCTTCCATTTTGGGTCACTGGGGTCACTGGTACCCATGTGCAGCAATCACTGTGCGAGGGGCGGGGTGCACCCTGGACAGGTTGCAAGTCCATCACAGGGCCACATAGAGACAAACGAGACAAACAACCATTCACTCTCTCACTCACACCCAGGGACAATTTAGAGTTACCAATCAACCTAACATGCATGTTTTTGGTCTGTGGGATGAAACCGGAGTACACTGGAGAAAACCCACGCATGCACGGAGAGAACATACAGACTCCACACAGAAAGGCCTCCGGACCGGGATTTGAACCAGCAACCTTCTCGTTGAGAGGCAGCAGCTCTACCAGTTGTGCCACTGTGATGCCCAGATATAAATAGTATCAAATGAAAACTATTCAATTTTAGCAAATCATTTAAGGAAATTAGGTCAGTTTGTCCTCTTTTAGTCTAAGCCTATAGCAGCATAACAGACCAACCCTAATTATAGGATTTATTAAAAAGGAAAGTCTTAATCCCAGTCTTAAAACTGGACAATGTGTCAGCCTCATGGACAAAAACTGGAAGTTGGTTCCACAAGAGAGGAGCCTGAGAACTGAAAGATCTTCCTCCCATTCTGCTTCTGGAAACTCTAGAGACGACAGGTAAGCATTCAGTCTGAGAGTGAAGTGCTCTGTTTGTATGGAACAACAAGATTTGTAATATAAGATGGAGCTAGGTTGTTGAGGGCTTTGTAGGTTAGAAGGAAGATTTTGAATTAAATTCTGAACTTGACAGGGAGTCAGTGGAAATAAGCTAAAACTGGAGAGATATGATCTCTCTTACTAACTCTAGTTAAGACTCTGGCAGCAACATTTTGAATTAACGGAAAACTTTTTAAAGATGATCACAAGTATGTAATTGAAAATGTACTCCCCCACAATCCTGTTTCATTGTAGACATATCATGACATTTTTTTCCTCAACAATCAGTTCACGCTATTTGCTTTTATAATGATGTTGTGGTGAGTTTTCCTAAACATCCATCCATCCATTATCTTTTACCCGCTTCTTCCATTTTGGGTCACGGGGGTCGCCGGTGCCCATGTCCGACAATCATTGTCCGAGGGGCGGGGTACACCCTGGACAGGTCACAAGTCCATCACAGTCCTAGACAATAGTGTAATAAAGAACTTAAACAAGATAATTGTCATTTCTGTAGATTATATGATTATACACTCTAGCTACTCACAGGTTGAACAGAAAAAATGTATATATCTAAGATGAAGTTGTGGAAGAAGCAAAATGCTAAATCAGGAGTATAAATTTACATGGTCACTTGTGATTTGTGCATTTTTGACTAGAGCCTGACCAATACATCGACTGGGACAATATTTGTGGCCAATATAGGAGTTTGGGGACATATCGGTATTGGTAATTATCCCATTATTCACCAATATAAACACTTCTGATTTTCACCCCTAAAATGCTTGGAATGAGCCATGTCCTTACTTGCATAAGGCGTAATTGTACAATGTATTCAGCAGAGGACGCATGCAGACTACTTTCAAGTCATTTCCATTCACTTTCACTTTTATTTTCAGCTCAGTCAAATTAGGAAGCAATACTGTGCAGCGTATTTTTCTGAACAGAGCATGTAAGTTTATTGTAAGTGATCTGTAAAACAAAACAGTAATACATTCTATTCAACCCTTCAGTCTCATTAGTTACGTGTCTCTCAAGTTAGCAAGCTAACGCTTAAATAACCTAGAATAGGCTAATGCCTTGTAAAACTTTAGCCAGAACAATAAATCTAATGTAGAGGTAAAATATATCAGTGTTAATAACATTATTTTTGTCATACTCAGTGAAATGCATTGTTTGTCTGAAATCTTAACTTCTCTGCAAAAAAAATAAAAAATGCTGCCTTAGTCACGTATGATGAAGGCCTAATTATTATTGACTGTCTGTTTAAACAATGAACAGGGAAGGGCATTTATTTGTTTAATTTTTAATTTTGTAACACACTTGATAACTTTATGGTGAATAGTGGAGAATAGAAAATGTTAGGAAAACTGTTTCAAGCCTTCAAATATTAAAACAGGTTTAAAAGTAGCTGTTTAATTAAATTATTTGGGCAAAGCAAAAAAAAAAGTCAGCCATTTTAATGTTTATTGGCATTAGCCTGTGCATCCCAATAATGGTATCAGCGATAACCAAAATTTCCATATCAGTCAGACTATAATTTGGACCCACATGCAAATCAGCCTCCAGGAAGGGTCTGTAATCTGACTGTGCACAAACCCCCTGACCAATCACTGCAAAAGGGTTTCACGATGCAGTAGTCAACAAGAAATGTCCTGTTTTGGAAGGAGTCAAAATACACTTTTCATCCCCAAACATAAAATGTTCTTTTGAAATCTGTTTTTCCTGTTATATTTTACATCCATGTGTCACTCAAGAATTTTAATCTTGTTTAAACTCTGTGCTCATTTTAAGTGAAAATTGAAAGTAAAAGATAATTAGTTCAAATTGGCCTGAAATAAAGACATCTGAGATACATTTGTGCATTTTCTTTAGTTTGGCATGTGTTCATTATAATAACTTTGCTCAAACAAATCACTTTATAAATAGTCAGTGGTGAGTTACAAACCTATTAAGCTTCTTTTTAATTTGCAGGGGGTTCACATTTGGTTTAAAACAATGTGAATCATGAGGACTGAAAATCTTGTGCTATAACTCCCCGATGGCAGCATTACGGCATGTTGCCAGCTGGCTTTGACAGGGTGCCACCCAGACATGTCACAAGGCTGTCCTGTGTCTCTAGCCCTCAGCCAACACACACACTCACATGCACACAACTCACACACAAGTTATATCCCCTCAAGGCCATCACTCACCCGTCATTCGTTGATGCCTTGTAGACCAATCAGACGTTGTCTCATGAGACAACGTGTCACACATTTAAGGATGCATAACGAAGTGCTCTTTGATTTCCCAGTGGCCACTGTCTGCAGCTGGCTCACACTTCTAAGCACGCATGAATGTACACACACACACCAACTACATGTTCACACCCTTAGAGTGCTTTCTGTGTGGTCAAAGAAATGTGTCACGGGGTATTAGGTCAGCAGTAGGTGAGATGATAGCTGTGTTGACTTTAAGCAGCGTCCACATTCATGCACTGCTGAGGCAAGCAGAATTGACCAATAATACCAATTTTATGGTGGGATGCTTATCAATTTAATTCAGAACTCAGAGATAAATAATGAAAACATTAGTTTGTTTTGCACAAACTGTATGTGAAGCAGCAAACAAGACAAGGCCTTTACTAAATGTGTACTGCCGTCTGTTGTAAAAAATTATAAGATCTCAGGCAAATTTAAGCTGCCCTTTGTTTTATTTAGGACCTCACTTTACCTCCACCAAGGATAAACTTACAGTTCATCATACTGTCCTCCCTGATAGAAAGAAACCTCTTTTTTTATTTAGTCATTTTTAAACAAGAAAAAAAAAAATCTGTGGTTGACATTTGTTCTGTTTTTTCCTCCTCTGTATTTTTCTGCATTTTTGTTTCTTTTCCCTACTTTTTCTTGCACTTTGTATATCACTTTGAGCCAGACAAAATTATGGGGCCTGTGAAATACTGCAGAATGGTCTCACCATTAGAATAGAAAGGGCAAAAGAAAGGAGTTAGAAATAGCAATGCTCTGTTTGAGTTGTAGGGGTCTCAAAGTTACCTCCACATGACCCACAAAAACAGTGATTTTGCTCAGGGGAAAAAGCATTTTGGACCCATTACTCAAGTCATCGCTGTTGTGCACTCATATAAAACAAGGCATGGAGGGTGGAGGTAAAGGCGAGGAAAGGTATAGCACCAAAGCTCAATTGCAAACATAGCTCTTATGCTGGATGAAAGCCAAACTTCAATTGATGAGAGCTTTCAGGGTCTTGTGTAGGGGTGGTATTGAAGAAAGGCATACAGTAATGTTAGAAAGCCATTTGTACCACACTTTTGCACAATTACTGCCTTTTCTCTAAAAATGTGTTGTTTGTAATAGGTGACTGAGGCAACAATTGTACTTGAGTAGCTTTGAAGCTGTGGGTTCTGTAGAGAGAAGGGGCACAACGCACAACACATGTGACAGTGAAAAACAGCATAATCTATATAAACTAACAATATGAATTAACACTTAACTAGCAGGGTGGGCAATTTTTATGCTCATGAAACGTGCATGTGATAGGGTTTCTTGTTTCCAAATACTTATGTTTGTGAAAATGTGTGAAGTTAGAACAGTTTATTTCCAAACAAGTGTAAAGTGCAGTGATACAGCAGCCCCCCTCCCCAACTAATTCATCTATCAATCACAACCAATTAGCATTTTCTGCAGTGATAGAGACCATAATCCACAGTTCTCACACCAGCTGTTGTGAATTATCCATATCTTTTTAGGCAGATATATGAAAGAGTATTTTGTTTGTGACTCTAAGCTAGTATTTCCCAAAAGCCAACGCGACCATAGGTTTTGAGATAAATCGGTCATAAATCAATTTACCAAACCATGTATTTTGAGCTTGGCTTTTTAAACTGGGTTTGCTTTGGTAATAGAGTAATCCTTTTTAATAGAAAATGCACACACCCACACACTTCTTTAAGGATAGTTTGATGGATTAGCTTTTTTGTGCTGAATTCCATGGATGACATCTTGAAGTGGAAATCCAGGTGCGTGTGGTGATCCCCTTTCTTTTTATTTATCTTTTTTTTTTTCTGTCTTTGAGAAGGAAATTGGCAACTGGGTGGGTAATGTGCCGTAAAAATAATAAGTTTATAAGAAAGAAACAGGCTTACATGTGCAACTTGATTGTTTTCCTCCTTTTTATTGTGCTTATTATTTTTTTTATATGAATAGAGTTTTAATTATCTTTATAATGTGAGTTATTATTTTTAATTAGCTTTAAATAATTACAGTTTAGACATCAGTTGATCAAGGGGGTGAAAATTCACGTAATTTCTGAGTGACTTCTGACAATAATGTACACACACATGCACCCCCCCCCCACACACACACACACACACACACACACACACACACACACTCACACACACACACACATTCAATGCTCCTTCAGCCTTCCTTCATCTTAGCACTTTGTCTTTAGGTGAAATCCACAGGTAGGGGTCAAGCGTATACTCAGGTGTGCTCCAGACAAAAGGAGAGCTGAGCTCAAGTTAAGCCACTGTGACCACATCTATTTTTTATTTTATTTTTTCAACCATCTGTGGTTAAAACACTGGTTGTGGCCATTCATAAACTCAGGGCTGTTTTCTTAAATGCAAGGCGTGGAAAGTGAAAGTACCAGCAGCCACGTTCTGCCTGGTAGCAGGCATGACGGCCCTGTCAGTGAGTGACATGAAACACCTGGACAGGAAGATCAACTAGCCAGAACTAGAGTAATTCACATTTTACTGATGTCTAAATCATCTATTTGTTGTTTTGTCTTCTCGCTTTGGATAAAAGCCATCTAACAGGGTGAGGATGGTTGAACTCCACTGTTAAGTTCAACCCCTTCTAATTCAATATGTCCTGCATGCTCTCCGCTACATAAAGTTATGTTTGCGTTCTTTCAAAGTACCAGCATATATAGTTTAAAACACATGCATACATACATAAACACATAGCATAAATATGTAGGTCTCTGCTGACTTAACTGACCATCGCACAAACATTCAGAGGAAACAACATGGCCACCCACATAGGCACCTTTTCACACACTCCTGTAGAATATCACTATCCAGAAGATTTATAGATCTTAATAGACACTTCTTGTGGGTCCCTGAATGAGGTGTCAAAATTGATGGCATGCAGACTTTTATTACCTAGTACGGTGTGTGTAATTAGGTTAAATAGATGGGGTTGGACACGCATGGTATAAGCTACATTTCTCACCCTGGCTGAATTTATTGGCCACACTTCGCTCTGTAAGGTCTGCTATAATGCACTCATTTGCATGGGGGCACATGTTACTGATGGGTGTGTTACTGTTACATCAACTGCTAAGCACAATGACAAGGGCTAGCTTATGAATAGCTTGGTTCTGTGGTTGGCAGCATCCTGGCTCTCCAACTGCCTATTAGCTATGATATGAAAGCTGCTTGGCAAGTGTTAGATTGATACTTGACACTTGGAACAAAGCTCATTGTCATTGTAATTACTATACGTTGAGTTTTAATTTCATGGTCGTCCATATTGCCAGCATGATAGGGCTGTCTGTTACGTACATCTTCAATAACAGCTGCCTATTCAGCCAATGTATCCAGCCGCCTTTCATATATCCAACAGTCTCAGAAATAACGACTTCATAATGACTATAATCACTTCAGATGTAATTATTATGCATCACCATTAGTACAATTAAATAGTAGTTTCTGAGGAAACATACCAGTTTTTCTTCTTCCAGATGTCCAATCAAGTGTGAATCACAGATAAACTAATAGCAGAGAACTATGTGTTATGACCTGTTCATTGAGTAGTCTTTAAAAGGAATCACATTGACCAGTTACGCTGTCATTTACTGGTGGTTTCAGCCCATCTGTCTGTTAAGGACAAGATGATTATGAAGTGTATTTAATGAGGTAAGTTCATAATGAGAGTGAGCCGGCCAGCAGTAATGACAATGTAGGAGCTAAAACAGTGGCAGTAGCCTGCAGGGGTGGACGTTACTGTTCAGACTTTTTTTGACCTTCACAGATTCCAATTTCCCACCCAGTTCCCGTCGTCCGATTGAATCATTGAGAAGGCGTGTCTGCTCGTGTGCTTTCGAAAGTGTGTGTTCTCGGAGTATGATCTCATCTGTCATTGTTTTACTTTAGGGGTATTGAAAGTAATCTTGCAAAAAGGGGTGTTCACATTAACTCACACACTCATACACACATTCCTCCTCTTGGCTTGGACTAGCTGAACCATGTCACTACACACACAAAAAAACACATGTACTGTATGTACAAGTTCAGTCTCCTCTAAACCTGGCTTCTTGCATGTGCACCAGGACAATCTGTATAAACTCACCGTTAGGATGTCAGATACGTAAAACAATTTGACTGATATTTCCTGCATTCCTTCTTTCTTTTTGTCTTTATTCTCTTAGTCTCTTCTTTCACTTATTCACTTTTATTATTTCCCGTTTTTTTCGTCATACTCAGCAAGTTTATGTTCACTATTTTCTCCCTATTCCACCCTACCCCCACACCCTCCAGGGTTGGAGACAGCATAGAAGAGTTTGCTGAAGACAAGGCCCATTGACAGGCTAGACTGGCAGTAACTTATTGTCTATTGATGGAGTGTGACAAATCATGTGGGAACGCAGGGGTGCGTGGCAGTGAGAGCCAGGGTGTTAAGTACGTGAGCGTGCCTCCATGTGCACATGCAACTTGGGTGTGTGTGCGCCTGCATGTGTTTTTGCCTTTTTGTGTCAAAAGCCTGCATGTGTGTTTGTGCATAAAGTCTTAGTGTGGGGCAGGCGGGCATAACCAGGGCCCTTCACAGCTCATTTAGTCCAAATGGGGCCACCTGGGTGGTGAGGGGGCTCAGCAGGACGACTCTGGCATTCTGGAGCCCCGCTGACAGCTCCCTAATATAGGGGCTTTGTCGACCTATTAATCAACACAGCCACTCTGACAAATCACCACAAGTATGACCTAATGAGCAGGGAAAGGAGGATGAGATAAAGTAAAGAGGTAGAGACATGACGGAGAAGGTGAAGAGGGAACAGAGATAATATGGGCAAAGGTGCAGGCTAAAAAAGTCAGAGAGCAAGAGAGTGGATGTCTAATGAAAAGGAAATGAAAGAAAGTACTTTGACATTGCTTCTGACAGTTTAGGCTGTATGGTCAGCCATGAAGTAATAAGATGTGAGTGCTAACCCAGTTATCATCTGTTGCTGACCCCTCACCTCTACAGTTCCACAACAAACTAGTTGATTTGTATTTATGAAAGAGGAAATTGTGCAGTCCAAATGATTTTGTACCCATCCAGCCCTGAATAACTGTTTAACAAATTAAACTACAGATACTTTCTAGACAATTTTTTGCCGATGCTTCAGAGCAAATTAGAGGTGCAAAGACGTTTGATTTTGAACACAAACAACATTGATGTATGTCTTCTTCTCTGGTTCCCACCCTGAGGTGAGCTTGCATCTAATCTCTCCACTACCAATCTTGGGTCCAAATCACATTAGGTGGGATCAGAGGTGAAACTAGAGCTTTTCAACAGCAGCCTGTTCTCACTAATGAACCCCCATGGCCATCCATTGCATATTACAGCCTCGCTGAGTGAGGAGGAGAAAGTTTTGCAATAATCATTATGTAATTGCACAATGGTTTCCATTGCCCTGACATTTTGAAAACTCGATAGCAATATCTTTATGGTTCTCTATAGGGAATTTGTTTGGAAGGACTGCACTATGTATGATTGATGGTTTTCTGAGGCTAAATAATCTACTTAATGTAATCATATAATGCTTGTGTCCATCTGAAGTCTGTTTTATAAGCTAGTTTATTTACTGTAAATTTTGTGTTACAAACCCATATAGACTTAGTTAACATTGGTTGTTTGGACTCAACTCTCAAGATTATTATGAAACCTGCATCAAAGTTTAGACCCTACTCATTTGAGCCATTAAATATGCAGCCAGTGATTGAACACCTGAATGAATATTCAAAAGCAGCATCCTTATATTGACTTGTATCTGTCTGATGCACTTTCTAGTGATATACTAAGCCCCGACCTGTCTGCTCCATTGACTGGCACAGGATGGAAGGGCCATAGAAAGGATGCAGAACCGCATGCTCCTCCCATCAATTATTTGGTTTGGGTAAGGCTGCAACAATGACTGTTTCAGAGCACAAGCTATGGAACAAATAGCCTTGTGCATAGCTTGTTAAGTGTGCAGAACACTCTCTAAATTTTTATTCTTTGACAGATGTGCAAAAGTGTATTTGTGTGGGTAGGTGTATGGGGTGGTGGTAATGGTGGGAGGTGCAAAAATTGTTTGGGGCTAACATCAGAGTTGCATGATAATAGTAATAATAATAATAATAATAATAATACATTTTATTTGAAGTCTCCTTTCAAATCACTCAAGGTCACTGAACAAGAAATAGAAAGATAAAAACAATAAAACAATAAAATATAGATGTCATTAAAATCAAACACAATTAATGATACAATAATGTGTATATAGTAATGACAATAAACAGAATAAGCAAGTTTGAAAAAGTGAGTTTTAAGGTTGGATTTAAATGAGGGCAGAGAATCAGAATTACAGACATGGTGAGGAAGAACATTCCAGAGATGAGGGGCTCTGTGGGAGAAGGCTCTGGATCCCATGAGTGTCAAGCGGTGCCAAGTTATGGAGAGCTTTGAAAGTGAGGAGGAGAATCTTACAGTCAATGCAATATTTTATGGGTAACCAGTGAAGATGTTTAAGGGTAGGGGTGATGTGTTCCTTTGACATAGTTCTGGTGATGATCCGAGCAGCTGTGTTTGGGACAAGCTGAAGTTTATGGATGATTTTGAGAGGAAGATCTGAGAGGAGGGAGTTACAGTAGTCTAATCGAGAGGTGACTAGAGCATTGATAAGGATGGCTGTGCTGGTGGAGGTAAGAAATGAACGGAGACGGTTGATGTTCCGAAGATGAAAATATGCAGACCGAGTAATGTTACTGACATAAGATTCAAAAGATAAAGTGCCATCAAGGATGACACACAGACTCTTAGCTGTAGGGGAGGGAGAAAATGTGGAATCATCAACTGAACATATTCTGAACATATTACATTTGGATAAGGTAGACTTGGTGCCAACAAGGAGAAGTTCTGTTTTCTTGGAGTTCAGTTTAAGTAAGTTTTGATTAAACCAAAATGTAATTTCACAGAGGCAGTCCGAAAGGAAGGATGGTGAAGTAGAGCTGGGTGTCATCCAGAGTTATCAGCGATAAGGGATGCTCGATTGGAAGAAACACATTCAGAGCAATCAGGATCTCCTTTTTGACCAGAGACCATGAAAAACACTGAGTTCCAGGGATGGGGAATTTTACATGAGTTTTATATATA
>NC_056505.1:24683613-24703118 GCF_014905685.2 Nematolebias whitei | reverse complement strand
AACATAAAGATATAAAATTTTAATTTTTTGTGAAGAATCAACAACAATTGGGACACAATCGTGAAGTGGAATGAAATTTATTGGATGTGTCAAACTGTTTTAACTAATAAAAAACTGAAAAGTTGGGTGTGCAATATTATTCGGCCCCTTTACTTTCAGTGCAGCAAACTCACTCCAGAAGTTCAGTGAGGATCTATGAATGATCCAATGTTGTCCCAAATGACTGATGATGATAAATAGAACCCACCTGTGTGTAATCAAGTCTCCGTATAAATGCACCTGCTCTGTGATAGTCTCAGGGGTCTGTTCAAAGCGTATATAGCATCATGAAGACCAAGTAACACACCAGGCTGGTCTGAGACACTGTTGTGGAGAAGTTTAATGCCGGATTTGGATATAAAAAGATTTCCCAAGCTTTAAACATCCCAAGGAGCACTGTGCAAGCAATCATATTGAAATGGAAAGAGTATCAGACCACTGCAAATCTACTAAGACCCGGCCGTCCCTCTAAACTTTCATCTCAAACAAGGAGAAGACTGATCAGAGATGCAGCCAAGAGGCCCATGATTACTTTGGATGAACTGCAGAGATCTACAGCAGAGGTGGGAGAGTCTGTCCATAGGACAACAATCAGCCGTACACTGCACAAATCTGGCCTTTATGGAAGAGTGGCAAGAAGAAAGCTATTTATTAAAAGATATCCATAAAAAAAGTATTGTTTAAAGTTTGCCACAAGCACCTGGGAGACACACAAATTGTTTCCAAATTTCATGGCATCAGCAAATCCCAAATAAGTTGGGACAAGTCCATTTTTACCACTGTGGTGGCATCCCCCCTTCTTCTTACAGCACTCAACAGACGTCCGGGGACAGAGTAGACCAGTTTCTCAAGTTTAGAAATAGGAATGCTCTCCCATTCATGTCTAATACAGGCCTCTAATTGTTTAATCGTCTTGGGCCTTCTTTGTCACACCTTCCTCTTTATGATGCGCCAGATGTTCACTATAGGTGAAAGATCTGGACTGCAGGCTGGCCATTTCAGTACCCGGATCCTTCTCCTACGATGCCATGATGTTGTGATTGCAGAATGTGGTCTGGCATTATCGTGTTGAAAAATGCAGGGTCTTCCCTGAAAGAGATGACGTCTAGATGGGAGTATATGTTGTTCTAGAACCTGAACATAGTTCTCTGCATTAATGGTGCCTTTCCAGACATGCAAGCTGCCCATGCCACAAGCGCTCATGCAACCTCATACCATCAGTGATGCAGGCTTCTGAACGGAGCGTTGATAACAACTTGGGCTATCCTTGTCCTCTCTGGTCCGGATGACATGGCGTCCCAGTGTTCCATGAAGAACTTCAAATCGTGACTCATCTGACCACAGAACAGTCTTCCATTTGCCACACTCCATTTTAAATGACCTCTGGCCCAGTGCAAACGTCTGAGCTTGTGGAGCTTGCTTAGAAATGGCTTCCTCTTTGCACTGTAGAGTTTCAGCTGGCAACGGCGGATGGCACGGTGGATTGTGTTCACTGACAATGCTTTCTGGAAGTATTCCTGAGCCCATTCTGTTATTTCCTTGACAGTGACATTCCTGTTTGAGGTGCAGTGACGTTTAAGGGCCCTGAGATCACGAGCATCCAGAAGAGTTTTACGGCCTTGACCCTTACGCACAGCGATTGTTCCAGATTCTCTGAATCTTTTGATGATACTATGCAAGGTTGATGTTGATAACTTAAAAGTTTTTGCTATTTTACGCTGGGTAACACCATTCTGGTATTGCTGCACTATCTTTCTGCGCAACAATGGTGGAATTGGTGATCCTCTTACCATCTTGGCTTCTGAGAGACATTGACACTCTGAGAAGCTCTTTTTATACCCAATCATGTTGTCAATTGACCTAATTAGTGTTAATTGGTCTTCCATATGTTCGTTATATGCTCAATTTCCTTTTTCCAGCCACTTATTGCTACTTGTCCCAACTTTTTGGGGATTTGTTGACACTGAAATTTTGAATCAACATATTTTTCCTTTAAAATGTTACATTTACTCAGATTAAACTTTTGATCTGTCATCTATGTTATATTACGAATAAAATATTGACATTTACCATCTCCACATCTGAGATATATCTCCACATCTAATTTATTTATGTAAAGTTAGTTTGCACAACAAGAACAGTTGGTTTTGTTTGCAAACACAATGCTAAAGCTCTGTAATTCATTCATCTTCAATCAGCAGAGGAGAAAGTGCACCACCAGCTGCAGCAGCCGAACAGGCTTCAAAATGGGACAAAAATTAGCAAAGTCAGACCAATGCGTTAACCATCTCATACTATTTCACTTTGTTTACATTCTAATGCATATGCAATACATAAATAAAAATGTGCAGTTTTTGGTGTGTTTTCTGCTACATCTACATTCCAAGACACACATAAAAACAACCAAAGCTGCTTAACAGATTTTAGTTGATGGAGGCACATTGAAATACAATCATTTTGAATCAGACAAGTGTGCACTGGTATTCAACTGAAAACAAAATAAAAATAATAATAATAATAATGCAGGTAATTAGAATATAATCAACTCATAGTGGTGATTAAATTTTAGGTGTTTGATTAAGGAATGCTAAAATTCATTCTGGAATAAGAGGAAAGCACAAGTTCAACAGTGATTTAGACAATAAAAAGTTTCTCTGATTGTTTCCCATGGTCAACATCATAAATGGAGACACTGCAACGCTCTATAAATGTGCAATATTTACAAGTTTTACATTAATGTATTTAAAGTGCAGTCTCTAGTTTAACTACTTGTAAGTCTAACCCACTTACTTTTCAGGAGGAGCAATATTTTCTATTCTACCTTGTAATATTAAAAATGCTGGAAACACAACATATACGAGTTAAATTCTTTAAATTCCCTTTAAATAGGTTTCAGGGGATGAAGGTTCAAGGTAAATTTGGTCACAACCCCCTATTGTGTTTAAGTTGGACAGCTTTGTGGGAAGCACAATAACAAATCACTCAAAAAATAAATAAATGAATGAAAAAAAAAATAGGCTTTTTAAGAATCCAGATAAAGTCTTAGAGATGGAATGAGGGCACAGCACCATGGTCAGTCGTAGTTAACGTTCACTTGCTCATCTTTACAGACAACTTTAACATTTTTGCTTATATACTTGCAATAGTTAAAGCTGGCATTTGCTTTTGTCATCAGCTGTTTCTGTTTTATTTTTATTTATTTTTTAACGCTGCTGATGACGCCTTGTTTGCATGCATCAGCTACGTTTTTGCTTGCACTCAGTTGAAGGATAATAATATTCATCTTTCAAAATTCACTGATTATAAGGATCACATCTGGTTTCTGATCCAGTGTGTGCTGGGCAATTGCTGTACCTCCCCTTTCAGCAGCTGCAGCAACTCATCATGCTCTCAGAATGCAAAGAGAAAAATATTGCAAATACATGAATGTATATTGACATTTGTATTTGTTCATATTCCTAACTTCCTGTATTACCTACCTTTTTTTGCAGCAAATATAACATTTGCTTTTTTGTGTATTGTATTATAATTTGACGTTACAAAATGATTCTAAATGGGCTGATTGTCATTTTGCATGGATGTTAAGCTTTATTTTGTATGTATTTATTCAGAATTATAGGTAAGTTTGCATAATAGCACCCTACACATTCATTCATAAATTTTACTGTGCAACAGTAGCACTAATATTCCTTTTTATTTGCACATTAAAACTTCAAAGAAACGATACCCTGTGTTAACCTGTACCGTACAAATCCAAAACAAGAGAAACATCTTGACATCACTTAGATATCCGTTATAAAATGAAATCAGGATGTCAAGCTAGTATTTGTCATGTTTTTGTTCATATGTATGCCTACAAGCAGATCATGAATTGTGATGTTGCGCTGTTCTTTTTGTAGACTTATGTCAATGTTTGTATTTTGTTTCGTAAGAAATGCAACACTGCCAGAGGGCTGTGTGTAAACGTGTGTGTGTGTGTGTGCACAGTATGCTCTCCTGAGCTGACAATAGACCTTTACATCAAATCCCAACAAGGTGAGGCACAACTTTAAAACGTCTTTTCATCGCTTTCCTTATCTCGTTCACACTGCTGTTGGCAGCAAAAAGGAGAAAGAAAAACTGAAAGAGGGAGCATTATAATTTTATTATAAGGACAGAAGGGGGTAAAATGGGGTGCACTCGATAAGGATCCGGAGATTAGGAATAAGCAGAACAGTAAATTATGCAAAGTGTTTGAAAAACACATACAGCTATAATTAAGTGGCATTTGATTTTAAATGAGGCGACAGCAAGGATTTATTTATCTCTTTAACCCGCTAAAAATGCCATTAGCATGGCAGAAAATGAACTGTTTGAAATGGTAACAGAACATGGCTCTGATCTGATAGACAATAACAGAGCACCCCCAGCCAAATACAGAACGCACACACACAACATATCAAGGTGAGATCATGTCTGCATGGACTAATCACTTCAATGCAGGCCCAGTAAAGCCACAGGAGCCTGTCGCTAATAATGCCAATATGAATGGAGCCTTTACACTTGAATGTACAGTATCGCCAACTACTTCCTGGTATTTCTCCACACTTTCGAGCAAATGTGTTTTGTATGCTCACATCATAATGGTTTGCTTGTAAAAAGTACTTATCTAGTGATCTGCTCTCTGGAAAGGGACTGCCGTCTAATGTAGTTAAGGTGTAGAAGCAATGCCCCGCTGTGGATGGGCCAGCAGCCAAACATATTTAAACTGTAAGAGGCTCACCTAGAGGTCTCGAAAGGTGTTTAATTGCACATTACGTTTATTGGTTTACCTTTTTTTATTTCGTGCGTTTTACCTTTCTGTTATACAGCAGGTCTAAAAGTGAACTTAAAGCTTGCAAATTACTCCATTCAGATTAAATTCACCAGTTTTTTTTCAATAAAAAGAGTGTTTAACTTTGCAAAACATATGAGTTTTCAGTATCAAAATAAATATCTTACCATTAAACCAACCACTCTAGCATCTTAGCATGCTAAGCCAATATGCATATGAATGTAGAATATGCTGAAATGTGAAATGTATTCATTGTGGCTTGGAAATTATGTGAAGCTATGTTGAAACAAAGCTTTTGTCAGTTTGCATCTTCTCAACCCTCTTTAGTAGAGTTATATCTCCGTATATGCACAGTAAAACCAAGAGAAAATGTTGAATAAGTCATAGTAGTGTGTTTCTGGTAGAACACTGCGGTGACACAACAAATACCCTCTGTAGACTATTCAATGGAGTACTTTCATTTTTGGTTCTCAAAGTTTGTGCTTGTTCAGCTAGTCTAACTGCATGTTCTTTGTTCATTAATTCATGGGACATGTTTTATGCATTTGGTGACAAGGTTTAAATAAGTCAACCCAAATACAGACACAAGTAGCAGATTATGTTTTGCAACAGGCTTTTCTAATTGTTCCTTAAAGGCTGCTGTTGGTACACAAATCATTTGGAGGTAGTAATAAATGTGGAAATAAGATGTTTCACATGGACTTCAGAGTAAAGTGGCATTAAAGAACAAGATGGTCAACTTGATACTAACACATTCATCCCAAGACTTTTCGACAAAGTAAATAGAATTTAACAGAAACGTGTGGACAGACAGCAGGCTGGGACTGTTGGAGACTAGTTGGCAGCTCAAGATTGTGAGAAAATAATTTAGAAAATAGGCACAATTAAAAAAAAAAAAGTTTGAACATGTTCAAAGTTGTGGTCATTGTTAACATTTTTCTACTCAAATTCACATGTAACATTATTCAGTAAAAGCCCGTTTAAATGTCTAATTCAAGTACCAGTATGTAATTGTTTTTCTAGTTTTATTAGAAATGGCTCTATAAATTCCCAGGAAACAGCTTTGAAAAACAAATTGTTCTGAAAATGAAATAACATAAAACAACAAACGGTTCCAGATCACAGAAGCATTTTTGATACTCTCCATAAGCAGTAATTACACCTTCATTTTCTGAATATATTGGATGTCCATTCTCAACGTATTTGCACACGAATGTGTAGGTAGAAGTAGGGCAGCTAACCTGGTGTCTCTGAGCAAGACACTTAATCCATAATAGCTCCCCGGGTGCTTACATAGCTGCCCACTGCTACGTGTATCCCAGGTGTGATGGGTTAAAAGCAAAGAACCAATTTTTCCATTGTATGGGGACATACAATGATGACAACACATAACACTTTACATCAGGCAGTGACTGCACATGCTCAGTTCTTTTTTTTTGGCAGATATCATTTTAGTCACTGACTAAGCCTTTTCTTTCATATTTTTAGGTGTCAACGCTTTAAATCATCCATTTGTCACTCTCAGCCTTTCTCTTTATCTTCTTTAGGATGATTATTTGTTGTATCAATTGGGATTTTTAGAACAGGTATCATAGATTATAGGTTAAATGACTGACTTGTTGACTCTAACTTACAAGTTTGTGATACCGTATCATACAAAAGATGGAAGATAAAGTAATATTTTTTTCTTGAAGAAAAATGAGATAGCAAAGTATTTTAACACATAAATTTGTGTACACAGTTTTCATCATTTACTCTTTTTTTTGTATGAAAATGTTGCATGCATCTTTAAGGAGAGATGTAATTAATAAATGTGTTAAGATGTTTTTGTTGAACCGTTGTTTGGTCTCTGTTGTAAAAAGCTGCTGTGCATAATGTGGATGAAGTGTGACAGTCATGTCAGACACAGGACTCAGCTGAGGGGTGCTAATGTGGTTGAATTTTTTAACTGAGTCTTGCTACCAATTTGCTGTAGCTAGAGGGAGAGCTGTCTCTCTCTCTCTCTCTCTCTCTCTCTCTCTATATATATATATATATATATATATATATATATATATATATATATATACACATGCCTGCACTTTTCAGTGCCACTACATCTTCTGGGGTTCTGTTCCATTGAAAGGTGCCAGCCTGTTTAGCCAATCTCCTAACCAGAGCCAAATAGTTGGGAGTCTGAGAAAGAGGACAAGAAAGGAGAAGCAAGGTGGGGGAAAGGGGGGTCAGAGTGGAAGATATGAGGAGGAAAGAAATGTCAGCCTTCTATGACACAATGAAACCCCAGTGCTTGTGTGAGGCAATCATCCACCGACTGCACTGACCAGGAGATAGTTGTGGACTTGGCAGATGTTTGGTTATTGGTTGTTGTCTTCATTTTTACCACCGGTACATATAACAATGCTTTTGCACACATCAACATTTCTAAAAGGAATCTTACCTTGTCAAACTCAAACATGATCCCTCTGTCTTCCTCCCTCAATCACAGTCTTAGTCACAGAAGAACAAGGAGTGTATCTGAGAAATAAATCAGTCTGTATCCTGTAGAGAAGTATTCATTGTTACACTGTGGTGGACAAGCAGCATAAGGATGTCTACAAAAACAGAACCACTGCTATGATATGCTGTGATAATTACTATCCTCCTGCCCACAATACAAATAAAAGTTGAATCAGTAGGCAAACATATTAATATGGAAATGTCTACATTAATTTGGAGCATGGTCTAAATTATTCAGTAATTAAGCCACAGCAAATTTACACAAACTTTCCTCTGGATGACTAGAGTGAATAATTAGGAGCTAGGAAGATCCATGCAAAGGGATTTGAGGAGTGTGGTCACATAATATACAGTTTGATCCACCCCCCCCCCCCCCACCCCCCCAAAAAAGTAGTCTCACACAAATGACAGGTTAGCCCACAAAATAACATTTAAAATAAAATAAAAAACTATACTGCAACCCAAACCCAATAATTGTTTGCATTTGCATGATTACTCAGGTACTCTCTTTGACTACTTTTTTGTTTGTTTGTTTGGAATAGGATGCATTAATTATTCTATTTATCTGATTAAGATTTTTGGGGATCATGAGACATCCCAGCTGACAATGAGTTGGGTTTGGACCTCACTAGTTAGCTTATTAGTTTGGTTTATGTTTGAAAAATCTCTGTAAATATTAGCATTTTTCTGCTGTTGACTGAAAAATGTACTCGTTTCCATGGGTAACACTGTGCTGATTCAATCTGCTGCAGTTTCCATGCCATGTCAGTAAATGGCACTGTGATTTTTGTATTTCAATGCCCGCATGTGAGTAGACACTTAGTCTCAAGCAACTAAATAGTTGCATCCAAAATGGTGAATACACAAACATTCGTTTGGACCCTGGATGAGGTTGGTTTGCTCTTACACATTGAAAAAAGGTAAGTAGGACAACCAGTAGTTCGCCACCTGCCATTGTTACTGTTGTTTATCTACTTGCTCAAGATATCCTGATGCATGCTCAATAATACAGGTAGAAAAATCTAACAAGGTTAAGTCAGGTCATCTGGATGGATTCTTCTACTTGCATAAGCACAGAAAAAAACTTTTGACTTTATGGTGTCTTTAGTGCGCATGCATGATTTCCCATGCATGCCGGGCATTTCCAAAAACATCCACTATGAGACCTGGAAAAGCTTTTGCATCAAAGAAAATGGCCCGTTGTGGTGTACACATATGTCCAAAACACAGCAGAAATGCTACAGTTTCACTCAAAAATGACACAGTGTAAACAGGGTCATAGAATTCCAATTCACCCTTCCTTTTACCAGTTAGCCATACTCCAATTTGTTTAGCATTTTTATTCTTGGAGGTACGGTTGTATCAAAATTATTTTTGTCCTGTATGGATAAAACACAATGTTGAGGGACACATATGATATACACAATAGCTATTAACTGCTTGCATTTCCACAATTTATGCATGCATAGTTCCATACCTATCAGGTATTTAATTACATCCTGTCTCATAAATGTGTGTAATAAGTCAATAATCTTGTTGCATCACTGTTCTTTAGACATCAATATCAAGATCGTCACTAGTCAAGTCCCTATGCGTTTATTGAGGAAGGAGGTGTTTCTGCCCTCTGATTTTCTATCATTGCTTGAACTTAAGTGTCTTAGTTCATTTGTGTTTGAACCTTGTGTTTGTGTGGGTTCTTCTCTACGTGCACTCGTGTTTACGTATGCCTTGGAGTCTGTGTATGTGTCTGTGCTAGAGCAAGAAAAAGCATGTCAGCTTGTGTAACTGCGGATGCCCTTTCAAAGGGCCTTCACTGATCTGGCCGAGCCCCTTTGATCAGACTCTCCATGACTCGCCTGCACTTGACGGCCCTCAAGATGGGAGGGTGTCTGCCTGGTGGGAGACGAGCCTGGTTTGACACGGCTAAGAAAGGGTTTCTGACTCACACAGGCACAAACATATAAACAGCGTTACACACATTTTTTAAAAAAAGTGCAGATTCCTTCATGTGATGCATATTTAGGAGCATATTTGTTTTGTGGGGTAAGTCTGCAGAATCTGGTCATAATTCAAACTTGTGAATGTGAGTCCCTATTGAATGTGCACTCCAAGCCAACTTTACAAAATATCCAAAGCTATAACCCCCCACAACCCATTTACTTATATAATTATTATTATTTATTTTTTTATTGATGAAATTGAGAATGCATTCACAACAGTAGACGGTGTATTGATTTTTTTTTCTTGATTTTTTTTTACAATGAACTAGTTTAAGTTGAAGTTAATATCATCAGTCTTACATGTATTGTAGTGCAAACATTGTGGTCATGTACATTTTGTGATTATTTAAGACAGTGAAAGATGCTGTCCCATTCTGAAAACAGATTTGCTTTGATACTGCACATTTCTGTCTTTGTTGTTTTACTCAGTGTCCTGTAGTCTTTTAGTGGACATCATTTAGTATTGAGATGGATTTCAGGTAGGGTCTAATACTGAGTGGCAACAGTGCAACACACAACCATACAGTACTGTAGATCTGACACTGAGTTGATCTGACAATAGAATGGATCAGTGTAGCAGCTAGTAAGTCAGGAGGTAGAGCATAATCCCTTCTGTCAAGTCCCTGTCTCGTCAATATTCAAATCCAGCCAGCTGTCCAATGGCTGTCAGTTACAATCTCCCTCTGGCTTTTGGCCTCACACAGGCACATACCTAAATTGAATTGGATGCTTGCTTCTCAATGGAAATTGAGTCAAATAAATGACCTCCTGGTCTGTATCGTGAACTAGTCAGTTGCTTCAGATAAACTACTTTTATAAAACGCAGCATCCATTATCATCTGATTGATCTTCTTTATATATTTTAGTGCAGTTTAGTATTTTTCAGAATGTCTGTATTGTAAAAGATCATGTTGTTCAATCTGTGGGAAATTGAAGATTACATTAAATAGTCTAGACATACGTATACTCAATTTCTGGGTCTGCACATTGACTTTTTTTTTTTTTTTTTTTTTTTTACACACATCCTTCCACCAACTAATCAGTGTTCATGGTATACTACTGCACATTTATCCACTTTAATATTTAATATTTAAAAAAAAAATAACACAAACTCTGCACTCTGATATCACCACAAAGCAGTTTAATTAGAATTTTGAAAATGTATTTATTTATTTCAAACATACTTAAAAGTACAATGGATCATTCTATGCTTTCAGGAAATCAGAGGGTAATTATTTGGGGGCAATTTTGAGTTATTCATTAGGATTTATCTGAAAATGTAGTGCTATTCTGAGTGTCTTGTTTTGTCTAAAATATTGTTCTTAGTTGACACCTTTTCTGTAAATTTCTACAAGTGTATTATTATGTGAAAACTCTTGGGATGTTTTACTAGTGATTTTGTTAGATATTTTAGGATGTGACATCCATGAGAAATGCTATTTACTACAAATAACCTGATTCCAAAGGTAAAAAAAAAAAAAAAAGTGGGGTAAATATATGATGGGTAATAAACCATAATATCTATTTCTCCTGGTGTCCCTTTTGTGTTGCGGTCCTCTTTCTGGCATGCATGAAAAAGGCCTGACCTTTGGAAAGTTTAGCACTTTAAATATTTAGGCTTGGGTTATGATGGATTCTCCAGGCCCTGTGGCAATGTGCAAAGCCTCTGATTATGGCTGCTGTCAGAGTCATTTAGCTGAGTGTCTGGCTGTCGGTGGCGCTTGCTGTTTGACAGGCGCGCCTTTTAAACAAACAGAGGTCCCAGTGGCAGAGCAGGCAGTGCACTCTGTGCTGCACAACCACCCAGCATTGTGAGAGAAACCACTCATCCCACTGACAGCTGCAGAAGAAACCACTGGCTACAGACTTTCATGATCTTTAAAACACTCGGTCTTCCCGCTGACTTACTTGTGACTCTGCCTGTTTTATTTTAATGCTGCTCTTCTTTACTTTGCTCTTGCTGACACCAGGAAGGATCCAGCATGTTCTGTGTCTGCACCGACCCATGATTAGGACAGCTTGTGCTACTGATGTTCACGTTGAAATAGATCTGAAGCTGCCCTTCTCATTTCACTCCGACACAATCTCCCATGGCATCAATCCTGTAAATATATGAGTCTTAATATGTGTGTCCTATTCTGTATTCAGAGGAAGAGCCAAGTCAGCAGCCCCAGTATTAATGCATGAGAAATGAGCAGAGCCCATAAGAATTAAAGGGTAAGACTTGGCTTATTAAGATGTAAATTTTTGGGGGAAAGTTGCCTGAAATGAGAATACAGTGAAGTTACTGTCAACTTTAGCCTACTTGTGCATTTCTAAGAGGCATTATTGTGTTATAGTTGATGAAATTAGATGCATACAACAAAGCACCTTGTGTATTTTTTAGCTCCCTTTCAGTTCCAGATCAACCATCCTCAACAAATGTGCAACCTATGCCTTATGCAACAATTCACAGTTTTGGCAACATTATCCTGTGACAGTTTACATCAACTATTGTGGTAATGCACTCTGTGTGTACATGTGTGTGCTTCGTTTTTTTTTCTATCTCTCTCCGCCTCAACCTCACTCTCGTTTCAAATTTGCACTTAACACCTTCCTAGGGAAAGGCTTCTCATTCATCAACAGTGTTTGTCCCAGTGACAAGTGGGGTGCCTCCTGCATATCAATATCAGCTAAGACAATGCTGAGCATGTAACCTTCAGCTAAATGTCATTCTGCTTAATCCTATTTGAAAATTAAACATTGAAAAACCTTTACCGTACCTTCCTGTCTTCCTTCCTCGCCTGCTCCCTCCTTTTATTGGCTGCCATTCTTCAAGCCCTCTGCTCTCCCTCACTCGGTTCCTGCTCTTGTTTTTGCACACTGTGTGACATTTGTATTGTTCAGTTTGTGCAAGTGTTTGAATATTGAATCAGTTTAATTCTATGTCACTCAAAAATAATATTGAAATAACTCGCCGTCGTGTACTGTGACTTCTATCTTTGTTTTATGTCTTTTTTTTATTTTTATTCAGACTTCATATTTCTGGAGAACATAAGGAAAGATGAACACAAATATCAGCTAGTGAAACAAACACCCATGACCTATGTTATGTATGGAGGGAGAAGGCACGTTTACATAAAAATAAATATTTCTCGACAAAGGATTATCACGACTGAAAGTAGCTGTGAAATAGAGAAAGATGATGTCCGATTGGCACACAATTTGACAGAGAGGCTCGAACTTCTGCAGAGAATGCATGTTAGCGTGCATTACATGTGTGTAATAGTCTTTACATTTTTTTTCCCTTTTAAATGCACACTATACAACTCAGACAAAGAAACGCAATGCTTGAAAATGTCCCTACAGTGAGAAACAGGAACGGTGGGAGGATAAAAGCAGAAAAGAGATTGCAGTGGAAATGCAATTTTTTGCAGTCAAACAGACATAATTGTTTTTTTGGAAGCAGTGTAATGCTGCAACTCAAAGACAACCTTCAGGTCTTTGCATGGATTTGATTGACCACTGCAATCACTCGTCAAAGGATTCAATTGATATACTGCAGGTAAATTACAGCGGGACTGCTGTTGACGTATTTGTATTGAAGCCCTCCATCTAGTTTGATCTGTTAAGATTAAAAAATGTGGGGGGAGACCGACTGGAGAAGTGATTCAACATGGATGGAGAAGAAACAGATTCTTAGTCATTTCCTCTGTAACACTTGGAAATCTTAACATAAACTGTTCTGTTGTTGCTGTGTGATAACTTTGCCATGGTAAAATCAGAAACAGAAGGAAAATAATTATACAAAAAGCCAGGCATATACCGGTACTTGTACTTGTTGTAATATTTTCTGAAATGTCCTCTGTGGTTAGATTTTTATTTATTGATTTATTTATTTGTTTATTTTACGTGTGGAAAGTTGGAACAGTGTACGTTTCAAATTACATTAGTGCAAATGTGTATATTTGATGTAAGACAAAACTTTTGTTATTCACAAAGTTTTAAAACAGAGAATTAAAAATTGTGTGTAAACTTGAAAATGAAGGGAGCACGGTGGCACAGTTGGTAGAGCTGCTGCCTCTCAGTGAGTAGGTCACCCTGGTTCAAATCCCGGTCAAGGGGGTCTTCTGGGTGGAGTTTGCATGTTCTCTCCGTGCATGCATGGGTTTTCTACGGGTACTCCGGTTTTCTCCCACAAACCAAAAACATGCATGTTAGACTGATTGGTAACTCTAAATTGTCCCTAGGTGTGAGTGAGAGAGTGAATGGTTGTTTGTCTCATTTATCTCTATGTGTCCCTGTGATGGACTGGAGACCTGTCCAGGGTGTACCCCACCTCTCGCACAGTGACTGCTGGATATGGGCACCAGTGACCCTCACAACCCAAAAAAGAAATGGGTAAAGATAATGGGTGGATGGATTGAACTTTAAAAAAGAAGTCTGACTTGTGGATGGTTGTACAGTGTGTCAGTTTTTTTTTTTTCCCTGTAAACATGAGCCAACCAAATACATGAGTGAGTGACTTAGGTGTGGTGACGATGGAGTGCCTTGACTCTGCGAAGCTTTTGAGCGGCACAATGGATTTGTGGTAAGTAATGCTGCCTCACAGCAAGAAGGTTCTTGGTTCAGTCCCTGGTTTGGGCCTGGGGTCTTTTTGTGGGGTTTGCATGTTTGTTCACCTCATGCTTAAGTAGATTTTCTCCAGGTACTCCAAGTACAGAGGGAGGAAACACCAGTCTGAAAACATGTTTAAGCTGCCTTCAGGTCCCGGTCTTGCTTGCAAAGGAAATATGTGAGCTTAATGGAATTTCCGTGGTTTATTAAAAGGTTAATAAACACAGCTTTTTTTCTCATATCACCACTTGCTCTTGCCGAGGTCGGATACTTTTCCCCTCCCCTCCCTCTCTGCTTTACTTTGCTGCTCTGTCTGTCTGTGAAACTGCTTCTGAGCCTCTCTTGCAAATCTTCCAAACCATAATTATGGACTTATTTTGATCATTTGGTCCCTCAATACAATTGATAACATTTCTTTGAAGAGGACAGGCTAGGTGAGCTGATTTGCCCTGTTGGCACGCACGCAGCTGGATATCTCATCGACTTGAAGATGTGTCTATCTTTGCTGCCATTTGTAGATTTTAAGGATGCATATTTAATTGGATTTACGATAACTGGTTGGTTTTATCTACAATCAAGAAAGTCATTGGCAGTAAATTGGGACCCAATCACTCTGCTTTCCTTTATGATGGCTTGGTTCGTTCCTCGAGTACCCAGACTCAAATGCTTTAGGCAGAATGGATCAGATGTCTGGGATTTTACTCAGTCACGTTCCATCGGTGTGGCCATGTAATTTGGACATTTCAGAACCGTTTGGACCAACACAGACTCCAGGTAGATGTCACTAAGTTCTGCCTGTCCCCAAAACAACTGTGTGTTTATCTGAATTTTGCTCCCTCAGCTGACCTTGAAGGCTATCTTATCTGAATTTGCCTGGAGAACATCTGATCTGACGCCCCCCCCCCCCCCCCCCCCCCCAAAGGAATTTCCAACTGATAACCAGATGAAACCATATGAATAAATATTGTGTCATCATTTCAGAACTCTTGGATTCCCATATGCGTTGTCCTTGGCCATTCCCTGACATCCCTCGAGAATGTTTACGGATCTCACCGGAGGAAAAGGGCTGATTATTCCATCCTTATCAAAACTCTTACAGTGTCCTCGAGAGTGTCCATGGACATTGCTCAACGCGCTCGTCGTCTCCCCCTCTGCTGAATGTCTACATCGCTATGTGCTTGTTTGTGCAAGGTGTTTTTTAATAGAGTTTTTCTTCTCAGCCAAGAAGAAAAAGTCTGATAGGAATTTTTCTGCCTCCAATTCCTACATGTGTCCAGTTTCACTACTTTTTGTCTGTCTAAACAGATCTCATTTGTAAATGAGTCTTCTAGGCTCAATGTGACTTATCTGTCTAAATAAAGGTTGCATTAATTAATTTTAACGTAGTTTCAAATTGAAATTGAAGCTCAAAATTCTTTAATTTTCCACGATACAATTTTTGTTGGTTCTTTGTTTGTTTTACTTTTGTCTTTTACTCACTGTTTGCTTAGGTTTAAACAACTGAACAATCTGGTTAAACTTAAGGGAGAACATGCGATATATGTATATATATATATATACTTCATGTTTATCACAGACTATTGGTTTGTGATGACGAGGAGAAAAAAAAAAGCACATCACATTTGCATAATAAACTTCAACCCCTTTCACAAAACTTTTTTATTATTATTTTTTTTTATTTTTATGATTTGGCTGCAAAGATCAGCCAGCTTCTAATTATCTTCAGAAACCACTAACCAGTCCAACCATGTGCCACAATACTGTGAAACAATACAAAGGAAAGTGGCATCATGGCACCAAAGGAGGGTGAGGTACAAGCCAGCTGTGTTGATGTGGAGCACTACATAAACAATGTGTGATACATTTCTCATTTCAGCAGTCTACAAGAACACCAATCATCATATCACCACTCAAGATGTGATGCTGACTCACCCTTACACTCATCTACTGTTTCAGCTCTGTGACTACCTCACTTGGCATCTCAAAGATGTAACAGCAGCATGTTGACTTCAACTCCTCAACCCTTACTCAAACCACACTGAGATAAAAACAGAGTATCGGTCCTATTTTTATAAGCATTTTGTGTAAAGAGTTTTTGAGATCTTACATATCTGTGACTGAGAAATGTTTAATTAATATGTTTTTTTGGAAACATCATTTGATGTTGCTACTCTTGTAACAATGTATTTTGGATAGACTTTCATTCTGAGTCTAAATCTGGCTGCTAGTAAGATTATTTAATATTTTATTTATGTATTATTTTCTTGGAGTGAGATATAAATAGATGAATGATACAGAAAAAGCATTGGTTTGAAGTTCTTATCTGGTATTTTGGTGAAATTTGAATATGCAAAAAAAGAACACTAAAGACAAATGTCAGGTTCTGCTGAATGTGTTTTTTATTTAATTTTGACAAATGTGTGCTAGTCTTTAAAACAGCTGGTTTTGTGTTTCTCCAGGTGGGATATGCAGGAAAATGCCGAGCTGGAGGATGAAGAGAAAACAATGGTTGAAGAACTGAAGAAAGCATTTTTTGTTTGCTGCTGCAACAAGGAAACTCAAGATCCTTCAGAAACTGATGAGACACCAGCAAAGCAGACCCAGGGGGAAACACAACCATCCGATAAAAGTACTACCCAATAACAGTCCACACTGTAGGAATTTTTATCATACAATTTTTATATACTCTTACAGAACTCTGAAGTTGTTGTACATGCATGTGTGTACACATGTTTGCACATTTATTGGTACAATTTGGCCTGAGCATGTACAGACCGTGTCAGATTTGCATGTGTGCGCATAAACAAAACCTAGAGGATAAGAAACAACAACACAAAGAAGGTGAACGCTGGTGTTTCCTCTTTTCTTCACACACCGGAGACAAACCCTCTGAGTATGGTAGTTCCATGCAGCATCAGATGCTGTTTTATCTTTTTGGAGCACATCTGCAGAAATCACTAGCAAGGAATGGAGAGCAGGGACTGGTTTGCCTGGGACAAGATGTGTGATCACTGTAGATGTTTCAATACGAGTGTAAAGACAGTGGTGTCAACATACTTTATTTTTGTTTGTTTCTAAAGGAAAATACAAACTACGATGGTTTGGAAGCACACTGATACCAATTTTGATTTGCATATGCCCCAAAAAGCTGACCCACATTGAAACCTCAGACAGCTTTTTTAAACACTGTGACAACATTTATTGGTAACATGATATTTATTCATATTGTATATGAAATAATAAGTATTATACATGTAATGTTTGGTGTTAAACATGAAAATAAAGTCATTGTCTTAATTCAGGACTTAATAATGTTCTTATATGTTCAGTATCCGTATGTGATTTTTGTGCAATCTGAACATTTTGATGGTCTGTGACTTTATGTTTATGAGTCATAGCAATGTATAATGTTTCCCTTGTTACGACTTTACTTGTGAGGATATCCTGTCTTATCAATAAAAATAAGATTTTAGTTCACATCATCTACTATGCGCTGTATTTTCTCTGAGAAAAGTGGAAGTAATCCCTGCTCCTGGAAGAGATGCCTTTTATCAATGTAGTCAACACAAATGTAACAAAATGACTCTCACCAAACATTTAGAGAGGTTAAAAACACACTGATTGGTGTTTTTGTCTCTAAAAACACGACTAACATCAACAAAACATTTGTTTTTGCCAACCATTCAGTTTTTTCTTATTTTTATTTTGTTTTTATGTGACAATAAAACTGTAGGTATCATGGTACAAAATGGCAAGTAAAACTGTTTATTTTTTCACAACTGGTTTCTGAGAAGAAACATAATCTCATTTTTCTCTATACTTTGTATAGTACCTACAGTGACTGTTTTCTAATTCATTTGTGTTTCTAGTGTATACAAATGATCGGCTCAGAAGACAACTGTCAGTAAAGCTGACAGCTGATTTACAAAATAGCTTATTTTATTATGCACATTTATTTTGGGATTATCAATGCTATGCAAAGCCCAGACCTCATGATAATAGGATGTGTGTATAAAGAATAAACAGTTGCGCTGTTTTCTCTTTCCACTTTCTGTGGTGCTGTCACAGTTTAATATTTTGCCACGTTGGCTGGTTGTATTTTGAAGTTCTTTTTTATGTTGGTCAAAACATGGAGCACATTTTGCACAAAGTCAAGACTTGTGACATTTTTAATGTACATATAACTTTCTTGACATGTTCTTTTTGTGAGTTTTGTGTTTGTGTTGCGTTAAACAATGAAAAAATCATCATATATTATGGCATCGACTTGTTGTTTTGAACCTTGATTTATCTATAAAACAGTCATCAGTTTCATGCAGCATCATATGTTTTGACTCTAAAACGATCAAACTGAAAATAAAATGTCTTACCGAATCTTGCTGTTTTAACTGTGGAGATGGATAACTTGTTCATCTTTCAGCTGTTTCCTTCTGCAGGCGTCACCAGCAAGCATGCTTGGATGAAAGATTGAACTATTGTTTTATGCCGGATGCCCTTCCTGACACAATGGGCTCAAACCTGGAGCCTCAGGATTACAAGACATAGCACTTACCGTGACACCACTAGGCCAAACAGTCTCTGTTAGTTGTAGGTTGTGTCAAGAGTTATTGACTGCACAGTTCATAAAAAAATATGACTGGAAATACATACAGTATGTGGCTAATTTCACAACAAAACATGCACAAAAAAGCTTAGTGGGTGTGAGTGAGGGGAATCTACAGCATAGGCTAACAGGAATCTGTTCAGATATGGCTGTTCCATGTCCATGTTCAAGCCTGTTGCAGCTTAGCATAAATAAACCTTTACAACACACACCACACACACATTATCCTTTACCTGCCTTTTCCTTTCTGGGTTGTAGGGTCACTAGTACCCATATCCAGTCAACACTGTGCAAGAACAGGTCACATGTCCATCACAGGACCAGGGACAGACAAGAAAATCAACCATACAATTCTGATGCATGCTCAACCAATAATCTCTCTCTATATAGAATTGACTTGAAAAGAATGTGGTCGACTTGAAATGACTGGATATAAATTTAGTAGAAGCGAATTCGGCTACAAGTTTTCAAAGTTAACAAAACTGCTAATCCGCTAAATGGAAATTAGGTCTGCAGAATCAACAAAATCGAGCTCACCACTGAAAGTTGTGTTGTTCCCATGGTCCAGCTGTAACAAAAAACATGTTAGTTTGCCTTAAAATATGTTTACAAGCTCTGTTAACCAGAAGGTGATTTTTGTTTTGCCCATTTTATGTGAGGGCAACTGTTTATTTATTTATTTATGTGTTGTCCAGAAAAAGTTGCATTTTAAAAGCAGTGGTCGGGACCTGTGAGTCATAAAATGTGTAACTGGGGATCAAGAGTTGATCTCCTGAAATTAAACAAAATTTTACAATACCAGTAATTTATTCTAGAATATATTTCTTGTAATTCTTACCAAAAAAAATATAAACAGCCATTCTAAATAAAAACAAAATGAGTTTAATCTAATTGTGTTGGTATTATTTTATTCTATCTATCTATCTATCTATCTATCTATCTATCTATCTATCTATCT
>NC_056505.1:24681938-24683603 GCF_014905685.2 Nematolebias whitei | reverse complement strand
CTATCTATCTATCTATCTATCTATCTATCTATCTATCTATCTATCTACAGTATCTACCTACCTACCTACCTACCTATCTGAATGTATATACAGTACTGTATATGTATACAGTAGCTATAGAGATGTACATACTGTATATATATATATATATATATATATATGAATGCTATGAAAAACTGGTCATGACCCACATCAAAGCTAACATCAACGTGGACCCTCACCAGTACGCATACCACAAGAACCGATCAACAGAGGATGCTATCTCCTCTGTGGTCCACACTGCTCTCACCCGCTTGGAACAGAAGGACTCTTACGTCCGTCTGCTCTTTGTGGACTTCACATCTGCCTTCAACACCATGATTCCCCAGACTCTGATGGACAAACTAATCACATTAGGACTAAGTTCCTGTCTATGCAACTGTGTCCTAGACATCTTAACCAACAGACCACAATCTGTGAAGATCCACGACTTCTCCTCCTCCACCATAACTCTCAGCACAGGCTCCCCCCAGGGCTGTGCGTTGAGCCCCCTCCTGTTCACTCTGTGTACCAACCCATCCAGGCTGTCATATTGTAAAGTTTGCAGATGATACAGTGGTGCTTGGATACATCAAAAACTATTATGAGTCCAGCTACAGGCAGGAGGTGGAACGCCCGGAGAGCTGACGCAGGATGAGCAATCTTCACATCAATGTGAAGAAGATGAAGGAGATGGCCGTGGACTTGGAAGAAATAAACACACCTGCTCCCTCCCTGAACATAGGAGGATCTGTGGTGGAAGTGGTCTCCAGCTACAAGTACTTGGGTGTACACATGAATGACAACCTCAGCTGGAGCATCAACACTACCAGCCTGATCAAGAAAGCTCATCGGAGACTCTACTTCCTCAGGCGGCTGAGACGAGCTGGTCTGGGAAGCTCAGTCCTCACCTCCTTCTACAGGTGTGCAGTGGAGAGCATCCTGTGCTCCAGCATCAACGTGTGGCATGGAGGCTGCACAGCTGCAGAAAGAAAAGCTTTGCAGAGAGTGGTGAAGGCTGCACAGAAGACTGTTGGAGTCAGTCTCCCCACCATCACAGACATCTACACCTCCAGATGCAGGAAGAGGGCCACCTGCATCATGAAGAACACCACTCACCCAGCACACACACTTTTTGCCCCGCTCCCGTCAGGCAGAAGGCTGACGAGCATACAGAACCACTAGACTGAGGAACAGCTTATACCCTGAGGCTATTAGACTCATGAATCTCTAACATGGGGAAAAAAAAAAAAACTGTGAAAAATACCTGTAATGCCACTTGTTTTTTTATGTGTGCTGCTGACTATTCATGATGCTGATCTCATGCTGCTGATTATTTCACGTTGCTGTGTTAATTGGTCCTCATCTGCTCGTGCGGACTCATGTTCGTGCTGCTGTTGTTTTGGCACATTGTTTTTGTGCTGTTGGTGCTTAGTGTATTCTTAGTTTAGTGAATGTAGTATATTCTTAGTTCATGACTCGGATCTTACTAATGTTTTTCTGTAAAATTTGTGTTTTTGTTGGATGTAACTGGGACCCCGTGTACATGGTTTTGTCCCACCTTATGCACCATGTGTGGTGCATATGATAAATGATTGATAGATAGATAGATAGATAGATAGATAGATAGATAGATAGATAGATAGA
>NC_056505.1:24661225-24681928 GCF_014905685.2 Nematolebias whitei | reverse complement strand
GATAGATAGATAGATAGATAGATAGATAGATAGATAGATAGATAGATTCAGGTTGTTTTGGTTTTCAGTTTGCATTGGGAGTGATTTAAAGCCACACACACACCGGACCTGCTCGCCACTGCTGCTAGAGGGCTACTGTCCCTTTAAATATCCCTTCCAGACTGTTGCCTCGGTAACCCGGAAGCCTCACGCGCCACACACCACTGTAACGAGAGTCCTTCCTGTTTTAGAAATTTCAAGGAAGTAGGAACAACAGGACAGTCGCAAAATACAAACATGGTGCGTGAGTGGAACAAGACGTCTGCATGCATCTGTTGTGAGCAGCTGGCGCTTTCTGGAGCTCCCTGCGTCGTGTGGTTGGACTGCTCGTCTTAATAAACACACGAATATGATCATTTACCCGCTCGAAGAAGCGACATGAGTTCTGTTTACGAGTCTGAAACATTAAACATATGTTGTACAGATAATACCGGAACACTCTGGGCTGGTTGAGCGCGTTGAAATACATCTATAGATATATATTTGCTGGTTTCAAAACAAATACTATTTGTGCTTGTTTTGACGCGGTTGCTGCACGTGCTTCACTAGTCTTTACCATAACTAACCGCAGATAAACTTCTCTATTGTTTACATGTGTAAGTTAGCTTGCACACAACGCTCCTGCATGTTTGCAACAAGTTGGACAACTAATACTGTTTTAAAAGGAGTTGGACTTTTAGAGCCACGTGTAATTGTGTTATAACACGTTCTGCAGCGTCCATGCTTTGATGCACTTTCTTGAACCCGTTGTGTGTGTCAGGATTCGACCAAGTGGCCTGTGTGAGGTGGGGGGTGACCCATGCTCTCTCATCTTTGTGCTGCTGCTTCAGCCTTACTGTGGATCACCATGGCCCAGGTGGCTGGCCAGGAGGACAGGGAGAAAACAACTGCACTCAAAGGTGAATTAGCATTTGCAGCTGGATTATTTTAAATCAGCTGGGCGAAGACAAAGGTAGAAGTGTAGACAAGTGATGAAGACAGGGGCTTACAGTCACAGTGCTAACAGTTAGCACAATCTCACGTTTACTGGTGTTTTTAACAGATGGCACCATAAACTTCCAAACAAGGGATTGCCCACTATTTAACACCTATAATTTATCATTTTCAGCTGATTGACTGACTTTGTTCATCACATTTGAGTATTGGAAGATAAACAATGTAGTTTTGTTTACCTCAGTTATGTGGTTTAGCTGCGGGATCTGAGCAGGGCATTTGATTGGTGCCCTGGCAGACATAATGCTTGAAAATGGTGTGACTCACGTCTACTCGGAGCACATGTCAACTCACTGCACAGTCACTGCAAACTCCCACTGCCATGACAACTGACCACACTGGTTAATGAAAACCACTGCACAATCACTAACTGTTTGATTGATTGATTGATTGATTGATTGATTGATTGATTGATTGATTGATTGATTTTTATTGTCAATTCTGCATATGTACAGGACATACATAGAAATTGAAATTGCGTTACACTCCTACTCAATTTGCAGCAAACAACAACATTAGCAAAAATAAACTAACACAACTAGTTATATAAAAAAATATAAAAAAATATAAAAGTGAACAGCAGCAGGACCTCTGATGCAACGTGCTCAATAGTGACTAACAGGAGACAAAGGGACGCTGACTGAAGACAATAACATGATGAGAGGTAGATAATGGATGTGCAAGGCCAGAGTAAACAATAGTGCAATATAAAGTATAAACCTGAGAAACTTAGTAAAGTGAAGGTGTGCATACCGGTTCTATATAGTCACAGTTATGTACTGATGAGGTGATTAGGTGGAAGTGGAAATGACAATATTGATAATGATTCACTGCACTGTTCACTGCTAATCCTGGTCATATAGGTTAATAAATGTCTATATGATGGACAGTGGTGCTTGAATGTTTGTGAACATACTTTTGCCACTCACAAATATGTAATATTGGATCATTTTTCTCAATAAATAAATGACAAACTATAATACTTTTGTCTCACTTGTTTAACTGGGTTTTCTTGTAGGACTTTTGTGAAAATCTGATGATGTTTTAGGTCATATTTATGCAGAAATATAGACAATTCTAAAGGCTTCACAAACATTCAAGCGCAACTGTATTTAACCAATTTAACCGATTTAACTGATCTGTCTCACTTTGACTGGCAACTTATTCTATTAATTGATGACGTGAACTCCGCTTGGAACTATTTTCATAATAGTTTCATTTATTTTGTGAACAAACATGCTCCTTTTCGTCAGTTCAGAATAAAGGGACGAGACAGCCCCTGGTTTACTCCAGAGCTAGCTGACCTCCTGCACAGGAGAGATCATCTTTGGGCTGCAGCGAGAAAATCTGACTCAGACACTGATTGGTTGCGTTTTTGACAGATGAGGAATAAATGCACAACTGCTGTCAAAGCAGCAAAATGCAACTATTTCTTATCTCAGACCTCCAAAAATCTAAATGACCCCAACAGATTCTGGAAAACCATCAAATCTCTCTCAGGCACTATTAATGAAGATTTGTTCCACCTCAAACTTGTCCTAAATGCCGACAAAACCAAAGAGATGCATTTTTCAAATAGGAAGTTGGTCCCAGCAGTTCTTTCTCTGATTTCATCCTCAAATGGTGTCCCCATTGAGTTTCCTTCCCTCCATTGATTACGGTGACATTATTTACATGAACGCTCCTACAAGAACCCTGCAGATGTTGGATGCTGCATCATGGTGCACTAAGATTCATAACTGGCTGTGATTATCGTACCCACCACTGCACCCTGTATTCACTGGTTAACTGGACATCAATAACTTCACGCAGACTCTCACTGGTACATTTTCATCTTTAAATCACTTCTTGGTCTGCTGCCTTCATACATCTCCTCCTACATGTCTCTGCATGAGTGCAGCTACAGCGTGCGCTCTCAGGACATTATTACCCGCAGTGTTCCCTCAGTGCAAACTGAACTAGGCAAAAGGGCCTTCTCCTACTCCGCTCTGTTTCCTGGAATATCTTACAAAAATATCTGAAGCTCTTGACCTTGACCTCTCTAAGTGGCTTTAAGAATCTGTTGGACTCCTGGCAAGGACCAATGCAGACATGTTCCTGTTTTTAGTTTTCTACATTCGCCTTAGAATCTAGCTGTTTTTGTTACTTTTCTTTTCTTTTCTTTTTTTTTAGCCATCCTATTTGTTAAAAAAAAAAAAAAAGTATGACTTTTTATAACTGTTTATTGTTGTCGCTGTTGTCCATTGTTGTCATCATTCTTTGTTGAAATCAGGTCTCTCTTGTAAATGAGTCCTCGAGGCTCAATGGGATTTACCTGTATAAATAAAGGTTGAATGGAAAAAACCCTAATCTAACATTTACCCTAAAGTAAATAAAACTGTCAAAATGATTCAGACATTAAAATATAAAATAATATACTGTAAATCAGGAGAGTGGTGGCACAGAGATTAGAGATGGTGAGTATGTAATTGGAAGGTTGGCTGTTCAACTCCCTGGACCGACAACGTCAAAATTTGGGTGGGAAAGGTGAAGGTGAAGCACCCACACCTGCCTCCACCCTCATTTGCCTCACTCTGGGCCCTTGAGCAAGGCCCTTAACCCCCACCATCTGCACCCCCGGGTGCCTTAGATAGCAGCTCTCTGCTCCACACAGAGGGCTATGGTAGCTCGGTGGTCTGTGGTTGCATCACGGAGGGCATTCAGCATAAAAACAAACAAGTTACCGTAGATCATTGTAGCGACCCCTGAGGAATGGAGCAGCTGAAAGAAAAAGTAGAACAATATACTGTAAATGAAAATAGAACATAAAAAAAAAACTTGATGTACTTGACATGTTATGAGCTGGTAATCCGTCAAGCTGGCCTACTCCCCTGATCCAGCTAGCTGCTTTGTTGCCCAAACTTTTAAATGAGTGCATTCAATAAGAGGAACTAGTAAAATAAAATTAAAAAAGTAAGCTGTTTTATTACTGTTGCCAATCTTTTCAAATCTAAGGATGTTTTAACAAACTCAAATACAGAAGCTGTTTTGTATTTCTTTGGTTTCCAGTCTATTAACTGCTCGTCTTGTTATGCATGAATGCTGAACTCATTTGACTTCTTATCTCTGGATGGAACAAGATCCTGTTATTGGTTTACTTCTCATGTTTTAAGGCTGATTCAATATCAAAACATGCAGTTGTAACAACTTAGGCATAATGGGTAAAAATAACCCTTAAAGATAAAAACTGTTATAAATAAATATGAATATTTTGGACATTTTAGTAAACTAAGCCTCATGCAAATAATTTAAAATATCTAAATATTTGAACTAATCTGGTTTGGAGTATTCCTCTGATTAATAACAATAGTAAAAACAACTCTGTGTTTTAGTCCTCTGCACATATTGAGAAGATTGCGGACGTCATTCCTACAGTAGCTTTTTTTTAAAAAATGTTTAAGAAGAGTAAAGAGAGAGTGATTAAAAATGAAATGCACTCCTCTTCTTCAAAATATTTGTGACTTTTATGACTCAGCACTAACTCAAAAGGGCAACTCCAGTTTCTTGAAATGACAACATACACATGCACACAAATATATATATATATGTACACATATATATTTTAATATGTTTTTTACTCTTGTTTTTCTCTGCCCATAGATTTGTTGTCAAGAATTGACTTAGATGAATTAATGAAGAAAGATGAACCTCCATTCATTTTCCCCAAAACGCTGGAGGAGTTTGAATATGCCTTCAATGAACGTAAGTACAGCTCAGTTTGTCCTGCTAAAGCAAGAAAGTGTCATGAAATTTGAGAGGCACATCCTAGTTGTGGTCGATAATTTCATTTTGGGACTGGATTGAGGCCAAAACAGAATACACAACAAAATCTTACTTTTGATTTAGTTGTCATTTTAAAGTTTCCTGTTGACCTTTGACCTGTTTGCCTTTAAACTGAATGAGTGTCCACTTGCAAGTAAATCTAAAATAAATTACAATAACATGTAAAGCTAATGAAATAGCTAATAATTATTAAAATAAATACAAAAAAAGTTTTTTAAAGATTAAAAAAAGGTCAAATTAGCAGTTTGGTAGCTTATTTTATTATTAAATAGAATATGGTGATGATGAGGTCTGAAACACTTGACGTTTTATTTGGGATAAAATAAAAATATAAAATAATGAGGCAGAAGGCTGTCCAGCTTTGACAATTATTCTGAAAACCAGGACAGATCAAACTAACACAAACATGTACCAAGATGAGATAAAACAATACTAGATAAAAACAATCAAACAAATGTATAATTCAAAGTATTTGATGAGATAAAACAATACTAGATAAAAACAATCAAACAAATGTATAATTCAAAGTATTTTACACCATCTGTTAAACATGATTGAGATTACTTATACTAATAGTATAGTATAGTATTTTTACTGCCAGTTTAACTTCATCACAATTGCTTATTGGTGATGTGACACCTTTTAGAATTAAAACTTGAAATGCAATTTTTTGCTGATTATAATTTGCTTTTAATAGACATGCGTGTCCAGCATGTATTCTGCTTTTCCCCTGTTGAGGGGTTGGTAGGCTTCACCCCCCCCCCTCCCCTCTCCAATACCCCGAACAAGACTGACAGGGCACAGAAAATTAACAAGTGAGTGACAGATTTTAAAATTACTTAAAATAGGCAAATATGGTTGAATTATGCTCCCTCCTAAACGTGCCGGGGAAGAAGCGCTGCTTTGCTCTTGTTCTTTCATCTAACCATTATTATCGTCTACTATTTTCTGTCATTTTCACTGTCTTGTGCTGTCCATACTCTGTTGTAAGGTGTACACACTTGCCCTACTACTGTGTTGTCCTAGATTTCACTTACACGTTTCTTTTTTAAATTCTGTGTTGCTGTTTTTGTAAAGCCATGATCCTAGAGAAACGTTGGCTCGTTTCACAATACTGTGTTCCATCTGTTTGTGGTTTACATGATCAATAATCCAGGTTAAAAAAAATCCAACAGTGTTCAGTCAGGTCATCTGGACAGTTTTTTTTTTTTTTTTTTTTGCTGAGGACCGTTAGGTATTTTCTGTTTGACCTTTAAAGAAAATAATTTCACACAACACGGCGAGATGGGTTTTTAGCGTTCAATCCCTTTGCAAAGGGGGAGTCACCTGTTTTGTGGGTCAGTGTGAACTCCGCCGTTTTGCTGGGTGAGTCTGGTATTTATTTAGATGAAAGTGGAGCACAAAAACAGGTCAAGTTTACATGAACAAAATCTTGTCAGGATGACGGTCAGAACGTTTCAGAAGATTGAGCTTGTACAGATAGTTTCTTGATAAAACGTCTACTTGATGTAAAAACAGAACTTTCCAGAACTTTTCACACACCCACAGCAAGATACAAGATGAAATCCTAAAAAAATAAACTTTTTGTTCACTACATGTGAAACCAGATATTAATATAATGAGATAGAAACCATTTTAAAATGATAAAATAGAAAAACTCTAACAAGGACTTTCGTCCTTCATCCAAAGGACTTCATCAATTCAAAGAGCCACAAACAAAGTCAGTCCCACAAGCAGCACACTCCCATAGTGGGAAATACTAGTTTGCTGGTGATAAGATGGTTTCTGAGACTGCCATCCAAAGTGAGACTGACTTGTGGGACTGACTTTGTGTGTGGCTCCTCGGATTGAAGAAGTCCTTTAGATGAAGGACGAAACGTCTCAGCAAAAAAAAAAAAAAAAAAAAAACTCCAGATGACATGACTGACCATTGTTTGATTTTTTTACCTGGATTATTGAGCATGAACTTTGCTGTTTTCAACCACTTTGGCTATGGCAGCTTCAGAGGAGTTGACGGGGGAGAGGGAAGGCCCCAGAAACCATCTTATCCCGTTTTAACCCGTTTTTTTTTTGTTTTTTTTCTCCACTAAGTGTATATACTGCTTGTGGGACTAACTTTATTTGTGATTCCTTGGATTGATTAGGTGCTTTGGATCAAGGACGAAATGTCTCAGCAAAAAAAAAAAAAAAGGAAAGAAAGAAAGCGTCCAGATGACCTGACTGAACTTTGTTGGATTAAATAGGTAAACTTTGGCCATACCCAGATTTAACCTAAAAATACATCAGGAAGTAAAACTTGACACAGACTAGTTTGGACCTGGATGGTTTGAGAGTCTGTGAATTGTTTTCTTGGCTTGTGTTTGTCCAACCAGTTGGTAAGAAACAGAAAGAGGGGGTCGGGACGTGGTGCTGGTGATTTTGGCCCTTAGTATTCCCCTGCATTCTTTTCCCCTGTCTCTCTTATCTGTTCTGTTCTCTGTCAGTGTCTGGCTGGTTGAGTGGGGGACATGTTGTGTACTCTACGGCCCGTCAATAACCTACTCAGCCTTGGCCTCTGCCTGACGGAGAATTTGCATAACCTTGCTGTGCCAAAAAAACAGGGACTGAGCACCTGAAATTATGCAACACCCACCAACATCTCCTCCCCACCTTCAAGTCTCAGCTCAGTCTACCATGAAGAAAAAAACTCAACTCTCCACCTCCTATTCGCTATTTTTTTTTCTATCCACTCTTCCCCCTTCTTTAAAAACATAGGGTACACACCTACACAGGCACTTATTCAATTCTTCTCAATATGTTTGTCTTTTTTTTCCAAGTATATAATTTTCATTAAAGCCGTGTTGGCCCTCGGGCAACTCCTCAAGTATCTAGACTAGCAGTCATTTTAGCTCTAAAGCCTTTTTCATCGTTACACCCCTGCTACCTTAGCCCAAGACAGGTGGAACAAAAATGTTAATTTCACCATGTAATGATATGAATACAGAAGAGGCTGTGTACAATAGTTTGCAGGCATCTTAATCACTGAAGATGATGGCTTCATCTCGCCAGCCCTCCGGTTTTCCATTACTGGAAATCCAAGGTTATGTACACCTAATTAAGCGGCCAAATTGAGAACAGAATGCTAATTATGACAGAAAAAGAGGGAAAAGTTGAGAAAATGTTATTCCTTTGAGAGGTTCTGTTGGTGGAGATGGGGGAGCTGATCACCACCCCCTCTCATATATACACACACTCACACACACATGCAATCGCACACATCTTGCACCCTTTTCCGTCGTTTCTTTTGTGTGCCCAAAAACAACAACAACACACACACATACATACCACTCCTGCAGTAGGATTTCATTATTGCACATCTTCTCCCCCTCTTAGGGTTGTGGTGTTTAGATACACACCCCTCCATGAATGAATGCATAATTTATTATCTTCAAGGTACTTTTTGTGCACCCTTCTTCATACTAAGTTGTCACTTGTATCCTGCTCTGTCTCATATGCACAAATGCATTTCTAAATACATGCTACGTAATACTAAAGTCAGATTCAGGATTGCATGTTGTCTAACAACTAACAATGAAAGCAAATGGTGTAATACACAGTGAGCAGTGTGAGATTTATCACGTTGATAGAGGTTTAAAATGGTAGCAATTTAGAGGAAAATGAAGGGGAAAAAAATGCTCATAGACTTTTTTTATCTTGCAAATATGTTTATTTATACCTTAGATGGGTTTTCCCCTCACATTGTGCAATAATTGAGAAAGTATGAGCCCCCTCTGGCTATTTAGGTTAAGTATGTGCACTTTTTTGGTGATTTAGCTCTTGCACATTTCACAGTCATAAAGGTCAAAATTAAATTTAACACTGCTTAGTGTTTTATTGTGTTGCCGTGTCAAGTGCAGGATCGATGGGCTCATTGCTAAGGTAGTGGTTCCACAGCCACGGAAGGGTAATTGTTTGAAAAGTGGTACCACTTCTGAACTACATTTTGCTGCATTATCACAGTTTCATATGAGATAAATCCTCAGTGTTTTAAAAACTCTCCTAGTTTCCCACAGTTAGAATAAATGGGTAATGCAGACAGTTCCAAAGACCTTAGCAGTATGGCTCAGTAACACTGTATACAGACCTGCACTTCCTAAAGCAGATTTAATGGCACTGTTGTGTGTGTCTACACCTGGTCCTCCTAGCTGTAACTTAACATCACAGCACAATATTTTTCGTTTTGAGGTTTAATGAAAAATAAGTATGCGAAAAAGAAGCTTGAAGTTTGCTTGATTTAAATTTTAAATGCACTTTTACATTAGTACAAAGCAATGCTTACATACAGGTGGCTTTTATCATGAAAGGTCATTTTTCTGTCTCTTACAGATGGCCAGCTGCGACATATAAAAACAGGGGAACCCTTTGTATTCAATGCCAGAGAAGATCTGCACCGCTGGAATCAGAAACGCTACGAAGCTCTTGGCGAGGTAACACACTGCTTTTCTACTGGCCTTTTAGAGTCTGGTTGTTCTTACAATGTAGCTTACTCTATGTTGGTGCATATGCAAAGACAATTTTAAGAGTTTTGAAAATACAGTAGTCCCTCACTTATCATGGGGGTTACGTTCCAGACACCCCCGCCATAGGTGAACATCTGCCAAGTAGAGACTTTATTTTAGTATTTATATATATATATGTTAAGGCTCTATTAACACCCACACTAGCAATGTTCTGAACTCTCTAAATGCTCTAAAAGAGCACAGTGAAAGAGAGCAGACAGACTGATACTACGGTTTCTGAGCCAATCAGTGCCTGGGGGTGGACTGGTCATCGGGAGCACTGGAACATTTCCCGGTGACCTGCCCTTCTCAGTGATTGCTGAGGGGGATTAAAGGCTCAGTTCGGGTTGCACTGCAGCAGCAGTTTCAGCAATGGCAAAACTGCCAAGTCTGTGTGAATGTTTGGTTTGTGCTTCAAGTACTCAAAATCAGCTGATTTATGAGATAAACCACAAGATGGAAGCAATTTGTGAGAATCACAGGCCACCTGCAGCTTCTGGGACTGGCCAGTATCTTGGAGACGACCTTGGAGGAGCCTCGTAGGCACGGACCAGTGGAATGCCCACTAATCTGGCCATTTTGGATCTTGAAAGTACCAGCAGGACTCAAGGCTGAAAAAAAACAACAACAATTGTGGCTTATCTGAATCTGACTCCCCCGGTTGGCCTCAAAAACAGGCTGACTTATCAAATTTCTCCTGGACTATGTGTAAACTAAGGAAAAGCTGTGTCTATTGCCCCCCACCCCACCCCCCCTCTACAATTACTTTAAAAATATATAGTTGTACCACTTTATCACCACAAAGTGCACCCCAGACGAATAAAATGCAAACATTCACCTCTAATTCACTCTCACAGTTCCACCACTTCTAGAATGTGCAACGATGAGACAAATATTCTTTTTTAATGATTTTTTTGTTTTCGGTCTGCTTCCTTTTCTACGTTGCTTTTAATTGTTGTATACATTCTTTGATGTTCAAAGGAAAGAGATAGACCTTTTTGTGGGATTACTTGGATGTTTTTAGTCATTCTAACACAGGTATTCAGTCGCTCCTTTGAGAACCAGCCCTCTGAAGACTTCTCTCCCTTCTGTTCTTTTGCTTACTCAGACTCTATCTGCCACCATCAGAAAAAAAAAAAAAAAAGAAGCGAAATAAACATTTAGTAGCAGAAAAGCTGAGGACCTGAGAGAACACACAAAACACTTACTCTAACTGAACTTGGGCTTCTGAGCAGGGTAAACATTTGCAAGAAACAAATAATCATCAAGCGAAATGTATGCAAATTTTATTCATCCTGTGATTAAAAAAATGACAGAAGTATTTTCTTTAGAGACAGAAAAAGAAATTGGTGTCAATCCCTGTTGATACTACTTTGTGTAATGAGAACAAATATTGTGTGAGTTGTGCTTTAGGAGATTAACAGGCCGAGAAGAAAGGAGCGCCATCTGAATAAGCAATACAATGACTCTGTTGTTTTTCAGCCACACATGATTTAAGAAAGTAAAATGTGTACCTCTTACATAATTTTACAAATGTAAACAGTTTTTGTGTTTATTGTCAAGGACAGCTACTGAATTGTATGTGTTTGGTTGTAAAAGTAGGCTGCTTAGTCATGCTTTGTCAGACACACACACACAGACACACACACGCAGGTTCTGTCCAGTCTCGAGGTCGTCTAAGAGAGCAGTGTAAGATGGCACACGGCTGTGGGTGCACGTGTTTGCCCCTGGCTGTGTGAATAGAATAGCATTGTTGTTGCCCCCTAATGTCTGTTCATATTCCTTCCATTCCCAGAAATAGACCTAGTCCATCTTTCCTTCAGTTCCTTTTACTGCGTCTCGATTCTCACAGTGCCTTATTTTGCGCGTAGGACTCTGTGCGTGCGCACGTTTGCGAGCCTGTAAATGTATGTGAGGGAGCAGAGAGGGTTGGGGGGGGGGGGGGGCTGTATTGTCAGACACATCACAGCACCAGATGTCCAATTCGCACTTCAACCTTGACTGAAAGGAGGGACGGATAGAAAGAGGGAGATGGAAAACGTTGGTGTGATGGTCTGTAAGCAGAAAAGAGGATGTGAACAAAATCAGGTCTGAGCAAAAGTAGTGAGATTTTTTTTATTTTGAAGAAAGCAAAAAAATAAAAAGCTTTTGAATCTTTGCATCACAAAACTGTTAAAAAAAAGTTTTTTATAATTTGTAATTCTTGCTTCCAATAAGCTAGACTCTTGTAATTATTTTAAATGGTATCGACCAATAGTTCAGACTTTTGAAGGCTTTTAAAAAAAAATTATTATTATTTTGACAGCTTTTTCACTAATTTTCTTATAGAGGAATTCTTTTTTAATTGTTGAGGCACTTCACTTTAACCTACCGGTGTTAGTATTTCAGCATTTTCATAAACCTAAACTCAAGTAAACTGAATTATGCCTACACATAACAGACAACTTAGCTAATAACTTATTTTAAATTAGATCTTGAGGTACTTTGTTACTTAAGACACTATTTGTTTCCATTTTATTAGTTAGGTTTATGCAAAAATAACACTCATATAATAAAATTGCATTTAATTTTTACATTTTGTTAATTGTAAAGATTATGTAGAAATGATTAAACAATGTAGAAATTAGGGTAGATCAAACCACTGTCATAAAATTTGCAGACAGTGATATTCTACAGTCAAAAGTGACAACTAAATGTGAAATTCCATCAATCCCTTATATAGGTGTGTAAAACTTGCTTAGAGAAATAAGATGCACAGAAAAGCAGTAAAACAAAAGTGCACTTCTCAAATGCAGTGTACTTCATAACTAAGTGTCAAGTGTTAGTTAGTTTTCACATAAACTTAACAAGATACATACAAGCCTGAGTCAGAGGTAATGGACAACATCATTTTGATGGTTTAGGCTAAAAAAATGTAATAAATCATTTGTCTCTGTAATACTAATAGGACATGTATTTACTCATATCTGTTACACTTTGTTGCTGTTGTATTGTATTTTTTACACAACAACATGCGGTACTTCAACTGTAACTATACAAAAAGTACAATATACTAAAATCATAAACTATCACCTACAAAATATTTAGACACAGAATAACTTATTTTAGAGTTGTGTTATGTAGTAAAAACAAGCCACACTTTATAATGGTTGAACTGCAGCATGTGTTTTAAAGGTTTTATCTGTAAATCTGTACATATAGGATCGGGTCACATTGGGCCACGTTATATTAGACACATCTAGATAATTAAAGGCATTTTTATTCAGTCTGAGAATCACAATAATGAGCTGCGAACGTTTGCATTAGCCATAATTGGCCTGCTGGTCAGCTCAGTGCAGCTCAGTGCATTATGGTCTATTTCCACCAATATAATGGACAGCTTCTGTACACTTCTTCACTGAACCACGGGACCAGTTTCTAATGCACCACACAGTGGATGAAGAATTACAGGAAAAATTTGGTTACGAACGACATAATGGCAGGTACACTAAACAGTGAATGAGAGGACAATTCAAACACAGCCTATGCTTTCCTACTGTTGTTTTACTTATAGATCTGTTTGTGTGTGTGTGTGTGTGTGTGTGTGTGTGGTGGGGGTGAGCTGTCTCTATGTAATCTACAATAAACCTTATCTGTCTTTGGAGGAGTAAGAGTCTGCTACTTACCGTAGCTCCACTTTACGTTGTTAATGCTCATGAAGCATTCACACTATTGTGATCCATTTTTCTTCCGTACATTTTCCGTCATCGTTCTCGTAACACAGTTTTTGTGATATTTCAATAAATCATATATCAAAACGTTCAGCTCTTTTAGGACAATCCTGCTATGACTTTTAGTATTGGTGCAACTTTAGCTTTTAGAAATATTTAGCCTTTTCTGCCATGTTTTCCTTATAGAAAATGAATTGAGCTCATTTACCTCTTTCAAATATTGAGATCTGTTTACAACCTTTTACTGCTCCTTTTTCTGCTATTTCAGCTACTATTTAGCTGTTTTATGCTAATTTTAGCTTTTTTTGCTAATTCTACATTTTTTGCACTCATTAAAACTTTTTTCAACCCAATTCTGTGAAAATATGCTTCCTCCACTTCCTTATGGAAATTTAAGCTTATTTCTGCTTTTTTTTAGCTACTTTTCAGCTGTTTCTTTGCTAATTTCAGCTATTTTCAGATAATTTCTACTTTTTTTTTCTAATTACTGCTTCTTTCAGCCCAATTGGGCAAACGTGCTATTTCTGCTTTCTTCTAATTTAAGTTTGTTCTAACTTTTCAGCTAGCTTTTTTAAAATTTATTTTTTGCTAATTTAAGCTGTTTGCTGATAAATTCAAGTTTTCCATGTTAATTTCTTCTACTTTCAGCCAAAAAAAAATTTATGCTAATTTGAGCTCAGTTTGCAACTTAAAGCTTTTTTCTGCTATTTTCAGCTTTTTCTGCTCTTTCAGCTACTACTTAGCTCTTTTGATGCTAATTTGAGCTTTTACAGCTAATTCCACATTTTTTCTAGCTCATTTCAATTTTTTCGACTTCCTTCTGGTAGTTTAAACTTCTTTATGTCTGTTCAGCTACTTTTCAGCTATTTTTAGTACTAAATTCAGCCCCCCCCCCCCTTTTTTAGCTCATTTCCTATTTTTTGTGCTCATTTCTGCTATTTAAACTCAGCAAATGTGCTCTTTTTGCTTTCTTCTGCTAATTTATTAATTTAATTTCCATTTCATCTTCAATTCAGCATGTTTTAAGCTAATTTCAGCTGATTTTTTTAAACAAGTTATTCAGCATTAAGCAATAATAATCATTTTTGAAAGTGTTTTTTTTGTACATTATCATTTTATTATTTTAGTTTTATCTATTTTGTGACTTGTGTTGCTTTTATTATTTATTTTGTGGAACATTTCCTTGTGTTTTCACATTCAAACGTACACCAAGGAATGAAATAACTTACGGACGTCTGCATCGGTGACCTTTTCCTTTTTCCGTTGCTCTGTTATCATAATGGCTGTATTACAGCTGTAAAACCGTGCAGGCTGTCTGTGCAGCGTTGCTCAGAGCAGCAGGGTCACCTCAGTCTGTGTAGGTGTCAGTTGGAGTCTAATTCCTGTGATTCAGTGATAAATTTCTCTGATAGAAGACAAGCATAGGGTCTGGCCCAGATGGAGCTCTATTAAGCTGTTAATAAATGAGGATTCTTCTCTGCTCTGTCTGCATCTGTCGAATAGAAGGCAGTCTCAAATTTGTAAACACACACGCACACACACAGAGACAGAATATTATAATGAGGTAAAGCAAGCCAGATGGCTGAATTAGAAATGTCTCTCTCTCTCTGTCTCTCTTACATACTCTGCTGTCTCTGTTTATTTATTTATTTAAATATTTTTTCTCCTCCTGCCATCTTCTGTTCCAACAATATACTGTGGATACCATCAGCCCTATTGGTCACTATACGGCCAAGGTTTATAGCTTTGTATAGGTGTAACCAAGGTGTATACAGTAGAGAGCGAAAGGTAGTTAACATCTAGAAGGCACATTTGACATTCTTTTCAAACTGGAGCTTATTGAAGTTCTAAATGACAGCTATACGCCTGAGCTTTATTTATTTATTTATTTGTTAACCTCAGGCAAATCCCATTGAGATCACAGATCTCTTTTGCAATGGAGACCTTGGCCTGAAGGCAGCCTAACATGCATGTTTTTGGATCATTGGAAGGAATCTGTGTAACTGAGAAAAACCCACACAAACACGATGAGAGCATGTAAATGCCACACAGAAAGACCCAAGGTCCAAACTGGGGATTGGACTCATTAATAAAATGTAAACCTTCTAAGTTCTCCTCAGACGTTGTTGAACAGGTGAGGTGTCTGCAGAAGAAAGTCCACAGTAGTTCCTATTTGTCTGTGGGTAGTTCTTCAGCGTGATTAAGTTTATGGTCATACCACATTTTAAATCCTGATACACAGTGATGCAGAACTGTGTAGGTTGACTCATATCCTTGGTTAGAGAGAAATCTAATTTTTGGAGGTAAAGGAGGCAAAACATTACCAGACTAGATTTTTTTCATAGCTGTGTTGTTCCATTTGTTTGAAACGCCTCAGTCAGTTTCTGCCTCGATTGTCTCCTTACCTGCATGCTTCTGTAACGCCCATTACTTTTAAACCACTTATTGAACCCTTCCTCTAGTCATATATTATGTCTTTTACCAATGTGTATACATGTTTTATGCAACTTTTTTTTTCTTTTTTTTTCTCGGTATCCTTTTTTGTTCTATGACGGCTTTAGTTAGTATATTCTAAATTTATTTATTTATTATTATAATTTTGAGGTAACTAAGTGCCTGCTTTATATAGTAGAGTGCCGTTTGGTTAATTTCAAAACAGTTCGTGTAGCTTTTACTTGATGCTGAAATGGGAAAAAAAAAAGACAACATTACTACAGAGGTTGAAGTAATAGTTTAACCTCTTATAATTGATTCGAGAAATGACTCCAGAATCATTTCCTAGAGCTGTAATAACCTAAAGCTACAGGTGAATAATAGCTGCAAGGCTTATCAGAAATATGATTAGTGCACCAAATCCTTTTGTCACACAAAATAACACATTTTATTATTTAAAATGTATTTATTTTTGTTATTATGCAGTAATTCAAGTTTTAATAATTTGTTTTAACGAAATAAGCATTAAAAATATACACATAGCTATGTTTGTTTAACAGTGGACAACAAATTAAATCCATTTTTGAATAGTTTTAGTTCATGTTATCTGTGTTTACCTCATCAACTGTGTTAAAATATAGGATGCATTTGACACTAAAAGACCACTGGAAATCCTAGCTTTAGTAATAAATATTGAGGAATTAAATGTTTTATTATAGAACAGATGAGAGAAACTACTTTGAATAATTTGGTGTTTATAACGTTTTAGTACACTGGTCCACTTCAGTTCACTCCTGAGTACTTTTAGTTTCTAATATGTGTACTAGGATTCATTGGAATTTATTGAGCATATCAAAGAATAAAAACAAATTTTGGAAATGTTTTTTTTGGAATACAGTTTAATTGAGTTTGCTTATTTAAAAAAAAACATCAAAGTAAGAAAATATAAAACGCTTGATGTCAATACATAATATAAATTAGTAACTTTATAGGGATTTTAATATGCTTATTGCTCTTGTAAATGAGTCCTTGAGGCTCAATGAGACTAACCTGTATAATTAAAGGTTGAATTGAATTGAATTATCATTCATGCAAAAAAACAACAAAAGTCCTTCTACTATCTGATGTATAACCACCAATCACAAAGTGATATACTTCATTTGTGGTTTGTAGATTTTGTTGCTGATTTTAAAAAAAAGAGTATTTAGGAACTCTGGCGTCTACAGGCCTTAGTACTGTACTTAAAACATTGGGTGGCCACAGAACTGTTGACCGTTTTGTAGCTAATTGGATCCCTCTAAAGAGAGACAATACATGACAGCTGTCTACACTGAGTCAGTGACTGCCGTCATGGCTCTATTCCCAAAACACTGCTACGTTTGCTCAGAGCAGGCAGGAAGAAGCTGACAGTCAGATTAAAATGGTTTTAGGGAGTTGAAGAGCTTGTTTTTTAGTTGATGAAAGAGAAGGGAATTGGACATACGATGCAGAACGGGGAGTGTCAGAAAAAAGACATCTGTTTCTGTAGCTCACACACGGTGGCACACACTTTACTTTGACTCAGCCCTCTGCTCTCTTCTTAGTTAACACCTGAGGAGGTCATTACGATGGAGTCGGGATGAGTCGAGCAGGGAGGGCATGTAGACAGAGGCATTTTTATGCTAGGTGTAAACAGTCTGTCAGTCAGTCTGGATGTGAGAACTTTCTCTCCCCCAGGAGAGTCCTCTCTCCTCTGACAGAAGAATGACAGAGACCTCATGGGAATTATGGCAGTGCCTCTTTCTGTCTCTTTGTTTCTCACGTGGACTGACAGATCACAAATTCACTACAATAGGGCCTATTTTAATACATTTTCTGTTGGTACACAAGGCTGACTTAAAATAAACAACTTTCTATTGCCTTACGCACTCTCTCATTTTTGGCGTCTCTTTTTCTGAGTGTGCTTTGCTGTTGTTGCCATGCTTGTGCTGTATTGTTCAGGGGGGATTTTCTTCTGTTTCTCTCTCTCTCTTGCTCTCCTCCATTCTCTGGAGAAGCAGGAATGCTTTCCTGGGTGCAGTCAGTGATACGGCACAGAGCAGCTCTTTCACTTTCATTATATAAACAGCTTTGATGCCTCTTCTTGTTCTCTCTGGTGTCTATGGGTAAGTGGCTTTTGGAGAGAGCTTTGGACTAGAGAGACAAGAGGTGTGTGCCTGTACATGAGTTTCCTGTATGTGTGCATGTGCATGTGTATGCAGTATGTGTAGTAATATGTAATATGCTGGCCCACATATTACATACTTTATCTGAGCTAAAACTTTAACGTTGTTCTAATGATCAAAGTTCATGCTCAATAATCCAGGTGAAAAAATCCAACCATGCTTAATCAGGTGATCTGGATGGTTTCTTTGTGTTGAAACGTTTCGTCCTTCAACCAAAAGTCTTCATCAGTCCGAGGAGCCACAACAAACTTAGTCCCACAGGCAGCACACTCACATAGTGGACCAACCAGTTGGATGGTGATAAGTATTTTCCATACTTCAATTCCATACATCGTTGAAACGTTTCAGCACAAAGAAACCGTCCAGAGGACCCAAATTAAATGTGTTGGATTTTTCTACCTGGATTACTGAGCGTGAACCTTTATGTTTTGAACCACTTTGGCCATGGCTACCTCAGAGGAGTCAACAGGGCAGAAGGCAGACTCCAGAAACCATCTTATCACCATCAAACTGGTTGGTCCACTATGTGAGTGTGCTGCCTGTGGGACTGAGTTTGTTGTGGCTTCTCAAACTGATGAAGTCCTTTGGATGAAGGACAAAACACCTCAACGCAAATAAACTGTCCAGAGGACCTGACTTAACTTTGTTGGATTTGTTCTAATGAGTTTGAACTTATTTCAATTCAATTCAATTCAAAAATTCTTTATTAATCCCAGAGGGAAATGAAGTGTTGTCATAGCTCATTATCCTGGTTCCTGTTAAGAGTTATAGATGCTGATAGCTGTGGGCAGGAAGGATCTCCTGCAGCAAATCCAAAAAATCTGGCCACAGATATCGATCCGCACCCCAGATCCAGCTTGCTGTCAGATCCGGCAGGCCTCTCAATCCTCCTGGGCAGCAGGTCTGCCCGAATGCCTGAGCAATGGTCACTCCTCCCAGCATTCTGCCGAGCTCCTCGTTGCCACGGACAGACAGCTGAAGGTGCCGGGAGATGATCCCGGTCCTCCCATTGTCACGAGCCGAGTTTTCCACCAGCCCCAGGGTTTTGGCGGTCAGTTACTTGAGCACCGCCACCAGGTTGATGGTAAATGGTTCACAGCGCCTCCTTTTCAACTCATTTGGGATTTGGGGCTGTAGTTGATGTATTTGAGCTTTTAAGGTGTTAATCAGCTGCTCCTGGTTGTTGAAAACACCTTGATGCCATGGTTACGCATCATAACAAATGCCCCAAAATGAAAAAGGTTTCAGTAAAAATCCTTCCAGCTGCACAGCATCCGATATCAGAGGAAACAACCGTCTGGAAAAAAGCAATTTACATCCAGAAAATTGAGGAGTTAAAGTTTTCAAAAGCAATAACTCAAAATGAATGTAACAGAGCTACTCCAACATGCAGCCGCCCCGAGCTGCTTCTAGAACAATTTGGAATTGTGGTCAAAGTCTATCACAGATATTTAATATAATATTTAAGTACATTAATTTATTATGTTCTTACTTGAAAATCAATGTTGTCACAAGTGTCACCGTCAAGATTATTGTCTTCCCTTGGCTTTTTTTTTGTCTCCCAATGACTCAGCCCCTTTTTTTTATTCACTCCTTTTTCTCTTTGACTCGCCTCTCATCTCTTCTTCTTTTTATGACTCTCGATTTGACCTCCTCTTCTTTTCTTGGCTCTCTTCCCCTTCACGCTTGCTTTGTGTGGGCCTGGGAAGGATCATCTCCTTATTGCCTCAGGTGTGGTCAGTCAAACCAGGCATGACTGTTGTAATCAGTGGGGGGACACACAGGCATGCATGAAACTCACAATCTACACACACATGCAGACAAACAGACTTGAACACAGTATGTGGGAGGTCTTAAAATCATATCTAGTTGCAGCCACAGTGTTCCTCATCAAGACCTTGACCTTATGTAAGTGATGGGAATAACTAAAGGTTTGCAGGGAGCTGATGTCATAACCCACCCATGTGAAGATGTCTTATCCAGGCAACACACTGTACTGTTCTTTTGTTCCTTCTTCATTCCCAGCCTTTTTGCTGCTCACCACAGTGGGATCTGGCACAAGAATTTGTCTGCTGGGGATTACTTTGCCATCTCTCCTTTCTTGTCTTTTTCGTTTCCTCCCACTGAGCCTCAATCTAAGTCCCTTCCTTCCGCCCTGATCCTGCTTGTTCTTGGTTCATCGCCACAGTGTTTCCGCTACACAAACAAACCGCAGACACAGTGGACACAGCTGCGGCATTTGCGTATTGCACTGTCCCATCACTGGTTGCTGTCACGGTGAAGAAAAGGTTTGTTGCTTTGTAGAGACGACCTTAAGGAATTTAGATACATTTGGCTGTTTTTGCTCATTTTGGCATTTTGTTCAAGATTTGGCCTAGCATTAAATAATCAGAAATCACATTTCTATTTGTTTTTAAATAATTGTGTTTTAGAAATAAAGGGAAAAGTAAGAACTTTGACAAATTATACCAATTTAAAATTAGTTCAGCTGCTCCACACTTTTTGAGTTTTTCTTTTTCTTCCCCCTGCCTTTCCTTCTCTGCGTGTCTCCCGATGTTATTTGCCAAATCCACTCCTCCTGCTTGTCCTATAGTTTGATGACGACAAGGCAGTGCTGCTTCCTGCAGGCATTTCATTAAAGCACTAATAACACATTGGTAATTAGGTGACAAAGGGTCCATTTTTTGTACCGATCAGCTGCTGAGACATAGTCCTTAGAGGACGACACAGAGGGAGCTTGCCTTTGTGTGTGTGGTCTGTGTATACTTTATTTTCACTATAAAATTAGTGAAACGCTGGTTAGATCTTGTTGAATTGAACATGCATGAGATCATCTGAAAGACTAGGTGTAACACAAGATATTAAATCTGTATTTATAATTACCATATTCTTGTATCAGTGGAAACGCCTGCATGAAAAGTATTTATATATACAGTGTATATATATATATATATATATATATAT
>NC_056505.1:24639021-24660825 GCF_014905685.2 Nematolebias whitei | reverse complement strand
TTGTTCTCTATTCTTATTCACCATTAGTTTTTGTTCTTATTGTATCAGATGGTTCTTGAGCCACCTGAGGCATGGAACAAATAACAGTGCAAATGAAATTTCCCAGGAAGCATATAGACGTCATTAAACACTAGCTTACCGAGGCCAAGAATCATTTTAGTTTTCATCAGACCAGCTGACATTTCGTAGAATTAGCTACTGGAGGTTTGGTGGGGGTTCAGTGTTGTTGTTTTAACTCCTCAATCCCCCCCTTTCCATTCCACACAGAGACACAGGGTCAGACGGTAGCATCGATCATTTGGTCCTGTCCATCTGCTGGCCTTGGATTGACTGTCGTAAGGCTAATGTTCGTCACCTAGCTAATCTTGTTCTCACATGTTGCTCTTTAAGCAGTAAATCAAGTTAGCATTGAGTTCTTTTGAGGCATAAAGATTGCAGCATTAAATTGTTGTGATTATCTAGAAAGTTTTTGTTTGACTTTAAATCAAAAGTGCCTTTTTGAGTTATTCAAGTACCTTTGAACTTATCAGCTCTGACGATCATGGACTTTAAAGCAAATAGTTTAGAGGTGTATATAATTCCATTCTCTCATGGTTGACATTTTAGTATAGTTAATATATATATATATATATATATATATATATATATATATATATATATAGGGGGCGGGGGTTTGCGCGCATGTGCCAAAACTTTAAAAAGCTTTGCAGCTCTGCCACAGCCCCTGTAATATTATTTTGTTCTCGTATCATTTTCAGGAACAGTTCTGCATACTGAGCAGAGTAAGTTTCTTCTTGACTGGTTTAACTGAAAGACTAGCAGCTTGTAATTGCTGTGTTGGAATGTTGTTCTTTATACAATACATATATTGACACCAAGGAGTTATTATCCACACATTTCTTTAAAAAAGGGCAGATTATTTTGATGTCAAGTCTATTTCATGTATTGTGTAATTTGTTAAATCAGAATACATTTTCTCCATTTCCATGCGTTTTTGGCATCTGAGCATCATTCCCTGCACTACGAGACATGACAGTCTTTGGATAATCCTTGTTTGTGTTTGGAGTCAGTCATTTCGGCATGACTGGAGCTCTGCTCATGCTTTGTAACTGTGGCGCCACCGCTGGCCTTTGGTTTCCTGATTTAGTAAGGCTGATTCTTCAGAAGCTTACAGAAGTAAGACTTCACAGCACAGCGTGACAGCACTACTCAGCTCTCCCTATGGTGCATCCACCCAACACAATATTGTCGTGACATAGACGGGACGTGGCTTGTCTCACCATAGGGAAACGTCATCAGTTGCACAGAATGCTACTATTGGTTGTCGCCTGCTGTCATCTGTTTGCGCTCTTTGAGTTTGTGTCTCACTCACACCTGATCAAGAATCAAAATCTGTTTCGTGAAGTGCCTTTGTCTGTTCTCAGCTGAGCAAGATGTGGGGGGAAAAAAGAAAAGAGGTAGAGAAAAAATAAAAACAAAGAAAAGGGAAAAGAACGTTGTTAATGTCACTGAACCATGAAAGGCTTGGCCTGGGGTAGGAGTGACTTTGTATACAAGGTTCTTTAGTGCTGTGGCTGCGGGGATAAACATAACTTACATCAGCCCTTCGCATGTACAAGAGATTTCCTCTCCTGGCACTTACAACCTCAGCCCTCTGACGGTACTGTGATACACACGCATGCACACACACACTACACACTGTATAAACCTGACTCTTTCAAGTAGTTTGTGTGCACTCACACACAAACACTAGAGGGCAAATGATGGTTTAAAGAAGTGATTTTTTTAAATTTTTTATTTTGTTTGTAAGCTTGAAACTGGATGTTGTTCCGTGTTTACACAGTTTGTCTTTGTTAAGATGGATTTGATCCACAGCAATAAAAGATAACATCATCAGACGCTGTTATCAATGTAATATCTGACTTTGCATATTTTGTGTGCTCTGTCTTTTCCTTCAGATCATCACTGAATATGTTTATGAGCTGTTGGAGAGAGACTGTAACTTGACTAAAGCAATCCTGCCAGTAAGTACCCATGATGGGAGGAAAAAACATGTTTTTGATTTCTGCCCTTGACGTTTAAAGTTGGGTGTTAAATATGAAATGGTATTCAAAAGCTTTGGCTTCAGCGTGTGTTTATGATATTAGGTGTTCTTTAAAAAGATAAAGTAAATAAAAAGGGGGATTTTAAGATGTTGGATCACAATTCTGAATTATTATTTATTTTTTTTCTGTCTTCCTCCGTTTCTGTCCTACTTGTTGTCTTTCTTCCGTCTTTTCTTCAGTACACACCCTTTGTACAAAAGTGTCTCCACAACAAATTAAACCGTATTGTGATATGTCATTTCAAAGAGGCACAGCATGCTGATGATTAATCTGTTTTGCATTCAGTTGCTCTGAAGGCGACTTTATACTCTGCCATTGTGGAGGTATTCTTTGCCCAGATCATCCAGGCTCAGAGCACAGTCTTGATCCCTTTTTATTTGTTGATTGGGAGCTTGTTTGTCTTTTTTGGCTCCTTTTTACCTCAACATCCATGCAGTTGTTTCTGTTTATAAAAGTAGTCATCTTTTTTTTTTTTCTCGGTTTATTTATATAGTTTAGAAGCAGTCCAGAGTTAGATCGAGCACCAACAGTGTTCATAAATCACCTAGCGACAGTCAGCGCCTTTCATTAGCCCCTATACACTTATAGTGGTTTATCAGCCTGGTCTATTTATCTCATTATTCCTCTGGAAAATTGCTCTCTTATGCTTTTCTGCTTCCCACCCGCCTGCATGTGTATGGAAAGTGTATGTGTGTATTTTGGCTGGCTAGTGGTGGGTCTGTCCACCTGCGTGGCATTGAACTTGTGACCACAGATTTTAAGAAGATTAACCACAGCCAAGTATAAGGAGAGGGAATGAAGGAGCACGGCAGAATAAAGGGTGAGATTTTCTCCCCCACTTGGCCCTCTTTGTCTGTTTGGATTAAGTTCTTGCAGCTGCCACCCATGGCTTTTATGGACAGTGTCTCCTCAGAGACTCTTCCAGGCATACTTGAGAGGGATGCAAAGAAGCATGGGACATAGATGGAGCACTGGCACACCCACAAACACTCACGCTCTCTCTGTCAGTGTTACCTTGTGCATGTGTTTTGGCGACAAAAAGATTAGTTTCTGGGTATTGATGTGTGAAGTATTGTTGAATTCAGCCCAGAAAGGAGAGCAATGTTTATGCAAAAGTCAGGTGCATTAAATAAAGTATTGTTTCTGTAACCACCATCAGATTTTTTTTTAGGATAGTAGGCACCTAACATAATAATCCAAAGCCACACTGTGATTAGATTTTCATCTTTAGATTGGATGGATAGATAAATGTATACTTTATTGTCCCCAAGGGGAAATTTGTCTTGGAAATTCACATTAACTTGTGTTTTACTTAATTTTCAGGTGGATGCTACAGAAGATGAACCTACCAGTTTTATCTACCTGAGCCCAGATGCCTTGTCAAACCCGTCCAAGCTGCTGGTGCTGATCCAGGGGAGTGGTGTGGTGCGAGCCGGTCAGTGGGCTCGTAGACTAATCATCAACCAGGACCTGGACTCAGGGACTCAGATCCCCTTTATTAAGAGAGCCACAAAGGTATGAGCTGAACTTATCTGGTTTAAAGAAGTTGTGACAGGAAAAAAAAAAAAAGTACTCAGGTGTTTTGTTTTTCATTTATTTAACTTGTGGTTTCAAAGTGACTGCGAGTAATTTTTGTTGCTGTGTGCTTTATTACTTTTGATTCTTGATATACTGTCAACTTAATTCAGTTTAGCCGCACTGTACAATTTACACAAGTGTGCAGCAGAAAGAAAAGTTTGCCCCAAGGGTCATACGAGAAATTACATGATGATGAACAATTTCAACACTCCACAGCATCGCACATTCCCAGGGGCCAAAACTAAGAGCCGAGCATTCATTCACAGGTGCGAACATAAACTCGTACTCTCAAATGATTCTTTAACTACACTGTTGTCAACCCACAACTGAAGCTTATTTTGTCGAGTTTGGGAAATGAAGCATATTTTTCAATGTGATCATTATCATACAAGAAACCATTTATACATTCTCATGATGCATGATTCCTGTGTCGCTCTGTGTGTTCATGGGTGATTGAGCTGAAACTGAGAAGGAGATAATGCAATATGAAATATAGATTAGTTTTTTCTTCCCTGACCATATGATCACCGACAAAGGTACACATCTCTGTGTCTGCAAGCAAAAAGGTGGATCTGCCTGTCTTATTATTTTCATCCCCATCTTTGTGCTCATTTGTCAGCACGGCCATGACTGTGTAATTTAATAGGCCTGCTGTTCAAATAGACTTTGGGGGGATGCTGCTCCCCTTTCTCTTTTTCATTTTTTCGTTTCATCCACCTGAATATCATAAAGACTTTACCTGCTGTGTAAAGCTCTCTCCTGCTGTGTTCAACAATGTGAGAGGTTAAGGTTGCACATCTGTCCATGTGTTTTTACATGGCTGATTCAAACTGCCTTGCTGTTCTTACAGATAGAAAGGAAAAACTTGCGCCTCACAGAGGCAAAGTGACAGCTCATATATAGAGAACATGGTGTGTGCACTGTGAGTGTTGCCCATTCATCACAGTAAACAAGAAATCATGTTCTTGCACCCTGACAAATTATCATCCAGGCATGTAGTGCACACATGCCTTGTAGTCTTGTCTGTGTGCTGGGAAAACAACCACACAAATTTACAGTCAGTTCATATTGTCTGCAACTGTTACAGTTTGTGGTTTATTGTGTCGTACCGTAAAATTAGTCTTGATGCCTCTTGGAGCACGTGTTCAGGATCAGTCTGCTGTACCGTGTTAGACAAGAGCTAATGTGTAAAGATTTATTTCTAAATTTACAAACTAGCAAATTTCTGAAAAACAAGGGCGGCTGTGGCTGAGTGGTTAGAGCAGTCAACCTCCAATGCAAGAGTTGGGGGTTTGACTCCCAACAGCTGTCACATGCCAAAGTGTCCCTGGGCAAGACACTGAACTTCTCATTGCATCCGATGTGTGTCCCATCAGTGTATGAATGTGATAAAGCTCTGAGTAGTCTCATTAGAATGATTTGTTCAATTAGCTTTCTACAGATATAGTAGAGTGCTGTATAAATGGGTAAATGAGGACACAGATTGTAGTGTAAAGCACTTTGAGTATCTTGATCCAATAGAAAGGCGCTATATAAGTACACAGTCCATTTACCATTTACAAGCAATTTAACATTTATTTTCATCCTGCTTTTTTCTTGGCCATGAGTATTGTGTTTCAGTGTGCTAAAAGTTTGTCCATTTTTTTGTGGAAACTTATGCAATATTAAACTAAAAAGGATTCTTCTTTACCTCGCAGCAGAAAGACAGATTTGCTACGCAAATAGTGGACTTTTTAAAATGGTGAAAGCGACAAGAAATTGTCATAAGCCCACAGTTTTTCAAATAATATGGGTTTGCAGCTATGATTTTTCTGAGCACATTTTTCATCTTTCCTTCCAAGCAGATTTTCATCTGCTTAACTTATATTTTTGTGCAGGCAAATAATTCATCATTCTGGCAGATGCTACTCTGTAAGGTTACTGACATTTATGGATAACACAGCACAAAGGAAAAGGTTTATCATGGACCTTACCTTTTTATTATTTCAGCTTTAAAATGTTTTGCTAAGTCACTGTTACAGTATAAGCCTACAATTTTGGGGGGTAAAAACAAACATCTGTTTTTTTATTGACATGTATATAGAAATGTAGTTAAAATTTAGTTTTACTGGTATTTTTCTTTATGATAGCTAAATATCCTCGATGCTACCCTCGATTTGAAAAAAAAAATAGTTTAATTCTGACCAGATCGGTGTACTAACATCTAGTCAAAGAGGGGCCAAGACCAAAGTAATGCTCTTGTCTTAAACAACCTCCCTCTCAGAAAATGTTCAGCAGTTCAAATAAACTATATTGTATAAACCTTTACATCAGTGTTGCTGTACACAGTTATTTACATTTATTTTACAGTTGTTTACAAGTGCTAAAGCAGCGTCAGCACCTAGCTGTAGCACTTCCCCATAAGCTTGGAATAGTTGAAAATCACAATATTTCTGCAGAACAAATATTTTGTTGATAATTCTGGTAATAAAAATAGTATTTCAGAGGGTCTGAATCTCAGAAGTAAAGCAGGACAGAGGTTCACCGTTCTGTAAAAACATGCATCTAAAAATAGTAGAACGATTTCACAATGTTCATCAACTGAAAATTGGGAAGACCTTGAATATCCCCTCATCTACAGTTTACAATATCATCAAAGATTTGAACAACCTGGCAAGTTCTATGTGTACAAGTACAAGGCGGAAAGTCAATATTAGATGTCTGTGATTTTTAGGCCCTTGAGCAGCACTGCATTAGAAACAGGTCTGATTTTGTTACATCACAACATGAGCTCATGAACATTTCCACAAATTAAATCATTATGTGTAAACAAACCTCATCAACAAACGTTGAGTAAAGTTGTATCATGCATAGAAGAAGCCACATGTGAATATCATCTAGAGACCGTCATCTTCTCTGGGCCATAGCTCATTTAAAATGAACCAAGACAAAGTGAAAAACTCTTCAGTGGTTAGAAAAATCAACATTTTAATTTATTTTTGGAAACCGTTAACACTGTATCCTCCAAACTAAAGAGGAAAGGGGAAATATGGCCTGTTTCAGTGCTCATTTCAAAACCCTGCCTCTCTGATAGTATAGGGGTGCATTAGGGCTTTTGTCAAAGGCAAACTTTCATATTTGGAAAAGGACCATCAATGCTGAAAATTATGTGCAGGTTTTAAAAGAACATGTTCTCACATCTAGTAAAAAAAAAACAAAAAAAAACAGTCCAGCAAAGAATATCCAGGTCTGTTGAACATCTTGAATCCTACTTTATAAAAGAATGGACAACATTACTCTTCAAAAGTCCCAGCAGGTGGACTCCTCGGGTCCTAGATGTTTGCACTTTTTTTTTTAAAGTGATGCTTTACTGTAATAAAACACAGCCCTGCACCAACTATGCTTCTGGCAAAATTAAAAATTACAACAAATTTTCTAAGCACAATTTCTTAGTTTCAACATTTTATATGTTTACTATGTTCTACTGTGAATCCAATTTGGGTTTATCCATCCATCCATCCATCCATCCATCCATCCATCCATCCATCCATCCATCCATCCTACTATTATCTTTACCCATTTTTTCCTTTTTGGGTTATGGAGGTCACTGGTGCCCATATCCACAGTCACTGTGCGAGATGTGGGGTACACCCTGGACAGGCCACAGATCCATCACTTGGTTACTGAAATATGCATAATTTAATTTTGTTTTTTCTTAATATTCTATACAACACCACAACTTTTCTTAGAAGTGCTGCATTTAAATATGTCTGGATGCAGCACAAACACACTCTCTAACAATAAGTCTATAGACCATACTTTGGAAGTCTTTGACATGTTCTCTGGAAGTTTGAGACAATGTCTTTCTTCTTCTTTGATGGAGTTGCTGTTGTCAGTCAGATAATTGTTTATAAAAAGCTGTTGGCATGTACTTTAATCAGGCCCTACATCCAACATGCATGTGAAGTAGAAGTTTGGTTGCTTTGGTTGGTTGGTTATGCACACATACATAAACAGAAAATGTATTCTTGTGTGGATCTCTGCAAAGCATTTACACCAAATCATTTCTTATTTACCAAGCTGGTCTGATGACATGTTAATATCCTCGTTAACAAGAGTTTGTGTTAAATACAAGTCTAAATTTTGCACAGACAGACACCTGTGGACAGAGAAAACACATACACACATTGTGTCGCATCAGGTATATGATCTGCTATTGACATTTGGCATAGTGTGTACAGCAGTACTGGGTAAGGGGGAAAATGCTGTCTTTGCAGGCATCTTGCATCTTGTCTTTACGTGCATGTGTATGTGTGTGCACGTGATGAGGTGTTACTCCCGAAGTCTAGAGGTAAAATGACAGGTATGAGGAGGAGAGGAGGTTGCTCCAGCATCAACCAAAGGATGGAGGGGAAACAGAAAGAAATTTGAGATGGGAAGCGGGGGTGTTACAGGTGAAGAGAGGGAGAGGGGTTATGATTGGTTCGAAGAGGGAAGAAGTAGAGGAGTACAGAAAGGATTGATTCAGGAAGAGAGAAATGAGAGGAGGGTGAGGGAGTGACTGCAAATAAGGTGGGACTGGCAGAGGAGAGACGGGAGTATTGAGGGAGAGTAGGCAGAAGGCAGCCGTCTGACAGCTCCACTACTGGGAGAGGGCCTCTTAATGACAGCTTATTCCTTCATGATTTCAATTCCTGACAGTCGACAGGTCTGCTTGTTGCATCATGGCAGCTGTATCATTACCTTCTGGCCCTGTCAATGCTCTGCATCCTGAGACTGAGATGGTGGAGGTGGAGGGTGCATGCCATGGGGCTTTAGAGGGGATGGGAGAGGAGGGAGGGAGGTGTAGACAGGTTACGGTTAGAATAATTGAGGGAGGAGGGAATGATGAGTATTAAAAGGTGGGTTCATTAGTTAGAGTTGTTGTAATGTGGTCATTAAGAATTGATTTGTATTCTCATTGAAGGACTTTTCATGAATACTACTTCATGGACTTTGCTCTTGTGTGCCACAGGATCCACAATAGTTTGATCGTATTACTTCACATTACTTTTTTAACTTCTTGGCTTTAACTTTTTCTTCACTTTGTGTTTCAGCCAGTAATAGTTTTCAGCAACTGTTGAAAAACTTTCTCTTTTTTTTCTAAAATATGACATACCATAGTTTTTTTTTTGTTTTTTTTTTCAGAAATCGTTGGTCTTTTTTAATGACAGTGTGCTGTAATAATAATAATAATAAGACTTTTACAGTAGAATTGAGTAAAATTATGAAAAAAAAAAGTTCAAATACACTTTATTCACCATATACACCAAACTACAATCATTCAAATAACTTGATTTGGAAGTTACTAAAAGCAAAATAAACTACAGCAGATCTATAGTGACTGTCACTGCTTTTCTTTCTATCTCACTCAAGGTCTCTCCGTAACTCTTGATAGTGAGTCAGGCTTGACGCTGGAGACTCTTCGGGAAGAGAAAGGGGGTGTGGTGTTTTCAGAAGTGTGTCAAAAGCCTTGGAGTTTCTGTCTGCTCAGAATTTCAATGGGAGCCTGAAAGGGGTCAGTGAGGCAGGCAAACTCACACACAGAAATCCTTCACTAATTTCTGGCAGCCCCCTCCTCATTCTTTTTTTTTTTTTTTCATTTTCTTTTGTGGCTGGATGATGTCTTTTTCTGACATCAGCTGCACTTTCTCTCATCTGCTTGTGATGGGTCATGGCCTTTATGCAATTACAAAATCTCAGTTCTTTATCTCTCAAATCACCATTGGTTTTTTTTTGCACGTTTCATTATTTTCAATTTAATTCCCCCTGAAGTCTGACTTAACCTGTTCTTATATTTGTTTGTGTGTGTTTGGATTACTACCATGCACTCTTGGGGCATCAGGTGGTTGTAGAGGCCAAGCAGGTATCATTCTACCAGCTAGCCAGTATAGCCAGAGGACAGTTTGTGTGTGTGTTTGTTTAAGGCTCGTAAGATGTTCTACCTTGCCATGGCCTTGTAATAGTAACCCTGCAAGCAACACATGGAGGCATACACACACACACCTCGAGGTGGGAAGGTCCCAGCGCATCCTGCAGCTCAGATCAATGCACTTGACACCTTCAAAGACGGGTGTGGGGTCTGGACTTGCTCTCGGGTTAAACCTCTTTTAAATAGTCTCCTGCGGGAAAGCAGCTGTCAATAACCCACCATAATTACTGGGGCCAAGATGCCTAGGGCTCGGCTGCACGGGCCAAATTAAAAATTGATCAGAGAGAGAGAAAACATTATTTTGTGTTGGTATTCCCTGTCCTAACAGCACTGCTGCAGCCGTATGCAAAATTTCATCAACTGCCATCCAAGCAAGATATCCAGAGACCTATTTATCTGTAGCCCATCTTTTGTTCAAATGAACAATTGAGGGATCTCCCTGTTGAAAAAGAAATGCATATTAAGTGTCTTTTGCAGAATGTCTATGTTTGTTGTTGGTTAGTGTGATTGTGCGTTCAGTTGATTGTTATGTGCTCCAAGTAATTGCTGGTATCTATGTTGTGTGTGCACACCTTGTAGCAATAATTTGATTGTGGTCTCATTGGGGTTCTCTTGTTAAGGGACCTGTATTTGTTAGTTAGAGAATGAAATAAAGACGACGTGTTCATCCTCAGGCCAGGGAAATGCAAAGGTCGTTGTTTCAAAGCTGCTGATCAATGACAGACAATTCACAATTGATGAAAATAAGTTAGCACTTTTCTTAAAATTCAGCTTTGCTTTTGAGGTTGAACCTATTATTAACCATTGTGGTAGTTAAAATGTGAATCCAGTGGACATCTACTAATTACTTATTTACAAGTTATATGTTAGTTAAGTGTAGATGTTTTACCAATTTGGGATGGGCATTAATAAACTAAATTAACTTTTTTTTATGTTAAATGCACATAATTTTTTTTAATACAGGAAATTCTTTATCCATATCGTTTTACAGCTTGTCAAACGAAAATGCTGCAATATTTACTGCAGTCATAAAAAATATGTTTGCATGGATTGCTTTATTTTAATTTTTGTTAAATAATTGTTGTTGCAGATCCAAAAACACAAGTTCAAATATTAGGTATTAAATACAAAAGTCTGCAACTTGAGCATGGTGAAAATGCATGCAAGTAGGACAGAGTGTAGTTCCTGTTTTGCTCAGGCATTGAGAAGATGGAAGAACAATAGAAAGAAACAATGGAAATATAAAGTTCATCAAACTGTAAAGTGCACTTTATTAGCTTATGTGTGATAATGGATTTTTTTTTCTTCTTGGAATTATCAAATTATACAATCAAAAGGCTTTGTCTTTATGTGTTCATGCACACATTTGTGTGTGTGTGTGTGTGTGCGCACATGAGGTGGGTAGTAGGTCATTTGCAGCTGCAGGCTGTTTATGCATGTCCCAATGGGAAGGTCTTGTTTAGTCTCTTTGCCAAAAGGCCCCAGGCAGTGAGTGGTGGATACCTCTTCCCTCTCTCTCTGGGAACACTCTTGTACGGCCAATACACCCCTACAAACACACACACAGGAGGAGCGCATACTCATAGAAACATCCTTCAGAGTCCTTTGCACAGTCTTCATTCTGCGCAGCAGCATGTTAACAGTCTGACAGCTGTAACATAACCTTTACTGTGTTTTTCAGAACGTGTCTGTGTATCTGCCTTATACGTTTCTGTCAATTAATAATACATGCAGACACATAGGCTATGCAAGCAGACATACAGACTCTTTCATCTTGCTGTAAATTTTACATGGATCCTCCTTCGCAGGTTGTCTGCAGAGGTTAGAAGTGCTTAGCTGTGTACCCTCCAAAGGGAAATTGAGTTTGCGAGAAGTGTTGAGCAGATCGGTGACCCACTGTGGATTTTTTGGGCTCTACACATCCGTAAAGGAACACGCAAGCATGTGTGCGCACACACAAATCAAATGAAGTCTTTTTGGGTTAAAGTGGAAGTCTGCTGTAATTTTTCCAGCGAAACTTTTATGCTTTTGATCAATGACAGGAAACTTTGTGTTTAAAAAGTTAGAAGGGGGTAACAATAGGGTTACAGACAAACAATAGTATTTTTTATTGTTATTTCTCTGTTATTACTCTTTGCCAAAACTATGGCTGTAAATTAAGTACATGCTGACCCGACACTTAATTAGGAAGACTTACTAAATTGCTTCGTAACACAAATAGCCAATCGACCAATCACATAACTCAAGTGTTTTTAGTCTTGTACTGTAGATGTTGTGTAGATGACTTGACTGAATTTCAAATCGGACATCAGCATCTCTGAGGAATGTGACACTGATACTTTTTTGGTACAACCTTTGTTAATGTTCTTAATGACTCAATGTGGTAAAAAATACTGATGTGGAGGAAAAGTTGCAGACTGCTGTATGGTTCAGAGAGCATCATCACTTGTGGACATGATCAGAAGCTTCAGCAGACATTCCTGCACACTTGTTGTTTTACAGCAGTCCCTCGTTTATTGCGGGGATCCGTAACCACCAAGTAGGAATAGTAGTACAAACCCACAGTCTTGCAATATTCTAAACAATGTTTCTAAACTCTAAATGCTCTAAAACAGCACAGAATGTCATGATTTCATCTCTCTGCCTCCAGCTGCACTCTCGGCCACGTCCACTTTGATCATCTGATCTCCGCTCTGCACGGAGATCAGCTGATCAGCTGCAGGAGGAAGCCTCTCCCACACCTGTGAGCTGCTCACAGGTGTAACAGGTGCTAAATCATTTAAAATTATTTATTTTAAATTCAAATCCATGCCTGTCATGCAGCTCATCCATCATTCAGCCAAGTGTGTCATGTCCAATCTTACTTTGAAATACGAACTGCGAAGTAGCAAGGGACGGCTGTATTAGAAAAAATTGGACATACCTTTGGCTCAGTTGTTCTGATATTTTTGTAAAAAAAAAAAAAAAAAAAAAGCCAAAAACCCTTTGTGAACTACCAAAGCCCATGCTCAATAATCCAGGTATAAAATCCAGGTATAAAGTCAGGTCATCTGAACGGTTTCTTTTTTGTGGCTGAAACGTTATGTCCATAATCTAATGGACTTCTTCAGTCTGTGTGCCTATGTGAACTAGATCTCCAGTGTGTGGTAAGTAAGTAAGTAAGTAAGTAAACTATTTATATAGCACTTATCATAGATACAATCACAAAGTGCTGTACAACAATAAAAAATAAAAGCTTAAAATGAAATAAAATAATAACAACTCATTAATAAAAACAGTAAAAACAGCTGAAAAAAAAAAACAGTAAAACATTTAACTAAAAGCTTGACGAAATAAAAATGTCTTAAGCTGCGTTTTAAAAGAATCAACAGAGTCGTTCACACGGAGAGACAGGGGCAGGGCATTCCACAGGCGGGGGGCTATGGCCTGAAAGGACAGGTCACCCCGAGTTTTAAACCGGGTCTTAGGAACCTTAAGAAGGTTCAGCGCTGAAGACCGAAGGGTGCGGGCTGGAGAATAAGGAAACAACATTTCAGTAATGTATTGGGGGGCCTGTCCATTTAAAGCTCTAAAAGTCAAAACTAAGATTTTAAAATTAATTCTAAATTCAACAGGCAGCCAATGAAGAGAAGATAAAACTGGTGTAATGTGAGCCCTTCTGTTCGTTCCTGTTAAAAGCCTCGCAGCAGAGTTCTGGACCAACTGGAGACGAGCGACGGCAGTTTTGTTAAAACAAGTAAAAAGGGAATTACAATAATCTAAACGAGAAGAAATAAAAGCATGAATAATCATCTCCAGGTCAGATCTGGATAACATTGCCCTTAGTTTAGAAATGTTTCTCAGATGATAAAAGCAGTTTTTTACCAGAAGCTTTGAATGTTTGTCCAAAGACATGGACTGGTCGAACATAACACCGAGGTTTCTGAGGTTCGGCTGAGAAGAGGAGCCCAGAGAACCGAGGTGTTGTTTAATCCAAGGAACTTTCTGTTCAGGGGCAATGATCAGGGTTTCCGTCTTGTTAGAATTCAACTGAAGGCAGTTGTTAGCTAACCACGCCTTAATATGTGAAACACAGTTTACTAATTCAGCTAACTTATGTAATTCTGAGTCATAAAAGGAACAGTACAGTTGAATATCATCAGCATAGAGATGGTAAGACACATTTCTGAAGCTACTGATAATCTTTCCCAGGGGGGTGATGTACAGAAGGAACAGAATAGGACCCAACACTGAACCCTGAGGAACACCATTCAGTAACGGAGTGGTCTTAGACTGTATGTTATTAACAAACATTGAAAAGGTTCTGTTGCTCAGATAAGAAGAAAACCACTTAAGAACAGTTCCAGAAAATCCCATCTCATGTTGCAGTCGATGTATCATAATTTTGTGGTCGACTGTGTCAAAAGCTGATGATAGATCCAATAAAATCAAAGCACTGCTCTGACCAGAGTCTGCAGTCATCAATATGTCATTGGAGACTCTTAATAAGGCAGTTTCAGTGGAGTGCATCTTGCGGAAACCAGATTGAAACTTATCAAGAATATTATTATTTTGCAAGAAAGTAGTCATCTGCCCAGCCACTAACTTCTCCAGAATTTTGGTGAGAAAAGGTATTTTTGATATTGGCCTGTAGTTGCAGAGCTCAGTGGGGTCCAAGTTGGGCTTTTTCAAGATCGGATTTAAAATTGTTTGTTTCAAAAAACTTGGAACTGACCCGGTTGAGAGAGAAATGTTAATTAATTCTGCCACATGGGGGCTGACAATATCAGACACCTTTAAAAACAGTGATGTGGGTACAACATCTAGCATGCAGGAAGAAGGTTTGATCTTTTTTAGAACAACCTTCACATCCTCTAAAGAGACAGGTGAAAATGAAGACCAGGGGCTCACTGTAGGGACAGAACTGGGGGTGACACCAAGAGCTGATTTAACACTTGCCCTGATGTTGTCAACCTTTTCCACAAAATAGTTTAAAAATCTATTGCAGTCATCTAATGTGAATACAGGCACCAGAGGGAGTGAAGGTGAAATCATATTATTAATGGTATCAAACAAGACTTTTGGATTTTTCTTGTTCATACTCACAAGATTAGAAAAATATGCAGACCTGGCCTGTTTAATCATATCATTTAGAGTTGAGATCAGCTCCTTTAAGTGTAGTCTGTGGACTTCAAGTTTTGTAGATTTCCACAGACGCTCTACCTTACGACATGATCTTCTGAACAACACAATTTCCTCATTTCTCCAAGGACAAGAGTTTTTACGAGAGGATATTTTGTGCTTTACAGGAGCAGCCTTATCTAAGACAGACAGGTAGTGACTATTAAAAGACTCCACAAAGGAATCAGCATCACTGCAACTAGCGAAACAACAGGACTCAAAAGATTCTGAGAATTTCTCAACAGCAGATTGATTGATAATTCGCCTTTGAGAAATCACTTTATGAGGACAACTGTTGAGGTTAAAAGACAAATTAAAATAGACACAGCAGTGGTCGGTGACAGGAACATCCACCACACTCAGCTGGTCAATGATGAGACCAAAAGAGAAGACAAGGTCCAAAGTATGGCCCTTCTTATGTGTAGGCCCAGAAACATGCTGTTTGAAATGAAACGCCTCTGTGAGTGACAGTAACTCTGATGCTGCATTGGAGGATGAGTCATCAATATGAATATTAAAATCACCAAGAATTAAAATTTTCTCAAGCTTGATAACAGAAGATAAAAATTCAGAAAAATCCTCTAAAAACGCACGGGCAGGACCAGGAGGTCTGTAAATTAAAACACAATAAAATGAGTCAAAATTCCCAACCTTAGTCATCTGTAGTTCAAAAGAGCTGAAAGAATCTGGCTTCATGAGCCTGCAGGAAAAGCAGTCCTGATAGATGAGCGCAAGTCCGCCTCCTCGCCTGGCAACCCGTGGGGTCCCAAACACGGAACAGTTTGGAGGACACAGTTCATTCAGATGAATAAATTCCTGCTCCCGTTGCCAAGTCTCTGTCAAAAACATTAAGCCCAGACTTTCTTCATTGAACAAATCCCCAAGGATAAAAGCTTTATTCGCTATGGAGCGAGCATTCAACAGGGCGATCCGTGTTGGTTTTACGCGCACAGCTGCAGGTGCGCTCTGGGCTACCGGACATCGCAGCGGCAAACTAGGTCGGTCCATATACCTCTCCTGGCAGGAGACGGTTCGAAGGAACCGGTCACGCAGTGTGGGGAGCCGGGCTTGACGAGTTGGGAAGATCCGATCAGCATGCCACAGTGCCGGTGACGCACAGAACGGGGAAGGCGCACAGGACAGGGCCGGTTCGGAGATTGGTACCGGCCGGAGGCAGCGCTCATTTCCAGCAGAGCTGGATCCGCTCAGCCATGACGTTTTCCCTCGCTGTTTCCTCGTCCTGGCCTGGACGCCAGCTCTAGATCCCCGCTTCCTTCTCCGGCCTCGTTGCTTTGCCAGCAGCAGGTATTCGGGTGATGACGTGGCGCATTCAAAACGTAGAGGGAAAAACTCTGCATACCTGGTCCAGGTAACGCAGACATCCTCCATATAATATTTTATGGAAAATAACGTGTGCCGATCATATTGATATTGATTAACAGCCAAAGTAAAGTTGTTTGATAGGCTAGATAAAGCAGAATATAATACTAAACAAATCACAAGAATGTGAGACAGATGAGAGGGAACAGAAGTCCAGCCGTACACAGGCGCCATCTTGAAAAAAAATGGTACCACATAATGAAAGCAAATGGCCAGTCAAAGAGGCATGGTATAAGTTATAAATTCCATCAGTTGCTCTATTCTTCTGTAGGTTAGTGTACAACTTATTTTGTTAGTATTTGTTCTTTAAAGTTGTTACTTTACATGGAAAAAATCTAATTGTATAAACAAATATGATTGTAGTTCATCCAAATTCTTTTTGGTCACACATGTATAATTACATTTAACTTTTTTTTTTTTTTTTTTTTTTTTTTAAATAGGTGGCCTCCCTTCTCCCCTTACAGCCATCCTCTCCACACCATTATTATGAAATATTTATTCTAGTGACTATCTAGTGTAGGTTTTTTTTTTATTTTTTATTTTTTAATAGGATAGAAAGAAATAAAAGACAAAGTAAGACTCCAAAATATAAGAAATATACACAAAGAGAGCACACGGCAAAACACCCGGCCACTGTCTGTTCACCTGCAAAGAACATGACAAAACACAGCAACAAAATACATATGTATAAAGAACTTAAAATATTCATGGCTTTGCAGTAAGTTTCCATAAATATATATACCCATACCTACGCCTATATACACATGAATATACATATCTATATATCTACATATAAAGCCTACATAAGCATCCCTGCTTCTATTTGTGTGTGGTTGTGAGCATGCATAAGTGTATAAGGCTTCTCTAATAGAACATTTAATAGTAACTGTGAAGCAGCAGAGACCCGACCCCCAAGACCAGAGGCAGACGAAAAAGGGGGGACCAGAGCCCAAGACCCCAGGAGGGACCCTGACCGCGGAGCCCCCAGAGCCACCCACACAGGACGAACCACTCACCCACCCCCCAGAACGGAACACAGGGGAGAACCGGAAGATCCCCACCACCGACCACATACAGTGACCCCCCGGGGCCAACAGCGACAAACTCATAGGCCTCCGTCGGAACCCGCCGCACCGATGTAGGTCCAGGTCCGGGCACCGAGGCCCGGGCACCGAGGACTCACACCACCCAGGCCAAGGCCCGACAGGGCCAGAGGACCCGAGCCCCACCAGGCAGACACCAGGCCGAGCCGACACACGCCCAAGCGCCCAGCCCCCGACACCAAGGGCCCCAAGCGCGCCGGCAGGCAAGGGCACACCCCACCAGGGGGCCGCGCGATAGGGGCGCGATGCCAAGCACCCCCAGTTGTATCAAAGAAGGGGCAGTCCGAGTCTCGGCCTAACAAATACCCATTCATACACAGACACAATCACACAATCCCAACCTCAGTCTCACATTCACTCACTCAAAGACATACAATAACGATACATTTCATTCTTATTCCCGATACGCACTCTATACCCCCCAGGTCCAAGACCCGCCCTCTACAGGGGGCAGCCCATGCCCAAACCCAGGAGGTAAACCCATTCATTCTCGAGCGGAGAAGAGCCAATACCCCAGACCCGGCCCAGGCCATGCCCCGCCGACAGGACACCCCCCCACCATGAAGAGGACACGCCACCGACCACCCCCACACACCGCCAACAACCAAGCACGCACCCCCAGCCGACCGCCCGCCAGGCCCCGGCAGCCACCTCGGCCAGCGGGCCAACCATGGCACCCAAGAGCCAAGCTCAGGGGGTCCAAACAACCCCAGGGAGAGCACAGCGCCAGCACCGCCCACGGCAACCCCCTAGACCCTGAACCCCCACATAGTCCTGGTCAACACCCGATGGCCTGCCCTTCTCCCGGACCCCACCCCCGGAATGGCAGTCAGGGAACTAGGGGGGTAGGAAAAAAAAACAAAAAAACAAACAAAAAAACTTACTTACAACTTATTTTGTTAGTATTTGTTCTTTAAAGTTATTACTTTAGTATGACGTGGAAAAAAATCTAATTGTATAAACAAATATGATTGTAGTTCATCCAAATTCTTTTTGGACACACATGTATAATTACATTTCACTTTTCAATCTATTGGTAGAAGCATCACAGTCTGAGATACACAAACAAATGTGCACATGACAAAGGAGTGAACACGTTGTAATGTACTTTTCACAACTACATTGTCAGCTTGCACAAGAATGAGAATCAAGCTTTGTAAAACATTTACAATCACTTTATGAGTAAAAGTTTGACATGAAAATGACGTACTGTAGGTGACTATCTATTTCTTAACTGACTGGTGACTTTCCTTCCCTCCATTGACTGCAGTGACATTATTTGCATGAATGCCCCTACAAGCACTATGCAGTTGTTGGATACTGTCTATCACGGTGCACTAAGATTCATAACAGGCTGTAACTACCGTACCCATCACTGCACCCTGTATTCACTGGTTAACTGGTCATTATTAACTTCACGCATACTCTCTCACTGGTACATTTTCATCTTTAAATCACTTCTTCGTCTGCTGCCTTCATACATCTCCTCCTACACATGAGTGCAGCTACATCATGCACTCTCAGAACATTATTACCTGCAGTGTTCCCTCAGTGCAGACTGAACTTGGCAAAAGGGCCTTCTCCTACTCCGCTCCTGTTTCCTTGAATATCGTGCAAAAAGATCTGAAGCTCTCGACCTTGACCTCTCTAAGTGGCTTCAAACATCTGCTAAGATCATGACAAACCCAATGCAGACATGTTTCTGTTTTTAGTATTTTACATTGCTTTACTATCTAGCTGTTTTTGTTATTTTTTTAATACTATTTTCTGTTATTTGTTCTTCTCAATGTGTATGCTTTTTATGATTGTTCATTGTTGTCATCACTTTTTGTTAAAATCAGGTCTCTCTTGTAAATGAGTCCCTGAGACTCATTGAGATTACCCTGTATAAATAAAGGTTGAATTAATAGATACCTTTTCCCCATAGAAAGAAAAGCCAAATTTTTGTCTAGTTATACTGGGGCAAATTTAATCAGATTATGGATGTATGTTAATTTCAATTCAATTTCATTTCTATGTATGTGAGTTTTTCTGTATTTTCTGCTTGGAGTTATGCCACAAAATGCTGACATCAGAATCCAAATTTCCTATCTGTGTAATAACCATTTAACACAGGCTTAGAATTGTCTTATTGTGTTCATTACTTTTCTTCTTAACTTGTCAACAGTTTCTTCTGACTCAACAACAAACCTTTTGTTTGTTTTGGCCCTTTTATCTGCTGCTATAATGTAGGTCTCATGATATGCATTATTATTCCGCTCTTTGCTGACAGCATATATTTTAACCCCCTCTGGAGTACACTGTACTATGCTTGGCTGACTTGTTTGCACTAATGTCAAGTTTTATCAGTTAGCAGGCAGTTACCATATGCTACTGTGCTGCTGTCACCCCGGCTGTCTGTCAAATGAATGTCAGCTTAAGCTCATAACAGTACCCAGAACAGCACAAACATAGGAACAGTGCAAATATACAAGCAATAAGTCAGAAATACAATGGCCCATATTGTTGTTTGGACACATGCATGCAGAGTAAATTGTAGCAGCATTTGCAGTGGTACTTAAAACAAGATCAGTGATACTTGTAAAATTCAGATCCACATGTATGCAAGACATTAAAAAATAGATAATTTCCTTTTTTGTAATTTTGTAAAACTCAAATACCGTCTTTTAGCATAATTCCTTATTGCTTTATTGGCTAAATAGACTAAATATATTCTTAAGATAAATGGACAAAAATGTTTCCACAACACTTTCAAGCTGGACCTCAGATTCTTTTTCCCCATCTCAGTGTGATTTTTTTTTAATGATTGATGAGTTGAAGTCAACCTACTGCTGTTACACCTCTGAGCTGGCAAGAAAGGTAGTCACAGAGCTGAGCTGGCAAGTACCAGTAGGTGTGTCAGAAACAATTGTACAAAAGCAGTTGAGAGCTAGAGTACACCTACAGTATGTAGATTTTGCTGAAGATTGTTCTGTACATCTGGTGATGGGAACTATGAGTTTTGATAGAGTACTAAAAATGTGACTGTGTTTTTTTTTTTTAACATACCCTCTGTGAATAGGCACAATTAACAAAATCACCATGCTACATGCCTAAACTTCTAAAATATATAATGTTGAATGTTCATGTAACCCACATGAAACATTGGGCTACTAAACCGATATCTGTAATTTAGGTTGCAATACTGGGAAGGTCCAGCAGAGGACACTCAGTTTTTACTGAGTTGAATTTAACCAACGTGGTTTGGTCATTTTTCCCTATATTCTGAGGCATGCTCTTTACACGTGCACTGACCGACTAAACTGTGGACCTTACAACCTTTCTATGAGTGACAGAAGTGACCACTCATTGAGAATTATCTGAGGAAATCCCAGTGAGAGACCGAGGTGACCGCTTGTTGGGTGATAGCTTGAGGAAATCCTGATTGGTTTTATAGAGACTCTGGATTCTTTGATCGTGATGGCGAGCCGAGCCCATGCAAAATGTGGACTGGTGTAAACGGTGTGGCCAGCCAGGGCATCCTTCCGCAGAAAAACCTTCACAATCCAGAAAATCCATCTTGGGTTACAGATAAGATTCCATACAAAACACTGCCTGGATAGCAACGTTGCTAAAGAACTGAACTTATTTTTATTTTTTATTTTTTCATAAAAGGGAAAGAGCTCTATTTGGTTTATGTTTGTATTTCTTTTTTTTTTTTCAAGGTTTGTAAATAAGTTGTTTAAATGTGTGTTGGAAGAAATAGAATAATCAGTTCATCATTACTCTTGGAGGAACCTAGTAGATGTTAGTGTCTGTTCCCTACTGGTCTATTTCAAGTGTGCAACATTCATTTTTTTTTATTTTATTTTTTTTATCAACATTTTAGATCACACACTGTTGGAAAGGTAGGTGTCAGGACTAGAAGGTTATCTTTCACTTCACCTGGATTCACAATCTCTGCTACTGCCTTTTTGTGTTATTACATTTATCTTTTTTTATTTTTCTCCTTTCTTGGTACCTGTCAGATAATGTGAATTTATGCACTTTAGACTTGTGGTTTGACATATGAGATATGTAAATGTGACCGAGTCCAACTTAGTAAGATGGTTGTCGTGTATTCAGACATGATGACAAAAGGGCTGATTCTGACCAGATTATTCAGAAAGAGTTAATGTTTTTAAAGGGTCTTAAAATAAATAGTGGCTCTTTAAGATAGCTGTTAGCTGTTACTTCCAACTTGTCATTTGCACTTACCCATCTTTGAGATGTTTTCTGGTTTCTCCATAATCACAGAACAGGTTAACCACAAATGTAAGGGAAGTTACATCTCACACTTACCTGATAAAAGTATACATCCTCTGTTTTGATACTTCTTTCTTTATTTTCTCTCTTCTGTATTAACCATGAGAGAGCACTTGCACGTGGCAAAGAGCAGCTGAGGCACAGAGCTGAAATCATGACATTACAGTATGTGCTCTTTTAGAGCATGTAGAGTTTAGAAACATTGTTTAGAATATTTCAAGAGTGTGGGAAGGGTTTAAAATGC
>NC_056505.1:24598655-24629021 GCF_014905685.2 Nematolebias whitei | reverse complement strand
ATATATATATATATATATATATATATCTGTCTGTATTTCAGTCTTGTTATATACATATATGACCAAATAGAGCCACAGCTGAATTTTTCCCATCCCATATATATATGAGAATTTTCACTGCATTGATTTAGGTTTGATGTGTTGAGATATATCTTTGTGAGCGCTTTCCTTTTTTTTAATACCAAAATAAAAGGGCAGAATTTAAAGCATTTTTTTTCTTCCATTATTTGGAAGCTCAATATTTTAATCAAGCGTGCCACTCGTCAGTTTTTGGACAACCTAATTTGCTATTTTAAAAAAATATATGTTATTGTATTTAAGAGTTGCCTAAAGAAGTGCCATACAAATAAGAGATTTCAGGAAGAATATTTATGTGATTTACTTTCATTTAAATACACATCACAGTCTACACATATTTAAATACACATCTGACAAACTGATTTTAAATTCAGTTTGCATAAAAACGTGTCTCAGAATTGGTAAATGATCATTTACTTTTCTTTTCTTCCCAGCACCACGTCTGAACCAGCTTCATTAGTCTATATGCTCATTATTCGACCTGTGTTACTGTTTTATAACTCCAGTCCTGAATCTGTGTGTGATGGTATGAAATGATAGTTTACATATCCAATGCCAAGGGCACCACCAAGGGCTCATGAATGAGAGATAAAAAGAAGCAGCAGAAGTGGAGCGGTGGAAGAACAGAGAACTGATGTTTTTTTTTTCCTCATCCCTGTAACTGGCTAATTAGCCTGCTACTCTACCAAGCTTCAGGTGCACGGACAGGGTTCAAAAGTTCATCTATCTACCACCGAGCTACAATGGTGGTAAACCTGGATTACCTGCTGTATGTGCTACTGGAACCCAGCATTACAAGTACCTGTCTTGTTTAACAATCTGGTACTCAAATCTGTCCAAAGAGCTAGCCAGCATGAGTGGATTTACATGGACTGTTGTCCTGAGGAGAAGCATAACTGCAGATGTTTCAGTCTCTGAGTGAAAAGTTTGAGGAACTTAAAAGTTAAAGCACAAATATGCTTTGTAGTAGAACATGGAATTTAAAAGACAAATATTTTTAGTCGGATCAGATATATGGTGATATTTAAAAGCGCTGTGCTAATGACGAGACACTGGTTTGTTGGAGGAACACATGGAGGTCTTACTGGGCTGCATCACAGAACTGAGCCCAGTTAACTGTGGTGTGCTGATGACAGGGGTCAACGACTTCAGCGTCATGTATTGCACACGTAAACGCTGCGCTCAGCTCTGGCTCGGGCCCGCGGCTTTCATCAATCACGGTGAGTTTTTTTGTGATTCATCAGTTTTGAGCTGCGCTTTTAATTTTTTTCACAACGAGGCGGCAGAGTTTTTGGTCTTTATGATAAGAAAACTAAACGTGGTTAGATTTGATCTTTGATGTTTTTTTCTGTTATTGACATCAGCACTCTGTGCAGGTAAAGACCTCTATTTAGCAGCTTTTAAATGCAGTGTACATTTTATTTTTCATTTCTCTGCCTTCGTAGACACAGAATGAGCTGCTACTTCGTTACTGTGCCATAATTAACTCTGAATCAATCAGTTCTTTGCAACTTCTCGCCTGAGTTCTTCAAAACACACCTGGACTATAAATGTTTTTTTGTTTTTTTTTCACTGTGTTGCGAATGATTCTCAGCTTCTATCACTCCAAATTTCAGAAGCCCAGCATCTGTAAAAATGACAGCATTGCAGCCATTTTACTGTGGAGGCCATCTTGAATCAGTTGCAGACATTCAACAATGGATTACTTTCTGGAAGCTTCATTGAAATCTGTCCAGTGTCTTTCGTTTTTGTTTAAAACAGGTCGAGTCCTTGAGTCTCAATGAGACTAACCTGTATAAATAAAAGTTGAATGAAAAAAAAAAAAACAGAGTTAGCTACTCTTTTAAAGGATTAAAAAAAACAGTGTCAGTAAGAGCTATCAATTGCTTTCTAGTGTAGCAAACCAAATCGCTCATCTTCATATTTAATTTATCAATCATTTTTCACTTTTTATAATTAGTTAAATACATGATGTATATTGTTTGCTTACAGTAATAGAGGCATTCTAATACAAGCATTGCATTGCACTCTCTGTTTTGTGTTTAGCTTGAGTACTTCTTGTATTTTGCAGGTTTTTGTTTGATGGACCAAATACTAATTTGGAACAGAAAAATACCAACAGTACATACACCTGAAAATTGTCAAAAAAACCAAGCCTCATTAATATGTAATTTAACTTTGCATAAGAGCTGGTCTGAGCAAAATGTCACATACAAACCTTCACAAGTTTTTTTTTTTTTCCTATCTCTACATCCAGTTTAAAATACATGTCCATGAAAGTTTATCAAATAATAATAAAGATATTTTTCACCACTTGCTTAAGAGAAGGCATTGACAGCAAATAGATTATATTTGAATACAGTAGTTATACAACGAGATAACAACAAAAACTGTTGTTTATTTTTGCCCATTTTGTTTTTACTTTACTCAACAAACAAAAAAAGTATGGATGCAGTAGGAATAGTAGTACAAGTAATAAGTAGTAGTTTATTGTATTATTTATATAGATATATATAAAGGCGTTTTAAATCCTTCCCACACTTGCAATATTCTAAACAATGTTTCTAAACTAAACGCTCTAAAAGAGCACAGATTGTCATGATTTCAGCTCCCTGCCTCCTCTGCTCTTTGCCACCTGTAAGCGCTCTTGGCCACGCCCACTTCTCCTCTCTGCACGGTGAACAGCTGAACATGCATGCAGAACAGCTGATCAGCTGCAGCAGGAAGTTTATCCTGCAGCTCTGGGCTGCACGAATGTGCAGCAGGCGCTTAATATTTAAAAATAATTAATTAAAAAAAAAATTCCGTGCCAGTCGTGTGGCTCATCCATCAATCATTGGCAGCATGACGGCTCAGTGGTTAGCACTGTTGCCTCACAGCAAGAAGATTCTGGGTTCAATCCCTGGTTGGACCTGGGGTCTTTCTGTGCGGAGTTTGCATGTTCTTCTTGTGCTTGTGTGGGTTTTCTCCGGGTACTCTGGTTTCCTCTCATAGACCAAAAACATGCATGTTAGGCTGCCTTTAGGCTCAGGCCTCCCTTGCAAAATAGATATGTGATCTCAGTGGGATTTGCCTGGTTAAATAAAGGTTAATAAATAAATAAGCTAATTTAGTGTCATGTCTAATCTTATTTTGAAAAACTGCGATAGATTGAGTCTGTGATAATCGAACCGCGAAGTAGCGAGGGACTACTGTAATTCCCCTTAGTGAATGCAACACTACAATTCAAAATACATAAATAAATAAAAACAGGCAGCCGTCGTAAATTATTATCTTCTTACTGCCAACAAAAAGTTGTTCTGTATTTAGGCTCTTTTTCATTCAGCAACATTTTTTTGTAAGAAAGCATTAATTTATGTGCTAGTAGTACAAGCGAATGCTTTGAAAGCAGAGAAGAGCAGAGTCAATTTGGCTAATGAAGTTGTCAGAGGCGTGTAGCACAAGGGCTGATGGGAGGGCTTGCCAGGCAGCCAATAGTGAGTCTACGGCTGTGATCAGCCGAGCATGATGGGAGACCACCCTGTGCAGCGAGTGCTGAGGCTCAACACAGCTCTGAGATCAAAGAGCTGGCCCTCTAATACACCAGCAGCTAGAGAGATGCTGCAGTGTAAAACATGTGCACAAACTTTAAATTGTGCACACAGCCTTGTATTTAAGATTCAACAACAACAAAATAAATAAATATTACATAAAACATTCTGTTTGTACATATTCAAAGAATAACTCACAAAGAACTCATGGAACCATACACACTAAACCAGAAACAAAATGTGTCTTCATTTTATTTATATCTGTAAGTTTTTATTGTTCAACAATGTTCAGTCAGGTCATCTGGACGGTTTCTTTTTTTTTTTTTTTTTTTTTGAGACATTCCGTCCTTCATCCAAAGAACTTATTCAGTCTGAGGAGCCGCAAACAAACTGGAGTCCCACAAACGCAACATTCCCAATATCACACTTGTTGGATTTGTACCTGGATTATTGAGCATGGACTTTGGTGTTTTGAACCATTTTGGCATGGCTGCCTCAGAGGAGTTGATGGGGGAGAGGTTGGGCTCCAAAAACCATCTCATCACCAGCAAACTGTTTTTTTTTTCCCACTATGGGAGTGTGGTATTTGTGGGACTCCAGTTTGTTTGTGACTCCTCGGACTGAAGAAGTCCTTTGGATTAAGGATGTAACGTCTCAGAAAAAAAAACAAAAAAAACGTCCAAATGACCTGACTGAACATTGATGGATTTGTACCTGGATTATTGAGCATGGACTTTGGTGTTTATATTGTTCTCTTCGTCAGGTCTTTTTCTGCTCTCTACCAGTCACTGTTTTTCCCTGATCCAAGTACGTCACTCCCATATTTTCTTTATGTATTTCCCTTGGTTGCTTGTCTTTAGTTCTCTTGCCATTCTTCAGTTAGCCTCCTGTTAGCCAGCTGCTATCTCTCACCCGTTTGCCTCTCTGTCGTTCCTCCTTCTCCACATCTTTGCTCTCTGCTTTGCCCAGGGTTCTTGCTCGAAGTGAGTTCCAGTGAAACTTTCATAACTTTCATACAGATCCCGCTCCTTCATTCTTATTTTTTTGTCTTTATTTCACCATCATTTTTTTACATACTGATCTTCCTTTACCTTTATTTAATTGAAAAATACTGACGTGTCCTTCCTTCACTTTGCCTTGTTACTTATTCTGTACCACCCTGCTGTATGTCCCTGTAGCTTCTCTTTGCACATGCGTATGCAAGTGTGAGACGCTGGAGGTGCAACTTGGGTATGTCCTGCTGACTCCTTGGTGAACTCCTCTCCTGCAGATTAAAATAAAGACAGGAAGAGTAGGAGGCCAGATGAGGAGAACAAAGTTTGTGTGTGCTAGTAAGCAGGAACGAGGTGACGGGGGTTATGTGTTTGCTAAAGAAGAGTGTGTTAGAAACTGCATGAATACAAATATGTGCTTGTGTATGCATGTGTATGGTTTGCATCAACTTTCTTGTGTTTTTGCTTATGCATGGAAGTGGCATATGCTGGCAGTGGGTGGCAGTGCAGGAAAAGCAAGCTGGCTCGCTGGTGGGGAATCTGAGTCAGAGAATTCAAGGAGAAAGAAATCCTATCCTCCTTATGCTGTGCATGGAAAGTAGTGACATTCATAATCCCCCTTTAAAAAAAAGCTGCTGTTGCCCTTTAATGCCCTTTAGTTTTGCTCTACTTGTTTAATCTATTTATTTATTTTTACCCTGATAACTTTTTCTTTGTTACTTGTGAGATTCAGAATGGATTATATGTTTATATCTACATTGATTTAGTCTTCAGCATAAACACTGAATTGTAATGCAAGAAAGCTGCTTGAATATATTGCACGATATACTATCTTTGGTGTGTGTTTGCATGTGTGCACACATGGCCTGACCAGATTAACCCTGATTAATCCATAGTAAAAGCCTCAGAGTATTACTTGGAACAAGAGATGCCTATTCCCATGCTCAAATCTGTCTGTATAATAATGTTCAGGAATAAATAATACATAAAGTATATCTACATATATGGTGCATTTAAATATTCATGTTTAACTTTGCAGTAAGATCCTCAAAGTTAGTCAAATTGGATGGTTAAAGGTTCAAAGATAAGGGCAGTGTGGGTTTTGTACCCAGGAGGGCCTGCAAAATCAAAATAATAAAAATACTTGATCTGAACATAGGGTCAGAACAGGAGTTTAAATGCTGCAGTGCTAATTCTCTGAGAGAGTTGTGTTTGTGTATTAAACATATAAAAGCGCACATGGCGGTAGAAGGGCAGATAAAGTATATTGCCATGCTTCTTCTCTCTGCCCTGAATAATCATGCTGCTGAACTGTAGGGATACTGCTGCAAAACGCGTATGCGTGAACTGCGAATGAACTGGAACCTGCATATGAACCGAGGTGTTAGCCCAGCCCAGCAGCCATCCGCTTCCCCAGCTGGGCGATGCTGAAACTACACTGATGCTGAGCTTGATGAGAGCAGCGGTTGAGAGTAAGGGCTTATATGTTGCAGGCACACATGATTTTATTTATGCTAAGTCATATAAGCTGAAAATTTGCTTTTGGAAATGTTTGTTGTCTTTTTTTAATGTGGGTGAGGACTAAAAACAGAAACAGAAAGGGTGAAATTTGGTCAAACTGATTGTGCAGCTGAGCAGAAGTTGGCTCCAGGCTGCTATTCTTCCTTTAGTAACAGTAAGACTTTGGTGAAACAAATGATTAATTGCCTTTTTACCCCATTTTTTAATTGCCCCCTTAAACTGTTACAAGCTGCATATAATGTCTTTTGGGCTTTGATCATATCTCACCTCAGATATGGCCTTTTATGGCTGTGTTTTCTTCTGAATAATTTGAAACTTGACTGACAGATCTTGAGGCTGATTTGTGAAAAGACTGTTGTACCAGATCCGACAGAAAGGTGGCAGTGCACTGTCAGGCTAAATCAACACAATGCAATATTCCCCTCTTGCTCACTTTATTAATCTGTACATTTTGATATGCAATATGTTGTTTTCAAATTATGATAATAGGAATTAATTTGGATGTTCACATTCTGTCATTTCAGCTCTCACTATTGTGCAGTTTCAGTTGTTTGTCTTCTGTTACACCCCTTGACTCAATCACAGTTCAGATAAGCTATTTGCCTTTCCTCAATCTTCTCTCCTGCAGGTATTTCTAGCTTAAATGCTATAACACCCTGTCAACAAGCACCTGTTTGATGTGACTGTTTATCCTTCTGTGTTCAGTGTTGGGTCAGTCAAAGATCAGAGGCATGGGAAATTGAAGTAGTGCATGCAGTCAAGATACAATTAATGTAAGCAAATGGATGCAAATATGCACACAATTTTACACATAAACACTAAAACAGTTTGTCCAGATTAGTGCTTCGCCTCTTAAGGAATAGAAGGATGTCAGGCACAGAGAACCAATAGAAATAGATAGCTCTGTCATTGAAATACCCATCCATCATTCCTTCCTAGAGGTTCACTACTTTTGTTGCAAGACTTTCTTCTTCCTTTTTAAGAATTTTGTAGTTCACCCTGCATCAAACATACTCTGTTTTTCCTTCTTTCCCCATCTACTCGCAATGTTTTTTTAAGATTTGTTCAGCCAAGGTTTCCAATGTCTTTATTATTTTTATTGTTTTAGCAATCCTATTTCTAGAAAATACGTGTATGTAGTATTAGAAAAGATCAAATTAAACCATTAACAGCTGATAATGGTACCTAATGAAATAGTGCCATAAAAATTATGCCCTATTTTATATGGGACATAATTTCATAACCTGGCCTATATAAGACAAGATTTTTTATTTTTTTTTATTTTTATCTTTTCAGTTTTGTCCATTTTTTGTTTTGCAGTTAAGGAAAGTTAATTTAAGGAATTAAGGCTTTCAGAGCAGACAACTTGTCTTTCCCTGCTGTTTTCTAAAGAAGGTTGAGTGAGGTGTCCCTCTTCCCAAATGGCTGAAATTCTATAATATTGGTTACATTTTCTGCCTTATTGGCCATTTAATAACGTATTCCCTTCCTCTCAGTGAATTTTCTGTATGTAATCAGAGGAATCTTTGTTTGTTTTTTTTTACAACTTTTATCCAGTGTTTTACCAAGCAGAATAGAACCTTCTAGTATACATCAAGTTAAAGCGTATTCTATTTTTATTTTTATGTGCGGTTGCAGGACAAATTGTTTTTTTATCCTCATTCAAACATCCTCCTTTCAATCCCTCTTTTTCTACACCTGAGTGCAGTGTGTGTGTCGTGCCCAAGTTTACCACATGTTTGCAGGGTCAGCCAAAGTAGCTGGGTGAGTGCCAGCATGCTGAGAGTGAGGGCCAGGGCAGGCCAGCATTTGGTTTGACCAACTGCAAGACCTGAACAGACGGAGATGGAGACGGGGTGGGGCTGCGGAGCTTGTATCCTGCAGATTAGAGCAATACGCCATCTATACACACAGGATGGGCTTTTTAACTTACCACTAACCTGGCCCTGACTCCCTGAACTTGGGAAGCATGTTCATGTGTGTGTGTGTGTGTGTGTGGTGTACAAATGTGTGTGCCAGAAAGAGACATGCACTTTTTTTTTTTTTTTTTGATGGGTAAAGGAAGGGGTAAACTTTTCACCTTTCTTGTGTGATTCAACTATAACTGCATTCCTCAAAATACGCATGTGCCTTCCACCTCTGTTAACGTGTGTGTGGGGGTGTTTCTTTAGTTAATAACAATCAACTTCAAAGAATATTGAACTGGAAATTACTTTTAATTCAGACAAATCTACGACTTGACAATTTTGTAAATGGGTGTTCCTGTCCACAAACATGTTTCAGTAGAGTGTAACTGAGTGACAGTTTTGTTTTAGATTGTCAGTTTGTTTTCAGTTTGTCAGGCAGTTGTGGCTGAGTGGTTAGAGCAGTCGTCCTCCACTGCAAGGGTTGGAGGTTTGATTCCACCAGCAGTCGCATGCCGAAGTGTCCCTGGGCAAGACACTGAACATCTCATTGCTTCCCATGTTAAATGTCAGAAAGCACTGATTATTATTTGTATATATATATATATATATGCCCTATTATATTTATAATTGAGTGCTGTATGAATGGGTAAATGAGGGCACAGATTGTAGTCGAAAGAGCTTTGAGTATCTTGATAAGATAGAAAGGTGCTATATAAGTACACTCCATCTACCATTTACCATTTTAGACATTTCACTGTAAAGTTACTTGTACTTTTCTCACAGTTGCTTGTTTCTGCAGATCATTTTTTTCTAACTGCTAATAATAATTGTATTTATCTAGAGCAGTCGTAATTTTACATAATGCTTTCCCTTGAGGTTGTGGATTTGTTCAAAAATTCCTGTAAATGAATGGGACCTGATTGTGTGTGTGTGTGTGCACATGCATGTTTGTGCTTGTGTGTGCTCAGTCTTTAGCAGTGTGCCACATCTCCAGCCCCTTGTTCTTGGATAATTGTGCTGCAAGCCCTCAGCCTCCTCCCCTTTAGCCTGAAAACCAAGCTCATTGCGGTCCCCAAAGAGCACCGCACCCCGCCCACATGGTACAGGAAAAAAAAAATCCCAAGTTGTCCTTGTGCATAAAAGTAGATTCTACTCCCCAACACCTTTTCAAATTAATATTTGTGATGGGCGCCATTCTGCCAGCCCCAGTTTCTGTTCCCTGCCTTTGTTCCTGCGTTTGATGTAATGGAGGCAAGGACAAAGAGGAGAGCAGGCAGAGTGTGTGAAAATGGTAGTTAAGTGGGCTTAAGGGCTCCTTCAGTACCTTCTGAAAGGCCTGAACCCTGAAAAGGACCCTCGCACTGCTAAGCTGTAGTGCAGTAAACAAGACAGGTCCAGCACAAAGGTGCGTCTCAAATGAGCACAGACACCCTCGTCCTCTTTTTCTTTGCCCCAACCTCCTACCCGACTCTGACATCTGGCCAATCCCAAGATCTGTCTGAGTTCTCACTCATACCCCCTTCATCGTCCCTCTTCATTTTTACTCCCCCTCATTTTTGTTTCTTATTCTTCAGAGTTTCTCTGGACTCTCTTCGGGAATATACGTGTTTGTGTTTTGTTGTACTGGTCCTGGATGGACAGCTTGCTCCCCGTAGTCAGTTATGTCCCCAGTGCTTTGGCGGTTTGGCTCTTTTGTTTAGTTAATTGCAATGAGTATAATGTACTAGTCTCTCGGAGGTCCACGAAAGACAATTAGACAATCCCAAGAATTTAATGAGACACCACTAGCCCCAATCCCCCTTCTTCTGATTGAGAAACACCCTGGTCTCCATTGGCACTGACTATGATGGAGAAAGGAGGGGACTGTGATACAGGTTGGCTCGTTGTGGTTGTTTCTGTTTGTGTGTTTACCAGACTGTTGCTTTGCCCATCATATAACTAAACTGAGAGAAAGACCCAGGGAGGTAAAACACAATAACAAAATCCTAAAATAAAACATTTTATTTAGCTTTTATTTCTATATTTATATGTCAGGTTGTTTTGTTGTTTTGTTTTTTTATTATATATATATATATATATATATATATATATATATATATATATATATATATATATATATATATAGATATATATAGATATATATAGATATATATAGATATAACATTTTTTACAAGTTATGTATATGATGGCATTCTCATTGGAACTAGTGTTCCGGTTAGGCCTCAACAGTTTTCCAGTGTATATTGCTGTAATTATTAAGACTGATTATCCAGTTCACCCAGTGAAGGATCAGAGCACTTGACAGTGTCATCTCCAAAAGGAAGAAGGATGACTGGGGGCCCTCAGTGATGGACAAAACCCTGGGTGGCCTTTTAAGAAAGTCTCTTGCTCTTTTTTTCAGCCTTCCCTCTGTCTTATGTCTTTAATAATTCTCTCTAGTATTCCTTTCTCTCTTGTGTTCTCCTTTTTATGCTTTACGTTCAGTCATCAACTCTTAAGACCTTTCTGTGGATCATACCAAGATAAATCCTGCTTTAAAACAGGAAATATCCATAGGTGATTTATTAGATCTTTCTTCACCTCTTGTTAAGATTAATTAAAAATATTGCGTTACCATTTTCAAGTGGCTGTAATTCACCACCTTTAAACTTACACTTTTACCACATCATGAATGAAGTCAGTGTTTTTTTTTTTGCCTCGTCTTCTTCTCATCCTCTTCTCTCTTCCATTCTTTTTCTCGTTCTGTCATTCCAGTTCATTTTTTTCCCTCCCTGGCTAATCACGGTGTTACAACAAAAGACGGGTCTCCATTATTGCATGTGTCTGTCCCAGAAGAAAGGAAATGAGAACGGGACAGAGGGTGGCCGTGGCCTGACACCGCACTATTAATCTTCCAGTAAAGCCTTGTCAGGCAGAAACGGACACAAATGGATCACTCCCATTAACTGGGAGAGTGTAGGTAAGGGCTTTAACAAGCGTTTACCAGAGTCCATTTTCTCACTAATGAAGAGGGGGAATACGTGGCCTCCTAGCCAAACCTGTGAGACTTGCACTTAAAGACCTGGACAAAGGAAAAAGAAAGGAGGGAGAAGAACTTGAAGAGGATACAAGATGACAGTATGTGAGCCCTGATAAAAAGGTATGCTCTTAGTGTTGACGTATTGTATTAAGCATAGTGAGAGGTTGAGGCCAAGGTCACCTAAGTATTCACTCTTCATGGGTGTCCCACGAAAGAAGGCTTCCTCTTCTGTAGGACTGCTACAGACCAACCTCAGACACTAGGGAGGGGAGGACTTTGATTTTGGTCCTCACCATTTAGTGGGTAAATGGAGAGGCAATATTATTATTACTTAACCATAGTTTAAGCTGAGACTTGAATCTGATTTGACCTATATTCACTTTTCCTATTCCTGCGATAGATATTCACACAGAAGGGCACACAATTGTTGCATTCTTTGACATCACAGTCTCTGGAGAAAGGCAGAGGGGTACTGCAGTAGGTGTCATCTCACACTGCAGATTTGCATTTATGCGCTATGTTTTAAACATGTGTTTGACATCCTATCGAGCTGACAAAAGTTCTGTCCACACAGCCCTGAAACCTGCTGGCATTGTGACATGGCTCTTGAGTATGTCCCCATATCACACCCAAAATCCCAAAGGGTTTTATGCATGCCTCTGTTGTTTGGTATATATCTGTGTATTTTTGATATGTGCGTTATCAAGAGAAACTCGTTGAATTTCTAATGCATCATGTCCCTCCTCCCTTGACACAAGTTGGATGGGCAAGTGATGTCTTTGAAAAGTCCCATGATAATATGAAATATGCTGGAAATAGAGCAAAGATCAAGCTGTGGGTGGGACAGTGTAATTTATCACTGTCTCTTGGTGAAATAATTTATAGTTTTAGACAGTAAATAAGCTAACTGATAATTAAGGAATCACAGAATTCTAGTTACAGTGTGATGAGGATATCATTAGCAATAAACCCACATTTTCCTCATTTATCACTTTATTTCTTTCTTGACTATCATCTAAATCAGGTGTGGGCAGCAAGGCCAGTTAGTGATTGTTGGATTGACCAAATAAATTAATTGGTAGCATGCAGAATATTGTATGGTACTTTAAATGCAATGGTTGATGATATATTAAAGTTCACGCAGTTCCTATTATGACATTAATCTTGTTGGTTGTTATTAATGTTATACAAACTGATATTTAAATGACAAAACATTTAGTTATATTTTGTCCAGCCCTTGTCAAAATATCTTCTGAATTGATGTCCTTGCATGTTTATTTCACAACATCCACATGCATCTCTTGATAGATGACAGTGTGATAGTCAATAAAGATAGTATCTCACTCGGTTGTGACTAGCTGGTGAACTACATACATGACGGAGTCTGTAAAATGTCTTTCGACAGTCACAATGTTTGTTAGTTTTTTAGTTTTTTTTGTTGTTGGTTTTTTTGCATGAGTCGCAGAGGAGCGCATTCCTTTCACTTGAGTTTTGAACATGTTCAAAAAAACTGAGCGACAACTTATTTGTCTCAGAATATTCAGTTGTTGCTGGCATCTCTAACCCATCTTGAACCCACCTGAATTGTGTCATCAGTGTTTTCAACTGGAACCGGAGTGCTGGAGCTGTATTTTAATACCTGCTTGGATGCTTTTCTCTGTCAGAAACACCTGAAGCAAATATCCAAGTCTAAAATCCCCATTAATTAAAAATAATAGTTGTTGAAAATAAATCCAAGTCTACCGATCTTCATTTCACTACATATTAAATCATAAATGTGGGGGTGGCTGCCAAGGTTAGTACAAAACAAACTGAGTAATGCGTCTTAATGGGTATAATATGGGCAGAGGTGGACAACAAAATAATGTGCATGGCCGTAACTGCAGTTTAGCAGACATGCACACAAAACAGGTTGTAATTTTTATAAACTGGCAGTTTAAAACATGAACACATATCTGGTCACTTGGTCACAAACATTCAGATTTCATTGAGTCTGTAGAGGGAAATTTGCATGTTTTCTCACAATTCTTCCTCAGTTTTGAGTTGCCAACTAGTTTTCAACAGTCACAGCCCCATGAGATACCACCTTAAGGTCAATGTATCAACTAATGTGGAGCTGGCTGTTGTTGTTTTCGTCTGTGTCAAGTACCTGTTCACAATCAAACTAGTTTCCTGACTGAAGTCACATCAGTGGAACTAGTGTCATTACAGAGATAGTGGCGCATGCTGACCCAAGTGATATCAGAAACCGAGCAAGGTAGTGAAAGGACGGAATGCACAACCAAGCCCATTTGTCTGTTATCACTGTCTTTGTATTTCATGGGCTCCTAGGGAAAACTAGCAGACAAGAGGAAGACTTCACCTTTTTCCTCTCAGACACTTCTCCACCCCATCTTTCCTAGCACTTTCCCTTCCACCCTCCCCACACCCCCACATACACCCCAAACATTTTTAATTATATCTTCTACCAAGTAGTGCGGCTCAGTAACCAAGAAGCTGACATTGATGCATGTGCTGATAAATCCACAAACACTGGAAACAAGATTAACAAAGATTTTGAGGAAAGGGTGACAGCTAATTTTGCGCAGTGGTTGGTGCCTCATTCAAGACTGATGTTTTTGATAGAGCAAGCCACGCCTGAGAATTCGTGTTTCATCCAGGGGAGGGGTACTGGAAGACATCACAACAAGACTTGCAGCATTTTCACTTTTTAAATTTACTTTTTCATATGTTTCTCCATCAGTCTGGTTGTCTGTTTTAATCCTTTACTACTCGGCATTTTAGCTCAACCTAAACTTTACATGATGCATTTAAACTCAACTCAATCCTTTTGATTTATTTTCTTTTTGTCCATGTATGATATTACTCATGTTTTCAAATAAACCAAGATGTAAAAGCTTGACTTAATTATAACCAGACATTATGTCCATGGAACAGCAACAGATAGTGTCCAAAAATATTTGTGTTGGTTAGCCCATTATTTTGCGCATGTACCAGGCTAATCAAGGCAATCTAATCAACAGTTTTTTTCTTGTGGAGATGGTGACATTCTTCTCCAGACCCATGACCCCCTCTCTGAACGGACTCTCAACCTACTGAGACACTGATACATGCTTCTCTGAGAGAGATATCGGTCTGCTTCACCCGTACCTACGCACACACACATGCAGTCACTACGAAAGAGAATGAGATAGCAATCATACCTCTACAGCTGATTTCCTATTTTCTCATCTAAGGGGCTATCCTAACCCCACCTCCTTATGTTGTCTTTCTTCTTATTCTAAGTAATTTCAATTATATACAGTAAAAAAATTCTGATTTATTTTGTTCTTGTTTCATGCTTCTTCCTTTCCTTTTCCCCTTTTCGTTTCTCCTACCTTCCTCTTTCTTTTCTCTAGAGCATGTGATGTCGCCCTTCTCTGAATCGCCTCCCCTGTCTTCATCTGTAGGCAGCTGACAGCTTCTTTTTTTCTTTGTCAATTTCTCCTTCTCTGTCCCTGTGTCTCTTTAGCTCTCTTTTTCATCTGTCTCCCCCCACCCTCTCCATCTGCTTTCGCTTTTGTTTCCCTGGCCCCTCTTCCATCCCAACTTAAAAATGAGGAATGCGGTGTGACCCTGACCTCCATCGGCCTTGCAACCACCTTCGACCCCTCCAGGTGACCTCCTGTCCCTGTTTTGACAGCTTGATTAATTACCTAGTGTTATGATTTATGAGAAAAGCTGTATGTAAAAATAATAGACAACAGGTGGTCTTTAAAAAAGTGCTAAATTTGAAAGGGGTTCTAGTGAGGGCTGTGGTGCCAGTGGGGTTGAGGGTGCATGTGTGTGAGAAAGAGCCGGGGATAAAGATGAGTACATTTTCTGTGGTTAATTGCTTTCAACCATTTTGATGGCTACATTGGGTTAATAAGAAAATGTTTTGCTCCATGCATGGTTTCCTCAGTTGCCAAAACATGGAGTCCACCTTGTGCATTAAGCTGCACTGGTGAAAGGATGAGGAGGATTACAACATGCAACTCCATGTGTGTCCTGTGAAGCATGAACCCAAGCATGTGGTAATGGCACAATGGAAAATGTGGTTGAACACAGACTAACACACACCCATACGCACACACGCGCACAGTTATGCTATATGCCCTGCCACTTCTTCTCTAGGTTGCATGCTGTGAAAATAAGCAGAGTAAATGGCAGAACAGACCAGCCATACTGTTTACCCTTCACACTTCAAACACAGCTTGTGATTGGCTGTAGCGACCTCCCCTGACTTACAGACCTGTGGTCCACATCCACTTATAGAGAGAGGTCAAACTTTTGGACTGTTGTGTGTGTGCATATGTTAACATGGTTGTGGTACTGTGCGCAGATATCGTGGTCTGCACCTTTGTCATTAATTATCAAGTTATGTTTCACCATACACACTAAATATATGTAAGTAGAAATACATTGTTCACATATCTTTAGAAACTTTATCATCTGACAGATTATGCTTTATGTGCCCTTCAAAGTAACAGCCATGCAGACAGCATCAGTAGGACCACCAGCTCTTTCTCTGACTTACACTTCAAGGTCACAATAACAGGGCAGAGGTGAAGAGACCTCCCTTTGACCTTTTGTTCAGTACTTCAGTGATCTTGTGATGTTTAGTAGGATTTATATTCTTGGTATAACACAATTGTATCATTGCTCTTATAATACAGATTATTCATAGATAATGTCACTGTGGCTCATTTATTCATGAAATGTATATTTCTAATATTACAATGAATATGCACACAAGTGTTTCTGTGTTTTCTCACATTGAAGTTCATGTGCTTCAGTCTGTGTACATACAGTATATGTGTGTGCACATGTTTAAAATGTGGAGATGCATCTTGCCGTTGACCCCTCCTCGTCCTAGACTGTATATATGACCAACCATCTCACACACCCAACCTGCACTCGTGTGATTATGTACACAATAACTACCTGTTCAGATGTCAAAGTGAATATATTTGATGGCCATCTTTAAGAACTCACAGGGATGGTTTTTTTTCAGTCAAACTGAGTGACACATCCACTTCTCAGAGCTAATTAGTAAAGTTTGTTAATAATGCTATCAGAAATGAATGTCATTGCAGATCCCATCTATTTAGTCTAGTTCTTAGTACTTTTAGTACTTTTTATATCATCTTACTAAGGGTGCACCGATTGCAGTTTTCTGGCCGATCACCGATTTCTAAAAAGTCTGACCTGCCGATTCCGATTTTGGCCGATACCGATTTTGTTTTATAAGCAACACTGTCAGGTGTTATAAGGTCACAATGCACCTTTGATTTTCTAATCTTATCTTATTGAAAAACATACCCTTGGGCAATATCCTAGAAACAGTACAAACTTGTTTTAACTGGCCACGAGGTAGTGCTCTGAAATATAAATGAAGTTCAGACAATTGTTGTTAAAACAAAAAAAAATCGGTTTCTCGTGCAAGTATCGGCCGATTTTCCAAAATTAAGAAAATAGGGGCCGATAAATCACCCCTACATCTTATTTTATCAATTTTCTTCACTTATTACAAATATCCATTTCATTGTATTGTTTTTTTTTTTTTTTTTTTCTTTGCATCAGTACTAAAAGCCCTTCAGGGCAGAGTTGCTTCAGGGACACCTCCACTCTTCCAGTTTTTCCTCCTTTTGTAGCCTCTCTGCCTTACCCTCCCTGCTCACCTCTTCCCCTGATTTATACATTAAATAGTTATGTGAGAGAATAGGGAGGCACCTATCATTCCATGATCTATATCTCTCTGTGCCTCCATTAAAAATACATGTGTATGCTTAGGGGAGGCAATATAGAATATATAAATCAAAATGGGAACGGCATCATTGTAAGCCTGCTGTATTTATTTCCCCATAGCTTTCTCTCTGCGGGCCGCAGGCTCTTCTACTGTATTTCGTTTCTTGTGGCAAGCAGATGTTTGATGCTCTAATATTAGGGTATTCTGGAAAACAAAGTTCACTATTTGTCCAGTTTATCTGATAATCTGCAGACACAGAAGTAGACATCAAAGCAGGATCATTTTAATTCTAGGTTGTTTTTTTTTAAGTTTGTGAAACTGTTAAGTTATTTTTTAATGACAAACTTGGGTCGTTTTTTATGACAGATAAGTGACTTTGCAGCTTAGCCAAGCTGAAAAATCTGTGTGAATTTACATTCACAGTTGTAATGCTTCTCTGTAAGAAAAAAAAAAAAAGAACAAATTTGACAAATGAGTTTTGTAACATTTACTTGCACAATCGATAGCTCTGACAATTTCCACCTGGACGGTGATTAATGCTACATCCACCCCCAGTCTAGCAGCCTCACCCCCAGCTCTACACCTCCCTCTGTGCACGCCGTGCTGAGAGCAGATGAAGCCGGCCTCCGAACTCCGTGTTTCATTGTGTGTGCTCGTAAATGCAGCGATGCCACTCCAGACATTCGGAAGCTTGATAAACCATGGAGAATGGAAACGTGCCTGAGCACATGCACAGACATTAAGTGTGGAAAACAACTTGCTCGTAAACTGGCTTCGGCATTCGACTGTTACTCAACAACTTCTGTACGAACGTTTTTATGTCGTCCTTTTTCTCAATTGTGCTGAAAATAGGCTGTGAGGAGTGAGATAGGATGGGAGAAACAAAGTGAAACGGAGAGAAAGAAATGTAAATATGAGCTTGAAACAAAGCTGAGGCATGAAGGATCAGACGCTGTACTATTCTTTCTACCTTCTCCACCCCACACTGCTCGACTTTGAACTTATTTATAAATATTCAACTCCACATATACACTATCCAAATGAGCCTATGCATCCCAGCCAAGGTTAAAACCACTACTTCTTGTTGCAAACTCATTGATTTGACTCACTCAAATGGTTAGTTTCTTATCTAACCCGAACTATTTGCACTCATTAAACTCATGGAAAATATAATTGTTACTCCAGAGGTATTTTACTTTGACCAAATTAGCTTATAAGTTCAAATGAACAACAAAGAGAGTCTTTGATGTTGTTGTAAAAAAGTTAAATTTAGAGAAATCTAATGATATGTGCATTCTTTATTGGAGAAACCCATGCATTAAGATATTAACTTTGTATCTTTAATTCTACTTTACTATGTACTGTGTAAAAAAATTGGGGTAGCCTGTAATTTTAGGTTGTTTTCTGCTGTAAAGTCATATTTAGTAATATTTAAACGTTCTCTTTAAGCCCTAGCATGTCCCTGAAGCGGTAACTCTGTATCAAGAGGGTGATTGATTTTGGCTGACAGGCTGATGACAATCCTGTCTCATCTCTTCTCACATCACCTCTAAGATACACTCAGGGTTTTGTTTTTTTTTTTTTTTTTTTTTTTTATATAACCCCGATCATACAGTAAGTTTTCTCCCTCCTCACCGGTCTCCTTTTAACACAACTGTGTGTTTTGTGGATATGGGGGGTCTCCAACTGGTGCTTTGTGAAAATAAGAGAAGGGCCACCGTGACTTAATCTGACAGTACTGTGCGAAGTGTGTGGTATCTCGGCCTCAGGGAGACGGGCGTGAAAAAAAGTGAGATTGAGAAAAGAAGGGAATCCAGTGGATAAAGAGGCCCTGCATGCAAAGTTAGCTCACATAGAGGCTTGGACAGACAAGGTCACATGGAGCAGGGTGGCCCTGACTGTAAAGGAAAGACAGCAGAGTGTTTGCTTGGTATTATTATATTTACCCATTCTTCAGATTGTTTTATACATATTCCCTAATATGTTTATTTGGTCTTCCTTTTGTATGTACCGGTAAACACTTTTTACTCCTATATTGTGTATTTTCATCTACTATATGAACTATGATACCAAAGTTCTTTTTTTATTTTTTCTTTGTAGCCTTTCTTCTCAATTATCCATTGTACTTTGTTCATAACTAACACCAGTATGACCAGTAAGCATGTTTTCCTCTCATCTTCCTCCTACTATAGGAGTACTGCTTGTCAGTCAAGACTTTTCATAAATCGGGAGCTTTATTTTCTTTAAACATGGCAGTATAAGTTGTGAGAAAAGTGAACATTGCTAGTAGCCCTGATCTTAACTATCTCTTAATATGAAACAAAAAGTGCAGGCTTCCCGAAATCTAGTTTAAAAACATACATATAATGTCATGTTGATTATTGAAATGGCTTACAACAGGGAAGGGGAAGGGAAGTCTGAGATTGCCATCACTGTATGTTCCCATACAATGGTGAATTTGGTTCTCTGCATTTAACCCATCACACCTGAGATGCAGTCAGGTGGAGCAGTGGGCAGCTATGTCAGCACCCAGGGAACAGAATAATACTGGGAGGAAAAAGAAGTTATCTGGTCTCATTCAGCTAACAATACACATACAACACATACAGCCTCCAATTCACCTAACCATGCTGTCCACTTTCCTCACTTCATGCACCCATGACCGCTATCAGCCATGCTTTGTACCTGTCAAGTGATGTCCTTTTCCTTGTGCCCAGATCCCTGCCTCACTACATGAGAGCTCTCACATCAAAGCGTCGTGGAGCTCCACACGCACAGATGAAACACCCTCTCACTCCAGCCACTTTTGTCCCCGCTCTTGCACATTAGACACATTTCATTTCATTACAACACTGGAAAACTAGAGACGCTGCTGTCTTAAAGGAACATCTTATTTACTTTCACTCACAGTCGTGTACTCATCCAGATGTGGACAAATAGATGTGCACTGGCAAACACATACACACAATGTGAATTCACAGTTTTTTTTTTTTATATATATATATAAAAACATTTTAGTTGGCAACAATTGTATTTTATCATAGTCAACATTAGTGTCATCACAGTGATGTTTTGCAGCTCAATGTGGTTTTTGTTTTGTAACGACAAATCACTAAACTGAATCTGACCATTTATTAAATGTATTGGTTGTTTTTCTTTAATGATTTGCAGATGGTGAGGATTATTTTCATTTTTAATCAACGTTCCAGTTTTGTGTTATGAGATCAAAAAAAGTTTTTATTTTTTTTGGTATGATGATGCAAGCTCTGGTTTCCGTAGCAGCAGCACTCTTTGTTGTGCTATCTGATGTGGGACAAGCTGACAAAGGAAAGCTAAGGAGCATCCCGATCAGGGTGGTGAGGGTTGGGGTGTCCCCCCTTAGAGGAGCTTGGGTGACCCTCTTGACCGCTGGCCCCGGGGCAGGAACTCAGTGTGGTAGTGGCACAGGGGCACACACAGGGCATGGGAAGAGACTTAGGCTGCACACTACAGCAGAAAGACAAGATTGACCTACTGCTAGAAGACCATGTGTGTCTATCTTATCTGACACAGTGTGTGTCTAGGACAAAGGCGGTGTTAAGCAATGCTAGCAATGTGTATGAGTGAGAGATTTAATGGTGTAAAAGAAGCAGGGTGACCCAAAGTTTGCCATCGGCATGTGTAAGATTTGTACGTTGACAGCTCGTCTCAAAACAAAGATCAGATTATTGAGCGTGTGTGTGTGTGGCAGTGGGGGTTGGCTTTGTAGAGTCATAAACTAAATCTTGGTGGAATAAATTTGGTGAAAGACAATCTGCTTTCAGTTTGAATGCCTTTTTTTTACTTAAACATTATTTTTTCATTGAAGTGCGTTATTTCTAATTGGTTATTCACACCATGCAGTTTTGGTTGTAGTAATTGTGATAGTGGTTATATGTTTTATGTTTTTTTTTTTTTTTTCATAAAATATTCTACTCCATTGGGTAATTTCAGCTTTGCCAAACAGTAAAAAAAAAAATATAAACTCCAACATGCTCAGTCTGATTGATGCAGAGAAGAATGGAAGTAGGAAGTGACCAGACAGGGCGAGCAGGTTGTCCTGACACCACTGTAGGCCTCTTAGTGTTTAAATGAATGATGGCTTCCGACACTGAGGTGATCTTGTGGCCCTGATCTTCCAGACTAAGCACACCAGTGACACTGGTTGTCTTTACAGCAATGTTCTTCTGGGTGACTGGAGCGCTGAAAGGGTTAGCACTATTAGGTTTATGAGACGTATTTGCTTTTCTCGAGAAAGGGATAAGGGCAATAATGGAAAGGAACTGGGGATCATGATGTTAACAGTGTGTTTAAAGCTGGGGAGAGTAAAGTGTTAAAGACTGAACATGTTTAGAGGCCGTGGAGTTCACATCCCAACACGTGCATCGGTTGTGCTCCACCATTAACGTTTGCCCTTTGCAAACCAGGATTAGGGTAAGAATTTGGGACATCAGCAACAGTTTGGTGAGTACCTACACAATACAATGAATTCCTTGGACCCACTCTGCTTTCAATTCAACTTTTATTGAAGTGTGCACATTTTCTGCTTTTGTTGATCTTGGCAGTATGGATGTAGCTCTGATTCTGGAGTCGTTGCTGTGCTCGATTGATTTGATACCATTTGCTTAGAATGTATCCATTATCATCCAACATTCAAAAAAACATCACACATATATTCCTTACAAAGAGTTATTTGTGTAAGATTATCTGTACCACTTTAACATAATGATATTGTTGCCATTGGCTTAATTGGCGCTGTCAGTATTTTTTTCAGGCCACCACCAGTGGGCAGTGGCACAATTCTATTGTGTACTGAGCTATGATACATCTTCTTTTTCTTTTTATTTATTTTTATTCTATCCGGTCAGTATTCGTCTTAACATTTTAATCTCTGCAACTCCACTTCTACTTCTTTCCCCCCATCCGCTGTTTTTAACTCTTTCCCATCTGGCACTTCATTTACTGAAATGTGTGTGTGTGTGTGTGTGTGTGTGTGCTTTTGTGTTAGAACTTAAACATTTGTGTACAGATGTCTGTGTGATGCTGGTTCATTAAGTCTTTATTAAGTATTTGTAATAGATTTCCTTCCAACTCTGCTTCTGCTGTACAAACACATATCCACGCTTGGAAGAATTACTTATTTACATTTGGAGTGACAGCTATCCAGTGGCCAATTTTTTAAAACATTTATATGATGTTGTGAAACACTAGCAGATTACAAATATACTTACAGTGAAATATATTATTATTATTATTACTATTATTATTATTATTATTATTATTATTATTATTATTATTATTATTATTATTATTATTACTATTATTATTATAAGTAATTAAACTTTCCTTAAGGTTGGCAGTGCACTTTCTGGGGGATTTTTATTTTTATTTTTTTTTTTTTGGTCCCAAATTTTAATGCACAAATGAATCTAATCCACATATCCTTGTATCACAACAAATGTTTTATTCTAACATAGTTTAATTTCAATTATTATTTTTTGCTACGTGCATGTATGGAAAGCCCGACTCAGTTTGACAGGAAGTGCAAACAAGACTAATTTTACAATATTAATAAGTGAGAAAGTGTCATTTTACTGTTAAAGCCAGTTTGCCTTTGTCGACACACGGCAGGTGCTAAGTTAAAGGGTGTGTGGCAGGTTTGATGTCAGTTTGCTCTGGAGGGACACACACACGCTGCGTCAGCAGAACACAACCACATTGTGTTAACACTTATTAAGAATGATAAGACGTGCCGCCATGAGAGGACACTATGTGTGACAGAGAGAAAGCTGAGCAGCATCTCCTAAAGGTTTTTTTGTCATATCTCATTCCTTACATCCGTGTGTTTTTTCATGTGTGTGTTTGTATGCTTTGGCTCAGGCGTTCCCCCACAAGTTTAAAGATTTCTGGTGTGTTTGTGTGTGTGTGTGTTCACAATGGAGGTTATGTTGAAAAAAGGACAGTCGAAGTGAAACAGGAATCCAAATATTTCCTGCCTCTTTTTTTTCAAAGAGCTTGAACAATAAACAAAGTTAATTAAAATGGGTTGAAAAAGTGACTTGGACTTAGATGAACTTCCTTTTCTCCACAATACACACTTTTACTGGTATTATGTGCTCACATCAGATTTTTGCCTTAAACTTATTGTATTTTACATCATTCTAATTTTAGTATATTTTAAACTTTGCCCAATTTTCCAGTTTTGTTTTTGTCGATCACTGTAGTACAGATTAAAAAATGTTACAAATTATTCACATACAATTGTGAGCAGTTCCAAACAGATGCCTTTTCTTCGCTCCATGTGCTGGTAGGATCGATTGAGTTTGATATTAAGCGACACATGGCCTTTGGAGTCACTAAATGCTACTCACTGACTGAAAGTACCACCGCTGAATTCCAATCCCCCAGTTACTTCTCAGGCTTGTCTCCGCAGTGACACTTTCTCCTTTATCTCATTCACTGCCCTTTCTTTCAGTCACAATTTGCATCTTTTCTTCAGTCTTGAAAGATTCTAACTGTTGCAAAGATTTTATTCTAATATCTATTGCCAAGCTTTTCCAGGAAAACATGAACTAATGTTAGTTGTATAAGGACATTTATAATATGCTGCATGTTAAACAAAAAAAAAATACTGAAGTTATGACATTTATTTATCAAACTGAAGATGGCTTATGGTTTGTGCTGACTTTATAGGCTTTAAAATGCAAAACAGCAGCAAACAGATCTCACATAATGCGTGATGTAAAGTTGAAAACAGATCTGAGCCACACGTCTGCTTTACTGTATGAAAAAATACATTTGCAAAAAATATAAACTTATATTGACAAATTCCATTTGTTTCATCCCTCCAAACAGTTTTTTTTTAATCTAAAATAGGTTTAAATATGCACATTTGCAATATTACACAGAGACAGACAGACCGAGAGATTTATTTGTCATTCGCATCTCATATGGTACTTGTGGTGGAACAAGATTATGTACACAGGGTCCCAGTTATATCCAACAATAAAATATAAATAAATAAATAAATGTATGTGCTTGCTCAGGATGGGAGACTTCATCGAAGCCAAGATTCATCTTGTCTGCTGGATTCCTTAGATAGAGAACTTTACTAATTGGCTTTTATGTATGTGAATGTTCCTGTAAAGTGCCCTGAGACAACTTTGTTGTGATTTGGCGCTATATAAATAAACTGAAAAAAAAAAAAAAATATATATATATATAAAAGAAAAACATTAATGAGATCTAAGATATGAACTAAAATACATAAAGAGATGTAGTAATGAACAAATATATCATGAATACTTTCTACAGTCTGTGAACAGTAACTGATTATACTGTTCTGCTTCATGATCTTTTGTCTGTTTTAGGAGGGCTACGGTGTGATGGTGCTCAACCCCAACCTGAACTACTTGGAAGTGGAAAAGCCAGCAAAGTCATCACCCATTCACTCCCCCGCTGAAGCCTCAGACGAACCAGCTGAAAAGAGGGAGCGCAAAGATGAACAAGAGGGCAAAAAGAAGAGAGAATTTTACGAGAAATACCGTAACCCACAGAAAGAGACTGACACCGAACGCATACCTATACGGGTAAGTTGGGGGGGGCATTAAAGGATTTAGAGACAGAAAGAATGACAGGAAGGAAATATGGACAGCTGGTGAGAAATGACAGAGTGATTGATGTTTGGCAAAAACAGGCTTGATGGGGGAGGTGGACAGAGTGTTATAGGGTTGTAGAAGGAGGAAGAGACATAAGTGAGAAAATTCAAAAGAGGAATTTGGACAAATCATGGAAAATAGAAAAGTGGTACAAAAGTACGTGGAGCAGCCGAGTGAGCTTACGAAATGAGGCGAGGGTATGTTAGACTAGGGATGAAGGGAGGATGGAAGGAAGATGGAGAAAGAGAGGCTCTTGTGTGGTCAGCCTGTGTGTGAAGAGGTTGGCTGTGCTCCAGTCGCCTCTCAGTGAGCAAGTGTTAACCACATGGCTACCTCCCTCTCTTTCCCTCTTCCCCTCCCTTTTTTTTTCTCTTCTAGATTAAGGGCTGGTCAGTGAAGCACTGGCCCAACACTCGTGTTGACCACTGGGATTTTTATCTCTAAAACACACACACTGCAAACACACTGCAACGTTCTTATCAGCTACACTGACCGTACGCGCTCTAATCGTGCACACAGACGCTCACGTGCACACATGCGGCGTGCGGCTCAAAGCACCCAGCTCAGCCGCTTTACCTTGCGGTCAAACAAAGAAAATGACTCCAAAATCTAGCTTTATTGTCCGTTTGAATGTGACGAACAATGAAAACAATGTCATCCTCTTCAAAGGCGTCCTATGATTTAATCCAGCCAACTAAGATGATCAAAATTCACATTTCTGTAGGCCAAATAAATTAAGAAAGAGTTTGCAAATTAGGATTACATCAGTCTATATATATATATATATATATATATATAGTTTTTTTTTATTTTTTATTTTTTTATTTGGATTTCATAAATGAGTTTCTTGGTTATAATTATTTGTGTTTTATTTTATCTATATGTGTGCATTGTGTGTGTGCTTATTTATGTTACTTTGTGAGGACCATTTTTCCAACACATACTAACTACATAGTGAGGACCAACTGCTCTTTGTAGGAACTAAAGCCCGGTCCCCATAAGATTCAAGTGTCGTTGGTGGGTTAGCGGTTAGGTTTAGAACAAAAATGCAAAAGGAAGATGGGTTAGATTTAGGGTTATGTACTGGTAATGGTTAGGTTTAGGGTCAGGGTTAGGATATAGAAATGCATGAAAAATGAATGGAAGTCCCCGTAAAGATAGAAAGACAAACCTCTGTGTGTGCGTGTGTCCTTGTGTGTGAAAGACGTCACTCCTTGGTTTGTGACAGGAGTTAGGGTTGCTGCAGGACTAACAGGCGGTGGGTGTGTGAGCTGTCAACACAGGCTTGTTTTTGTTTTTTTTCTCACCCTCTGGCAATACCTTCATACACACTTTAATAAGGTGTAATTTGCTACTGAGGCATCTTACTCTATCACACTTGGTTTCATGTTCCTTACATGAGGAATTTACTTCACATGATCTGACAGGATTTATTTTATTTTATTTTTTGTATAAATGATCATCATGACACACAGTTCTGCTTTTACTGTCAGCTCTCAGTCTGTTTTCATTTCCATGTTGAACTGTAGGACTGGATGATGAGGCAAAAAACATGGTCAGAATATTTCTTTATGTTAATTGATCTCAATGGTTGTATACTTTTGGTCATGCTGCCAGTATTTGAGTTGTGGATCAATTAATTTGTATGCACACATATTTTAGCTGAATAATACAGATTTATATACATGTTTTTTATGTTTTTATTTTCATTGCACATTATTACAGAAGCAACAGAATGCCTTCGTCTTGCTTCACATCTCACTTACATTCACATCCACACCTCAGCTGTTGGATTATTGCACTTACTAAGGAGACTTCAGTCAAGTTCAGTATAGCTTCTGTTTGGTCAAATCTAAAATATTCATTCAACCTTTAGTTATACAGGTTAGTTCCCATTGAGCCTCGAGGACTCATTTACAAGAAAGACTTATTTCAGACAGACAACTCACATTTGTTCATTCAATAAAAAATAAAATAAATATACTTATCATTATGTTAAAACAATACATTATTTCAACCCTTTCCCTTTTTTCTGCTTGTGGCCAAATGGTCCTGAGGTGATCTAATCTTCTCAAGTTGTTTTCTTGAAGAAAAAAAAATGTTTTAAAAGATCTGAAAATGTGTTAAACGCTTTGATGGAAGGGGGACAGTAATGTATGTGACAAGACGTCATTTTTATGTTTTTACAACAAAAGTGGAGGGTTTGGTGCAATATAATTGTGGGGCTTACTTGTTCAATTCCTCAGTTTTCCATAGTGAAAAAGGATGTTACTATTTGTATTGTAAAAATACATAAAAGTTTGTGAATGGGCAAGTACGGTTGAACAGTGCAGGATCACCTCCCGGCATACAGACTTTCTGAGTTGAGTTTGCATGGTCACAGTGTACACATGTGGGTTTTCTGTGGGCACACCGGTTTCCTTTCACAGACTAAAAACATGCATGCTAGGTTTGTTGGTAGCTCTAAATAGTTCCTAGGTGTAGGGGAGAGTCTGGAGATAGACGCCAGCTCCCTGTGACCTGGAAAGGAAAATCAGGTAAAGAAAATGGACGAACGGATGGATGGACATGTGAATGGGCAGCCGCTCAAGTATTAATACTATGCAAAAATAAAATTAAACATTAACATTGACTCTAAATCATATGACACAGTAAATACTCTAAGTCAAGTTTGACCTTGACTGGACTGAATCAAAATCATTTCTATATTGCTGGCAAGCTGTAATCTTTTTGGCAGCTAGCCTACTTCAGCTGTTTGAGAATAACTCAAGTCTGAGTCTTAGTCCTGGTCCATACCTCCTGTTGGATCCATTCATACTGTTTCCTCTCACTCTTTTTCTATGCTGTAAGCTCAAATAACAGTTCACCGGTCTACCTGGGTATGCGTTTTAATGTAATAGTTAAGACTATTGACTATTGACGCTTGACATTTTTAGTTTTCATTTTTGCTTAAGCATTGTGTGTTTACTGTATTGATACACAGACATAAAACATGCAAGTCCTTCTCTGTACGACTGACAACAAATTAATTGCAATCAGTTTTTATTCAGTCTAATTTTATGTATTTGCCAACCAATTTCAATTTATTTTACTATAACATTTTTCAGAATTAGCGTTCTCTTCCTCACCATTAATATTAACTTTCTGTACCTTTATTTTGCTCCGTTGTGCTGCTACTACGAATACTGTGCATCTACTACAAAAGTAGAAAAGTAGAACTTTTGACATTCCATTTGCACATTAGGTAAACAGTTTATAGGGCATGCAGCTCATTTTACATGTCTCTCTGAATGTTAGAGACACTCTTTAACATAACAGCATTCACATGAATGTCCCTCTTTGTATCAAGCCCAGACATCTAAAAGCTGTTGTTACTTTGTAACTTTAGTACATACATTATTCTTCTACTGACAAAGGTTTTAATATCATCTTGGGATAGCTTTTTTTAATTATTATTATTCTAGAGAAGTTTTACTAGTTGAAATGTGTTAAGTGCTAAAGCTTTTCTATTTTTATTACCTTTTGGTGTTGTGGCAACAAGAGTAAAAGTAACTTATTTGTGAGTCACAAAAATGTAAATACATTTCAAACTTAAAGCGTTGGTTGTTATAACAAAAAGTAATTCTTACACTCAGTCAAGTTATTTTGTGGCATTTTTCTCATTTATACTTATAGCTATGCAATATAATGAGAAAACATACCCCAGTATTTTCTTTCTACTGCTAAATACATAAAATTATTTTTACCACTCTCACAAATATCCATCCATCCATTATCTGTACCCACTTCCTTTTCGGACTGCGGGAGTCACTGGTGCCCATGTCCAGCAGCCACTGTGCAAGAGACAGGGGACACCCTGGACAGGTCGCAAGTCCATCACAGGGACACGCAGAGACAAATGAAACAACCATTCACTCTCTCACTCACATCTAGGGACAATTTAGAGTTACCAATCAACATAACATGCATGTTTTTGATCTGTGGGAGGAAACCGGAGAACCGAAGAAAACCCACGCATGCATGGAAATAACATACAAACTCCTGGCCAGGATTTTGATCCAGCGACCTTCTCAATGATGGCAACAGCTCTACAATATTCGCCACCGTGTCGCAACCCATCCCCCACCCCAAATAAAAAATAAAATAAATGAAAAGTGTGGTGGTATATCTGGTGTGATTTCATATATATATCTATGATCCCTCGATTATCGCGGGCATTGCGTTCCATACACCATCGCGATTGGCACTTTTTACCGTCACAAACACATGAGTAATATTAAAGTTAAAAATCACTAAAAAAAACGCAAAAGTGTCCATGAAAGTCAAACTACGAAGTAGCGAGGGACTACTGTATATATATCCATCCATCCATCCATTTTCTTCCGCTTATCCAGAGTTGGGTTGCGGGGTTAGCAGCGTAAATACCATACCATTTTATTTATAGAGCACTTAAAACAGCTAGAAGGCCAACCAAAGTGCTGTACAGACAGAACAACAGACAACACACGAAGCAATATACAAAATGAAGTAAATCAAAAATATAGACATAAAAACGATGCAGATAATAAATATGACGACAAACCAGTGTGGAGCATACAGGTTCAAAACACAGATCCTCTGGTGTTGAAAGCTACTGAATAGTAGTGGGTTTTTAAACAGGAATTAAAAACCGAGAGGGAGGGGGCCAGTCTGACAAGCAGAGGTAACTCGTTCCAAAGTCTTGGTCCTGATACAGAGAAGGCCCTGTCACCTCTGCACTTAAGACGAGTTCCTGGAACTGTGAGGAGCAATTGGTCCACTGACCTCAGGGAACGTGGTGGGACATACGGTTGTAGCAGATCGGGGGGGGGGGGGACTGTTCAGCTATTTGTAGACATACAGCAGTATTTTGAACTGGATTCGAAGGTGAATCGGTAGCCAGTGCAGTGAGGCCAAAACTGGTGTAATGTGCTCTCTTTTGCCTGTACTGGTTAAAAATCGGGCTGCTGCATTCTGGACCAGTTGTAGTCGTGCAATGGACGTCTGACTGATACCAAACAGGAGTGAATTGCAGTAATCAAGTCTAGATGTAATGAATGCATGTATTACTGTCTCCAGGTTATTTTTGGACAATATGGGCTTCAGTTTAGACACCCGCCTCATTTGGAAAAAACATGATTTAATAATCATGTTTACATGATTGTTAAGTTTCAGGGAAGGGTCCATTATCACGCCCAGATTAGTGACTCTTTGTTTTTCTGATAGGGTTAGAGTGGAAAGGTCGATGCAGTGGTCTGTGATCGTGTCAATGGAAGGGAACAACATGACTTCAGACTTCTTTTCATGTGGAGGGCCAGCCTTTTTTCTCCCCAGCCACTTGGGCCAGCTCCTCTGGGGGAATCCCAAGTTGTTCCCAGGCCAGTCGAGAAACATAGTCCCTCCAACGTGTCCTGGGTCTTGCTCTGGGTCTTCTCCCGGTGGGACATGTCCAGAACACTTCTCCAGGGAGGCGTCCAGAAGGCATCTCCTCACCTCACCTCAACTGGCTCCTCTCGACATGGAGAAGCAGCGTACTCTGAGTCCCTCCCGGATGACTGAGCTTCTCACCCTATCTCTAAGGGAAAGTCCCAGGTTCCATTCCCAATCACTGCATATCACGTGGTGTCTCTGGGCAGCACACCTCATCCCCAAAATGCCCCCCGGGCGCTTTCAATAGCTGCCCACTGCACCACCTGGTGGTGGATGGGTTAAATGCAGAGACTAATTTTGCCATTGTATGGAAACATACAGTTCTGACATTGTGATGACATTATTTTTATTATTATTATTATTATTATTAATAATAAGAGCGTGATCCCCATGTAGTTGGAACACACTCTGTATTTTATATATAT
>NC_056505.1:24584440-24598255 GCF_014905685.2 Nematolebias whitei | reverse complement strand
TTTATCCATTATTTAGGCTTTGCCTTTAAGTAAAACCTCTATTCCCAGCTGCACTTGGTACTGGGGTCACTGAGGCCCATGTCTTGGTCTGTGTTTGTGCAGAAAATGTCTGTCCCTGTTTTTGAAGTACAGTACAAAATGTCTGATGATTCAATAAAGTACACACATTCAGATATACATGCACACACAAAAGCTCAGTTATAGTCATTAAGACATAGACAAAAAAAAACTGAATTTGTTTTCTCTGTGTCACCCTCACCTTTGTCCCAACCTGTGTTCCATAAGCAATTATTCAGTCAGAGTTTATTTGACCTTTGATTTGTGGTCTACACAAAATGTAAGACTCAGCAGTTCCAAGGATAGGTAGGAACTTGATTAACCTCTGAACTTGGTCAGAGAAGAGGTCAATGACCAGAACTGGAAGACTGCTCACTTCCTTGCTGCAGAGAGCAAATTGGCTGGATGCCATTTTTTTTATTTTTTTTTATTTTTTTGTAGTTGGATGTGAAAGGGTTTTGTGCATTTGTATTTTAGACACAATCGAAGTACACCACAGTGCGTGGCCTTTTTGCACTTCAGGGTTATGTCCTATTAGAGTTCAGTGTATAATTTAGCACATTTGACTTCGGAAAGTTTCTAAGTGTGTGAGAGCATTCCCGAGCACGTGTCCTGTGAAGTACAGAACATCTGTTCATGCACTCGTATGTGTGCAGTTGTGTGTTCAACCAAGGCAGAACCAGAGTTACCGGTCTCAGATCCCTGCTCCCAATCTTCCAGTCAGGTCAACCATCAAACACTTCCATCCTGCCCTCCCTCACACCTCCTCACCCACCAAGCTCCCTGCCCCACTGCTGCTCACTCTCTCGCTCTTTCTCTCTCTGCACACAAGCCCGTTGTAAATACAGGCAGATCCAAATAAAGACATACAGGCACACACACTCAGGTGCACACACAGCCCTTGGGGTCATCCTGGAACAAACACTGCCTTGTCTGCCTGCCCGCTCTCCTTTGCCTTATGTCAATTAATGACTCGCAGTAATTTCACCTGACAATCCGGGCGGCAGAGAGATGCTAGCTGAGATGTCACAGTGATGACCTCTCTGGCCCACAGACGCTCTTTTCTAATAAAGAATCTCACAAACCCACAGCAACTTCCTTTGTACTTTGTTAATGAGTTATTGATTTGAAACAATGCCCTGGCAAATATTGTCAGAGCGGCGTGACCCCACCAAGGTCATGCTGTTTTATTGTATACAGTCTGTGCACACTAATTTGCACGTGGGATAACATATACGCTGTAGTTTGGCTGCTTTCTTTCTCTGTTTCACTCATTCACTCAGCCTCCTTACACTGTATATTCCTTCACTGCAAAGTCAAATAACACACCTACACATGCATTTCTCTGTCTCTCACACACACACACATGCACACACACCTAGTTTCCTCCCTCTTGTTAATCTTGCACACGTTTTTCACCTCATTCTCCCTTCTCTCTGTCTCTTTCTCACATCATTATATTCCCAATTCTCCATAGGTGCTATACCTGCTAATTACCCACAATGCCACAGTCATTATTTTCCCATCTCTGCTGCTAATTTGCTCCATACCTTCCTTTCCCCTGCTCTAGCAGACCCATCAGCTCCCAGACAGCTTCCAGTTCGCCTAAGCTCTCTGTCTGCCTTTAAAGATTGGGAAAAAATGAAACAAATACGAAAGAGGAAGAAAAAAAGTGGAAGGAGAGAGAGAGAGAGAGAGAGAGAGAGAGAGAGAGAGAGAGAGAGAGATGGCAAAGGACTACATGTCCCAGCCATTGATTAGAATGCAATTGCAAACAGGTGTCTTACAGGACCACTTTTTAATTGTATGCAGAGACAAGAATGCAATTGTGCACAAAACAAACACAAACGAACTCAATCTAATAACCTATTTGTTAATATCCAACATGTAATTAGCTACATTGCTTATTTAATTTCTAATCATTAGGCCAAATGAAAACAATCTTGTTCCGTGCTGAGCTTGACATATTAAAGACTGTAATGACTGAGACTGCAAGTCGCTTTACACAGTGTGTGGCCTAAACACACAAGGGGACTGAGAGATTGAGAGATAGGTCAGCCAGTTTATGCGTGTGTGTTTGTGTGTGAAAACAAGTGAGTCAGTGAGAAAAAGAACTTCTGCGTAAGCTAAATAATTTGTTTCTCTCTTACTTGACGAGACAAAACTTGTGAATATTTTTTTTTATATATATATAATTTGTGCTTTTATTACTTTATTTTTCTTCAACTCTCACTCTAGCACCTTGAAATGCTAAGCAACATTTTTTTTAAAAAAGATTGAAACCAAGTAAATGAGTCCAGACCCAATAAAGCTGTTTAGAGATCCCGTGACACTGTCCTGACACTTTTGGCTCCCGCTGAAAGGTTTGTAAAAGGCTGCAAAAAAAGTATAATGGCTCTCATCCACTAGATGCTTTCCGGTCAATGCTGCTCACAATCGTCTTGGAAATCCCAACTGCCTCAGTTGTTTTCTGAAGTCTTCTGTCTTTTAGGTGACTGAGGAGGAACAGCATCAAGGAGAGCAGGGAGGTCTGAGTTGGTTGTTTGTCAGTGTGTGTTGATGTTGTTAGAATCATTGTTTCCTGCTTCGGTAAGACACTGGGTTTATGTTGGCGGAAGTGTTGTTATTCTGGCTCCTGTTGCACTCGATCTTCTTTGCTCTTCCTGCTTCTCATTACAGTGAATAAACACAGGCCAAGCATTAGACTAAACTACTTTTGAGGAACAAGAGCTTGTGCAATACACTTGTTCTTGCTCTGTGTGCGTGCCTGTTTGAGTGTGTGTGAGGTGGAGGGTGTGTGTGCACACACATGTGCATTCACAGTCAAGCATGGCTTTTTAAATTGAATGAAAGTTTTAAGCGTAAACCAAAGTGATAAATTGAAACTTCCCAAAAACTTGACAACTATGAGACACATTTGGTGCAGATATCTTTTCTTTTTTTACACATAGTCAGTGTTCTGTTGATTACATGGCAAAAACTTGACTAAAATCCCATTTCAGTTAACTCTGTATACTTTATTAATGATTAGGAACAATAATTTATGTCAAATGTTCTCTTGATTGGCTGATGTTATTTTTCTGTCAGCTTCTAAAACGGTTTTGCCATGGAACTATCTAAGCAGGATATTAGATATGCATATGCATCAAGAGAAAACAAAACATAACTTTCTGTTAATCTAGTAAACACATTCACAAACAGTAATCCACCTCAAATGCTTACTGATAGTCATTGTTGAAGGAAGATGGCAACAGGCTTGGTACATGGCGTCAGGAGCATATTGCAGTTCTTTTAATAATAATTTAATTTATCCATAACCTTAAAAAATAGAAGTAGACATAAAAATGTAGTATTTTGTTAGTTATCTCCTATTAACCCCTTTCATGAAACAACTTTAAGCCTGGCCGGAAATGTTTTCTTGCCATGAAGCCGCTCAAAGAGTGGCATGTTGCTGCAGTCCTATCATCAAATAGTTTTCTGGCAAAGGCTGTTGAGTATTTGTGCTAAGTCTCCAGTCTTTTCATCTCACCCCTCTGTCCATTTTTAAGTGTGCATGTATTTTCTGTCCTTTCTCTGTGTTCACGTTGCAGAGGCAGCAAGTCAATGACAATAAAAACAGGCATTCCACTCTCTAGTTTCACTTTGTAGCTCCTTCTGGGGAACCCCAGGCCACTCCTAGGTCAGACAGGATGCAAAATCCCTCCAGCAGGTTCTAGATCTATCCTGGGGTCTCTTTCCAGTCAGACCTGTTCAGACAACCTCCAGGGGGAGGCATCCTGGAGGTATCCTAATCAAATGTCCAAACCACCTTAGCTGCTCTACTCCAAGTTCCCTTCAGATGACAGAGTCCATCACCATATTTGTGAGGCTGAGCCTAGCCACCTTACTGAGGAAGCCCATATCAGCCAATTGTATTCAGGATCATGTAATTTCAGTCATGATCCATACCTCATAAGTATAGGTAAGAGCTTGAATGTAGAAGGATCAGTAAATCAAAACTATTGATGTTCTGCTGAGGTACTTGTTCATTACAACAGACCCAGAACTAAAATCTCATTCATCGCTTACTTGCGGTTCCTAGTTTCCAAAAGCAAAATGGTAGGAAGATCTTTCAGTTATCAGGCTCTTCTCTTGTAGAACCAACTTCCAGTTTCTGATCGTAGGGCTGACACATTGTCCAACTTTAAGAATAGGCTTAAGACTTTCCTTTTTGATAAATCTTATAATTAGGGTTGGCTTGTCATTCTGCTATAGGCTTAGACTACTGGAGGACACATTTACCTAATTTCCTTAAATGAATTGCTAAAATTGAATAGTTTTCCTTTGATACTATTCCTATCTTAATATGAGTCTCAACCTGCCATTGTGTATTTGTTCTTCTCAAACCCAGCCGGTCGAAGCAGATGGCTGCTTGTCCTGAGCCTGGTTCTGCTGGAGGTTTCTTCCTCTTGAGGGAGTTTTTCCTTTCCACTGTTGCCTTCATGCTTGCTCAAGATTAGAGTTCTGCAATGGAGTTAAATTCAAAGCAGTCTACTACTCAGATAAATATTGTTAACTTGTTTTTTTTTTTTTTTTGTTGTTGTTTTGTTTTTTAATATGCAAATGTTTCTGTTCAGTGCCCTGAGATGACTTCTCTTGTGACTTGGCACTATAAACTGAATTGAATTGAATTACTGCAGGCAAGGCCATTGATTAATCTTCATCTCTATCCTACTATCACTCATAAACAATAGTCCTAGAATTTTTAATTATTCTTCTTGGACCAGAGATTCACATCCCAAGCCTAAGAAGACATTCCACTGTTTTCCACTTGAGAACTATGACCTCAGATCAGAAGACTCTCACTCCAGCTGTTTCACAATCAGCTGTGAACTCCTTAAGTGCACACTGAAGGTCATGGCCTGGAGATACCAACAGAACCACATCATATGTAAAAGGCAGAGATGAGACCTTGAGAAACCTCAAAACTGACGCCCGCCTTCTTCTTCACAACTGCACCTTGAGATCCTGTCCATGAACACCACAAACAGGATCAGAGAAAAGGGGCCTGGGGTATTCCAGCTTGCTCTAGGGACATCCATTTTGAATGTGTTTAAGAAGCAAAGATGGCATGCACAGTCTCTTTAAAATGGTATGTGAACCCATGTCAAGCCATGACACTAAAGAGTGAGTTGAGTGAGAATGGAGGAGTGTGAAGAAAAAACAGGTTGTGTCATTGAAGAAGAATAGAAATTGGATGACAGAGGGACAGTGAGGAAATAAGGCAGACTAATGAAATGAACCTCACAATAAATGATGACATGGTGAAGGAGAAAGAATAGAGACTTCAAAGCACTTTGATGTCGTAGCCTTTTAGACAGACAACTCGCCTTCACCCAGCCTCTCCGCTCATAGCGAACAGCACATATGCATGCACATATACACAAGCACTCAAACAAACGCACTGCACAGACGGCAGAAGGGCAGACAGTAGCAAAGTTGCCCACTCTTGCATCACACTTTGTGAACTGAGGTTGCCACTGACACCACGAGCCCCTCATGCTAATCTGCCACAAACACAAACAGTCTGACAGGTTAATTTACTTCTAGACAAACACTGCAACAAAAATACGCATCAGCACATCATCAAATACTACAAGCACACACAGACTTGTATACACAGATGCAGGCAAGCAAAACGTTTTGTCAATTTAAATGATTTCTTTCTTCTATAAGTAAAGTGTAAACCATATTTTGCCTGTGTGTGTGTGTGTGTGTGTGTGTTTTACTCTTTCTCCTCAATTACCACATTTGAAAAAGTGAAAGTTAAAGTAATTATCTTTCTGTTATAATGCACTGTCTTATTAAAAATGCAATCACATTTATGGATACCAACAGGATAGTCTCTAAAGAGACACCCTTTGTCCTTTACTTTATCTTGCTAATTATTTGTTTTGAGTCACATTGAACAGTTTGACACTCAATTAACAGATGAGGCTTCATTCTCCATAGGCCTTGTGTTTGTTTATTTTTGAGCTATTATTTTTTACATGTATAGGTATGCTAATTAGTAGAACTGTAGTAGACCCGCTTGTGTGTTTTAGCTATCAAGCTTGCATTCTGCACGTCTACAATATAGTGTTGATTTGCAGTGGAGGATACAGGTGTTCCTAGTCAACAGGGCTCCATGTGTGCAGCAGCCTCTTGTGAGTATGTGTTGTTGATTTCTATTGTGAACCAGACAGTTTGATAGGAAATCAAAGCCTTGAATCAATGTTGCAAGTTCATTAACGGTTGCCCTTTTCTGGCCAGTAGTTTTTACTATTGTTCTCTGCAGCCCTGGATAAGCACTTACATCTTAGGTTAATTAAACATGTCTTCTAGTTACATGAACCCTCATGTCTTTGCGACTGTATACATACAGATGAGATTGATGAGAGCACATTGGCAGGTGGCTCCTTTTGTGATTGTGACTAAGCCTCTTTGCATTTTGTATTTTTTTGTTTTATCTTGTGTGGGTGGAGTTTTTTTTTCCTTTTGACCTTCCCTTAGTGTCTTCCCATTATGCCTTTACTTGTGTTTAGATGGGTCATCGATTCAGCAGTAGGGTACAAATTAAGATTTAAATGTTATGTCATCCTCACTATTGAGTTTTACATTTGGGGCATTTGCAATATGCAAGACTTATTGATCTGTTGAAGTGTGGTTCTTTGTTAAAATCACCTTAGGCGAACACTACCTTTTTTGTATTTATCTCTTTTTGGTTGCCTCTAGCGTTCATGCTTTGATTTCTTGGAACTAAGTCATCAACAGAGTTTAATAACTCTATTGTTACTTGTTTCTCATTGGTTGTTTTTGTCCTAATTGTTAGTTTTTGTGTTATTGATATGATACTTTTTTTTTGTCTTACAGGAAAATGGTTCCTCTGAAGAACACATGCTCTACGTGTGGGACCACTTTGTGTCCAAAGCTGCTGCCAAGAATGTCTTTATCATAGCCCACAGTTATGGAGGTCTGTCTTTTGTAGAGTTGGTGAGTTCGTTTTCTGCAAACACATCTTACCTCCCACCAACAAAAACACTTGTTTAGACTCAGTACACTAATACTAATTAATCTACAAACTGAAACAAAAACACTACATATCCACACAAACTGTATACTTTTTTGTGACTACCCTTTGAACTTTTCCCATTGATGTCTGTGGGACTAAGATCTGGAAATCTAAAGGCTAAGTCATCAGCTTAAATTTTTAGTTAGATTTTCCTGAAAAAAGCTGTTTCCGTCTGGTAATACTGGTGCCATCTAGATGTGTACATGGTCTTCATCTATAGCTCCAGACGCACCTACTCGCCACCTCAGTGCTGTGACTACCCCCTTTCTTCAAAGAGGTTTTATGAATGGATCAGACCACTCCCCCTATTCCACCCTAGCCATTGTATTCATGACACGGATTCTCAAACAGGCTATCTCAAAATCAGAATAAACTTTATTATCATTGTACCGAGATACAACGAGAACATGTACGTACAGTCGTCCGAAAGATGGGCGGAGTGCACGAAACTGCTACTATAGAAAGTGCGGCCCTCTTATTCTTATTCAGAATAATATTTTGCTTAGATGAGAAAAGGGAAGAAAACATGAGGAGAGACTGTATTAAAAAAGATCTCTCATGCCATGTCCTAGACAGGGCATGATTTGAGGTACACAATAAAAACTACCATAGCAAAGCAACATAAATAGATGTTATACATGTACATATAGGCCAATGAAGGCATTGAATTTTTAAGGGCAAGTTGTAGCATAGTCCAGAGCCCCCCCCCCTCCCCCCCCCTTTCTGCCTTTTAAAGTCTCGCTGGTATATTCCTCTGATGGAAACTCCAAACAGCCGAATTGATTCCTTAAAGTCCTTAAAGTCAAGCTCACAGCTTCTCCAAGATTATTCCCCTTCATGTGCACTGCTAGAGAGTTCACAGTCCTGATAACAGATGCTCCAGCTCTCTGACACAACTCCACAACGTCAGTCTGAGCACTGTCGAGCTTCAACACATCAACACAAATTTATAGACAATCCAGAGTTCACTAGCCAAGCAGCAAAAAACCAGTTGTCATCATGAATCCCAATTTGTTTCTGTCAAGGTAAGAGGGTCCTCCTTACCCTGACTCCTGTTGGGAGAAGTTGATAAATTATGTTGAGAAACCAGCTGAACCTTCGAATTAGGAGGTATGCAGAAAAAAAAGAAGCTTTTTAAGGGTTCACAGCACGAAAGAGTGGAATCATGGGGGGGGGGGGGAGACCAGGGAGACACGTCTGACTTCACCGGAGGACAGAGAGAAAGAAAATAAAAGTTCTAGCTTGAAAGTATTTTGTAAAAGAATATAGTAGGTAGGTAGATGGATTATTGCACAGGACATAAGACTGCTTTATATGTTTGTCAACTGCCCACTGTACATGCTAGTGCCATGTGTTTCCCAGACTAGCAAACCTTATAAATCTAGCTGTCCATTTTGTGTGATAGAAAAATAATTTATCAGACTAGGATGTCTTCTTTCAGTTCTTATACTCACTCTGTCTGTGAATTAGTGGTCTTTTGTATCATTCATTTAAATAATTTGAGTTATTCTACTGTTGATAAATTAAAGCTCTTATGAAAAGTAAACTGTTCAAGCTAATAAAATGTATTTTGAAATGATAGCAAACGAATTTACCTTTGAGATCTAAAATCCCAGCTGTATATATGTATTGGCACAGTGCCAGCTATATTTATAAAGTGATGTGCTTCTGTGGTAGGATTTACAATGATATCACTGCAAGTAACTCGACTGCAGTACATTCTAACAAGCACAATGTGTATTTGAAAGCCTTTCCATGATTTGGGAGCTGGGGCATGTTTAACTTGCTAGTTTATTTGATACGGTGGAGCTATGACTAGGTTTTCTTATCTTTATTTCACATTTATTGTGGGACATATTTTTCTTTCTTTTTTGGGGGGAGTGGGGCAGTGGTGGTAGAAAACACAATGAATATGTGGCTAGTAAGAAAAGTTTGTCCCTCTGGTGTTTCCAGGAATATTTTCTGTCTTTTTCTTTCACCTCCTCCATTTTTTTTTTTGTTTTGTATTTTGTAATTTTAATTTGACTAATAAATATTCATGCAGCATTTTGTCTGTGACAGCTTCACAATTTTCTGTGCTCTCTTACTGTGTGACGATAACTAGCTATTCCGTCTGTATTTTTCTGTCTCTCTGTGTCTCCTTTAGATTTGTTCTTTGTCTATGCATATGTCTATGTGTGCAAGCAAAGGCCTCAGTGAGTTTCCAACCACTGTATTTTACTTGACATAATTGGCATCTAAAAACTCTTGTAAACAACCTTATACAGTATATGCATAAATAAATATAGTATATTACATGTAATGTGATGACAAAAATAACATCAGATTATTTAAATTAGGTTTCTCTTGGTGATATTTGGGTTAAAAGTCCCAGACTTCTTCCCCTTTATAATAAGACAAATAAATTTAACACTTTTATCATACAGATTTTTTTTTTTTTATCTAGTACTTCATGATTTATTTATTTATGTTATTTTGGTAAATGCATTTTTATAATAGCCTTTCAATTTGCAGTGGAAGGATGTGTAAATCAGTCTTTATACATTTAATGTTTGTCATTGCTGTGGATTTTCGTATCCATAAGCATATGTTTTTTAAGCCAACTCACCCACACACATATACATACACATGCACAGTCGACTTAATTGAGGAGGAAAAAGTCCAGTGGGATGGAATAGGAAGTGTGTGTGCACAAGCTGGCAAATGGCGAGTGGAGCCTTGTGGGATGAACCATTTGACACACGAAAAGACCCAGAGAAAACAAGCTGTCTGTGGGTTAATTACTGTTCCCCTTTGCAGTTAATAAATACGTTTCTGATCAAGCACATCAAAAGGCCCAACATTAATTTCTCCTGCTTGCTCCCCTTGCTGCAGAGCATGTTAGCCACTGTTTCGAGCGCTCAAGTGTTTCAGTGCAATTTGATTCTTTTTTAAATACTTCACAGTGTGTACTGACTAATTATAGATACATCAAAGACTAACTGCCTTTGAATGGGAACACAAGAAAAAAAAGTGTTTAAAGCTGCAGGGGAAAGCTGTTAGTTCTTACTTTGCCTCCATCTTTTTCACTCTGTATCATTTGTAAGCAATCAAACATGTTGTCCATCCATTTCACCCTTCCTACCTCTGTCTTGGACTTTGCAGTCTTTTTCTGACATCTGTGTTGATGCTTGGCCAACCTGTTCCTACTTGTCTCTTCAGCTCTGTCACCTATAAAGTTTAGAAAGAAACTTGAATCGCATTTACTCCACATTACTAACACTGAACGTGAGTAGTCGTATATTCTCAGCAAAGTAAAAATAATTTCAGAATGGTTGTGAACGAGCTCTCTTTCTGTGTCCTAATGTCAGTCACATAGCAAACACATCAAATACCACTTTAAATTTTTGTTGACATCATTTATTTTTTTACTCAAAGTAATAGTTCAGATTAATTTTTTTAAGGTTGCATGCCGTATATCTGAGTATTTATTGTCTTATTTATTAATTTATTTACTGTCTTCTATTGTCTCTGACAGCAGTCTGAGTGATTTTGGTTTGCAGAATCGAAAGAGAAACTCTCATGAGTGAATCAAGCTCACGGCTAATTAGAATACAGACTTAATAGAAAAGTTTCAACATCTTCTTGCTCAAGAACACTTTGGCACGGTGCCGGAGCTGGGAATTGAAAGTGCTGATCCTGCGACCGGAAGGTGACCTGGGTCGAAGCCACCCTTGTGGAAATTGTAGAAATTTGCTCTTACTTGTTACTCATCCATTAGAACTTCCTCAATTCTCAAATCTAGTATCTATCCAACTGCAGGTACGACATCCACTCAGAAGTAAATGGTAAATGGACTGTACTTATATAGTGCCTTTCTATCTGATCAAGATACTCAAAGCTCTTTACAACACAATCTGCACCCTCATTTACCCATTCATACAGCACTCTACTAGATCTATACAAAGAATAATCAGTGCTTTATCACATTCATACACTGATAGGACACACATCGGAGGCAATGAAGGGTTCAGTGTTTTGCCCAGGGACACTTCGGCATGTGACTGCTGGTGGGATCGAAACCCCAACTCTTGCATTGGAGGACGACTGCTCTAACCACTCATCCACAGCCATCCCGAGTACTGCATTCAACCTCACCTAAAAGTCAGATATATCCTTTAAGGCTTTTTTTTTAATTATTTGTATTAACAAATTAAGGAAATAGTAAGGTACAGAAGGGGTAGAGTTAAACTGAATGAGGACTCTTCATTCATCTCTCCATCTGCTCAAGTTGTGATGGTGTTTTTGTTGAGGAGTGATAGTCTAACCTTCTGTAAACTTGAAAACTTGAAAGTGAACAAGGAGTGCTCATACTGGTTAGAACAGGGTATCATTATATAAGGTTTTACGTAAGAATGCATCTGTCTCCCAGTACACAAATGTGTGGGTGCCAACCAGACACCCACCCAGCCAGCCACCACAGCAGCTCTTCAGAAACATAGTTACAGATTTTGAGTGTCCCTATGTAAACACACTATACATCCACTATTTGTGTTTGCTGAAAAGCTGTCTACGCGTTGTCGGTATAATCCCATCTGTTTCAATTTGTAACAAATATATGCAGTCATTTCTTTGCCATCCTTGGTTTTGTTTGTGTAAGCGTTTGTGTTGTGGCAGGTGTCAGATGTAGAAAGAGATGCTTCAGGTGAGACAGGTAGATATGATTTTTTTTTTCTTCTCTACTCCTTAAGGACTTAATTTCTGCAGTATTCTATAACATAATTATCATATTTTCAAATTTCACTTTATGTTGAGAAAAGTAGTGTTGTTGTTTTGCATGTTTTCTTTCTCTCTAAGGTTTGAAAGTTTGAGTTAATTTTGACTCCCCCCCCCCCCCCAGTAAAGTCATTGTCGTTGTAACTTTGTTTAGTCTTTTTTTAAATTTGCTTTCACACTTCCTTTTTCAAGAATTGCATGTGTTGACTTTATTGTATAATCGAACATATCAGAACTTCATTTAGATTATTTAAGAAAAGAACAATGTCAACATTGTTTTGTGTTCTCTACTGCCCCCCCAACCCCATCCCCCCCTTTGATTTTTTTTTTATCTGAGAGTTGGAGTCAACCATGCTCTCAGACATCAGTCTCAAATTAGCTTTAGTAAACACAAAATAAACTTTTTATATTGTAAATTTTCTGACATTTTCATTGGATCTTCAATCACATTAAGTAATTTGATTCATGTACAGACATGTGACTTTTTAATTACTATGATCAATTTAGCCAATTAGGGAGTTTAACCATTAAACCATTTAACCAGTTTAACTGCCTAATGGTTTTTGTTCTGTAGTCTTGTTGCAGAATAGTATCATAAATATACGTAGAATATTGAAAGTCATTACATATATATATATATATATATATATATGTATATATATAGTTTTTGATATATATATATATATATATATATATATATATATATATATATATATATATATATAAATTATATAAAAACAAACAAGTACCCAAGTTTAAGTTTTTGCTACCCTTCCTTAAACTGTGTAAGTTTTACATTTAGCCTTTTTTTTAAAAACTTAAGAACTAGTGCAGCTTTCACCTGAGGTCATAATAATATGAACAAAAGTAAATTTGTTATAAAATCAGTGCTATATTCTTGTATACGATGTTTCTGAAAACCCCCTCGTCTAATGCTGTACGCTTGTCTAGCCCGCATTTAAAACTCTTAAGTGCTAGCTTGTCTTTTGCTTCTGGATTGTTTTTAATCTCAAGGTTCTCCATAGCTGGCGGACTTGCAGGCTATGCAGATGTAGTGCAGTTTTGTTTTTATGTTTGCGTATGTGTCTGCAAGTGGCTTCACACTTATTGTAGGGGTATTGTGTGCATGTGTTTGCATGTATGTGTGTGTGCGTGAACCTCTATACAATACAAATGCACACATTTGTGTCAGCCCTTGCCTGGAGTAGCCACTATCGTCCTGAGCAGAACAGCTTGGTGGAGAGCAACTATCAGAACCACGTTAGGGGAACAGAGAAGGAGAGGGTGAGAGGCAATGATAAATGGCTGGGTCACACTAGCAGAAATTAGTGGAGCTGTATGCAAAGCTGTGGCGTTTTGTTTGATGTGAAACAAAAGAACCACCACGACAAAAGTGTCTGCCAGCCTGCGCAGCAAGACAGCAGCCCTCAGGACATACACTATCAGCTTTAAGTGTGTGTTTGCATATGTGCATGGGTTTTAGTACGCACTCATCTATGCATGTATGCAGTTTTGCAAGCATATCGCGCACAGCGATGTTTCCTACTCCTGTCCGTTCTATGTGTATTGTCGCTCTCTGTGTTTTTGTGCTCTGCTCATAATGACACACAATGCCTGGCCCTTTGTACACCAGGAGAAGACAAGGTTTCTTCCTCAGTACAGCTACAGCATATTTGCTCTATTAAGCGGCTGAAATATAGCCGTCTAATTTCCTTGTGAATGAATAGGATCTTAGAGGGCAGCTCTCCTCTTAACATAAGGATGTAAATTGAACTGTTTAAATGTCATGGCTAGCAAGCTGATTTGATTTGAATTGATTTGCTTGTTTCTAGAAAAAAAAAGATTCCCCCCCCCGACACCCACCCCACCCCCCCCCCCACCCCCACCCACCCCACACCCACTCCCCAGCCAAC
>NC_056505.1:24581566-24584340 GCF_014905685.2 Nematolebias whitei | reverse complement strand
CCCCCCCCCCCCCCCCCCTCCCGTTCCCCAAACCTTAGCTGCACTGGCTGCCATAGATAGACCAAGGTCTTTCTTTCCACCTCAACAACACATTGTAGAGCTCCTGAATTCTTCTATCTGCTGTGATTATGTACAAATGGCCTTCATTTGCCATCCATTTCAAAGCTGTAGTGCTGCATTGTGACTAGAGGCAGATGATGCAGACCAAATTACAGCGGGTTTGCTGCCTGAAAAGGATACTCGCACAATAGGCTTTGTGAAGTATTCCCTTCAATATGTCGCCATTATTCTCACCTTTGTTGGTGTTTCTCTCTATGTTTCAGGAGCATCTTTGGTTTCTAGATTGCATTTGCGGTGTTAGGAGTAGAGGGAGGATTGGAAATGGTTTACTCGTGTCTTGTCTCTCTCGTGCTATTCCTTCATTATCAAGGGAAAAATAATCTGTGTGAAATTCTTATTAACTTGTTTGGTGTAGTTTGAATGACTGGTAATTGTATTTTATTTAATTGTGCTCAGTAACAAGACAATCAAGACCACGGAACATTATGTCCACCCTTCGATCTTTTCTTAAGTTTTTGGATCTCCCGCTTTTTAGGCCTATCCCCCAGATTGTTTTATTATGGTTATAAAACAATGAATATGTTGTTTAGCTTTCCTTCTTTTTTTTTTCTTTTTCTTTTTTTAAACCAACAAGCAAAATAGACTCCTGTAGTAATTCAAGGTTCAAGGTTCTTTATTGTCATTCGCGTCACATGTGGTACATGAAGTGGAGTGAAACTCTGTATTCAAGGTCCCAGTTATACCCAAAAATAGCCAAAATATAAAATATAAAAAAAGAAACAGTATGCATTGATCTAAGATATACACTAAACAATTACTATTCTAATTCAACAGCAATTTTACCATTTTTTTATTGCGTTCATTGTGTCTCTTATTTAAAGGATGTATATTTTATTAAGTCATTCTCTAATTCACTTCCCTGACAACTACCTACTAACGTTACAACTAAAATAAAGTTGAGCAAAGTGCTGGATTCAGCATTTTAGCACCTTTTTTGTAAACTTTGTTTCAGGATTACTGCAGGCACAACCTTCCTAAATTTGTGCCTTAGTACATAAGGTTACTAATTTGTGCCTTCCTAAATAAGTGCTTTGAAAGTTGACAGCAACTTAAAGCAATCCAATGTATCATTTAAGACTTTTTTTAATATCTCTTTGATGTGTGTTATAGTTTGATAAAAATCTCATCTAGCATTTCACTCTCCATGTGCATTGTTGTTACCAATTCTTGGATTCATCTTTTTGGATGTACTTAATTTTGCTCTTTGCCTTGTCTACTGTTAATTAATTTTCTTCATCTCATTTGTAGTATTAGTTAGAAAGTACAGTTATATCTAATTCAGTTGTGGTCTTTCATTTTCCATAAGACATTCAGCTTACTGGCAGCTGTGTGAAATAAATAAGATGCTTTGAATTGTTTTTGTTTAGTCTACACCTGCGATTAATGTTACATTCCAGGAATATCAAAGCTTCATTCAGAATAGTTGGTCTTGTCTTGTCCTTGAGCTCACCATCCACAGTACTAAATGGCCACAGGAAGCTTTCATTGGACTGTCACAGCTACCAACACCTTTCTCCTTTCTTTCAAAACATGTAAATGTTACCATGGTGATGTAATAGAAAAGCATTACATTTTAAATAATAAGTATTGTCAAGGTAACTATTCATAAGACTTCTCTCACCTTTTTGTTTTCCTGTTTTGTCCCTTGTGAAACAAAAGTGTAAAATCTGTCAGTCTACAGTGCATCGCTCTGCAAAGACGTCTAATCTCTCTTGTCCTGCTCCTCCCATCATCTACCACACTTCTTCAAAACGAGGTCCCATTCGCCTCTTTGTGATATAAGACACAGAGGTAGATGAAGTTCATTTGAGTTCAGTGAAATCTTAAGGGATTCATCATTACATATTTACTGGCTGAAGCTGATCTTGCTGTAAGGTTCTACCCTCGTCCCATTGATCTAGTGCGCATGTTCACTCCTGAGGTTACAGGACGTGCTTCCATTTGCATAAGGCCCTGGGCAAGGTTCTTTCCACCATTGATTGGCCTGTCCGTGAGCGCCCCGTGCCTTCTCACATTGATCACTTTGTTTTTTTTTTCCCGGAGACAGTGCTACTCAGAGTTCAGCTGCAGCTCTGGCATATCAGACCTGCCGGAGGAAGAGAGAGCAACTGACATGGAGAGAGAAAGGAACAGGAGAAAGAAACAGGGGCAACTAGGAGTCACAACAGTTAGATGAAAAACTTTTGAGACAATCTGATAATAATTTTGCTTTTTTTTTTTTCCTCTAAAGTTTGAGATAGAAACTAATAATTTCTGTCTACACCTGCCACTGTTGCCTCATCATTCTTTCTAGCTGTACTTCCATCCAAGCAGATCAATCATTGCTTTAAAATTATGTGCACTGTTCTATGGGATTAAACATCTACGTGCACAGTTCTTGGTTTCTAAAATGATTCAAACATAAAAATATTGTTTGCATATGCAGATAGTTCATGTAGTTGTGAAAATTATTGAATTAAAGTAGACAACCCTTTGCCTTTTAAATTTGGTTTGTTTAATCTGTGTACAAAAGAAAAAGCTCTCTGTGCATCATAACTTATCTCTATGTGATTACTTGTATCAATTATATACACATTTTAAATACTTAATTAGTCTTCCAGCTATTCAGCTGATCGGGGCGATTCTGTATTGATTAGGTTTTTGGTTTTCACAAT
>NC_056505.1:24566590-24581166 GCF_014905685.2 Nematolebias whitei | reverse complement strand
TTTTAGATAAATCATTTTGATTTTTCTAAATATATATATATATATATATATAGGGTATTCAAAAACCCCTGTTATCACAACCATATATATATGACTTATTGACTCAGATTTTAAACTAAATGTTGCACTATGTTTGCTAATGTTTAATTTAAATGATAGGTGAGCTTCTAATGTTTTTTTTATTATTTAAATGTTTGTTTCTGACTGCTGAACAGGTGTTCTTCTGAAATATTTACATGTCATAAACAATTTCAACTTGAAATACTCTCCTTTAACATTCTTACAAGTATTACGTTTAGATTAATCTGTTTATATTTCTATTTGTGTATTTTTACCTCTGTGTGTTTGTCCAGCAGGTCGTCAGTAGTGGCGAAAGGCTCAGACTCCCATGATGCACCGCTTCTCTTTGTTCTTCTTTGTGAAAGCAGCGTGCGGCTTTGTCTGCCTCTCTCGTTCTTCCCAGTTTGTTGCCTCCATGGCGAGGTCTCAATCTCGGTTTTGTCTTCTTCAAGCCTGTTTTTTCCCCACTCTTTCATACTCGTAAGTCACTGCTGCCCATTTTTTTCAGTCATCTTTTTAATTTGTTGTCTTTTATCATCATCCTTAATAAGCAACCAGTCTCCACTTACCTGTACTTATTTTGCTCCCATATCCCATTAAATAAATAATAAAATACTGATAAACTCCATCACTCCCTGGTTTTTGACGAGTTTTGCACTATTTGCTTCTAGTTTGCTTACTCCCTCTCCTTTTGTCTCTTCACTTTTGAACAACCTCAGTCCACACTATTTATTTATGCCATTTTGCTAGGCATGTGTCACAAAACAACACTGGGGTGTTTTCCAAGGGGGTCAACCTTCTCATATGTCTTGCAAACAGTATTAAATATGATTTTGAAGACCAGTTTGTTTCTTGAAATATTACTACACTGATCAAACTCAAATCATTCATCTATAATTTAAAGTTGTGATCTGAAACGCAGTGCGGGTTTTTCCAAATATTTTTTTTTTTGTGCATTCTACACGTACTTGCTTAACTTTATGTCACATTCACTGTGGTCAGTGTGGTGTTTCCATGCTTTCACCTGCTGTGTCAGGGTGTGTCAGTTGGTTCAACCTGGGTCACCTTCAGCAGAGAGGGAATACAAGTGCTTGACATGAGATTTGAATGTGGTGAAGTCGATGTGTTGACAGCTCCAATAAAGCACTTGTCACATCGCTTGTCACAAGTAGCAAATTGACACATATTATTTGGACTTAACATATTGAATCAAGTTTATTATTATTAATATTATTACTATTATCATTATTATTGTTGTTGTCATTATTTTTAATCTTTTTTGCTTTCAAGTCTTTGCATGGTCTCATTCTGTTTGAAATGTAAGAGGATGGAAAAAGTCTATGAGTTAAAAGAAAAATAAAATGTTTCTGAAAAGCTGTGAGGCTCAGCCAAGGGTCATTCCTGGTACAAATGTCAGTGAACTTAGTGACTCCAGGGTTGGAGTTTAAACCTTCTTTTCTTTCCCAGATTCAGTATATCTTGCCTTTTGACATCCCCCGTTTTTTTCTCCAATAATCTGCATCTACATCTTTGCCTGCCTCCGTCTTTAATTGTTTTTAAAAAAGGTCACAATTTGTATTATGTGTGGATTATTTGTTTCTTGTTGCCATCCTCAAACTCTCCATACCAGGTGCAAATAAACTCTTTATTTGGTTTGTTTGCATAGAGTTTTATTTGTATTTAGGTTGTTTTTCTTTTTGACAATGTATTGCTTGCTGATTGTGTGGCTTTTGCACAGCAGATAGATATAATTGAACATAATGTGAGTGATTACAAAATAAAAATTGGTCATGTTTTTTCTGTACTTGAAACTTTACATACACTATCCTGTTTTAGTTGATCCATTTCCCCTTTCATTTTGTAGTCTTCAACACCTATGGCAAGTTATGTTTGATACCGTATAGCAAATTTTAGGAGGTATACTTTGGTTATGTGCCTGCTCTTAAACATATTTAGTATTTAAGCCTAAAAAGATGACGGTGAAACGAGGTATGAGGTGTTTTATGAGCCATTTTAAAGTCGTGTGTGTTGTAAAACATGATGGGGTTATGAAAGACTCAAAAGAAAGGAAGATGGAATGGTAGTGTGGGAGAAACTATCAGTTGGCTTGGACTTTAATGCAGATCTCACTGTAAGAAAGGCCTTAGTTTTTGGTGGAAATACAAAACCATCTTCTTCCATGACCTGCTTGCCTCTCTTATTTGCTTGCTTTTGCATCTTCAAACATTAGGTGTTGGACTACTTTTACTTTCCAACACCAGCTAACTAATCCAACACATACAACCCCCATCCCATTCTATACCTGTTTAACTTTTGACACCTTTTCTTTTTCTTGTCTTCCAGCCTTGTCTGTCCTCTCTGATCGTTGTGATGCACTGACCACATTACTGATCCAACACTCTGTTTCCACATTTCTTTTATCTATTAGACCACTTTGCTTCTCACCTTCTTCAGGAGTTTCTGTTATCTTTTGTTGTTGTTGTTGTGTGGCATGGGTAGGTTGATTTGGTCCCAGTTCTCTTTGATGAAAACACTAGGGGGCACTGCCTCTCCTTTGTTACCCCCTATTCCCTTTAGCAGGCTTCAATGCTGTATGTTTTCTGTATACATTTTTTTCATGAGCACTGTGCCTGTACTGTCTTTTTGTTAAAAAGTAGTCCCTTGTTTGTCTGTAAAGGGTGAGGCAGCTCTGCAGACAGAGGGAAGAGAGCATGCTGCAGGGTAAGTGAGTGCCAGGATGGGTCCATTGCTCTAACCTTGCCATCATCCTTTGTTTCTGTTAGCTGAACTGCAGGGTTTAGGTTAATGAAGAGGGCCTGGACAACTGAGAAGAGCGACAGTCATCTCCCAGTTAAATCAGCTCACCTCTAGCCTTTAGAGACCTTTTTTCAACCTTCCCCCATCTCCGTGTCTGTGTCTCAATGTTGAAACTCTTTCCGCCTGTGTCACACCATTTCGCCTGGCTTTGAAAATAGAACATTTTTGGTCAGTGTTTTTGCAAGACAGCTGCAATTTTGTTCGTCCAAAAGCTTCGCACTTTAGACAAGAGACTTTGATTGCCTCTGGGTCAGGTCAGGACAAAGTCAGCCCCAAAATAAAAAGCAGCACTAGACTCTGGAAAGAGTCAAAAGAATGGGAAACTTTTTTTTTTCTGCAGGTCAGTCCCGTTCTTGTGGCTTCAACAGTCTTTTTCATCTTTTATATGCACACAAGTCATACTTTGCAATTAGTTATTAAGCAGTCTCTCCTTGCATCCTTGTGCTTTTGTTCTCTTCAGTCTTCTAATGAATGTACATATTTTTGTGGAAAACTTATTATTGATTTTGGTATGCTTTCTCTGGTAAACAGACAGATGATAGGAGAGTTTGGTAGTGCTAATTGGCAGCTCCCGTCCATACAGTGTGTGACTGGTGGTGGGTTGGGTCTGGGCGAAGTGAAGTGCTGTTATTGTTTAGAGGTGTCAAACCAACACAGAACAAAGAAATGTGCTGTGCGTACCCATCACTGCTGAATGCAGTTAAAGTACACACACTCACACACATATTTATCTTTACATAAGTATAAATGCACATTTCTGTCCATCCGCTCCTATATGCACACACCAGCAGCGCATTACGTGGCATCATATATGACAGAGTTCATCCCCACTGACTGGCACACACGCACACACACAAAGGCCTTCTGCTGCACACACAGATGCACGGTCTTAAAAAAAATCAGTCTGAAAATGACAAGATAATCACCACATTCAAACTTACCTTCAGCTTTGTGTAAATGCCTCTCTCTGAGATAAACTAATAAATATATTTTCTTTTCAAATGCACTGCACGGAAGGCTCTAATTATCATATGCTGACAAAGACCTGACAGAGGTACAGTAGTTAAAAGGTAATTTGCCACAAGTAGGAGTTTGGGTAGGGAATAGGGTCAGCGAAATGTCTCACCAAACGCACACATACACGCACATATATACACACAGGAATACACACAGCCTCCACCTCTTTCTTTAATGGTTTATTCACATGTTTCGAGGACTTTTAACATGATTGACTGACAATGTCTTTTTACGAAATAGCATCTTCAGTAATAAGAAATAATTGACTCCCTAATCAAAAAAGGGTTCATGGAATCCACAAACCCAGCTGTAATCTTCTCTGGCATTTCCAGTAGGATTGACAGTTCTCATAGCTTCAGGCTCTATACCATTTTGATTTAATTGCTTTTTTTTTTATATGATTAATAATATGCTTTGTACTGAATTGTGTGAGTGTGTGTGTGCGCTCAGTTTGTGTAAGTCTGAGTGTGCACACCTCATCCTTCTCTTAAGTTTTGTTTTTAATCAATAGGATCACTAAGAAAAACTTTCTCTTGTGTATTTTTTTCTTTTTTCTTCTTCTTCTTCTAATACATATCAAACATTTTCCTTTTGGTTTATTAAGGGACTGATTATAGTGAATTTATTCTCTGCAAAAATAAAGTTGCTGAGAGTTTATTATAATACTTATCAATGTTTATTCTTTAAATAATATATTAATATTTCCATAAATATACTTTTGTATACTTGTATACATTTGTCACTTAAGACATTTCTAAATTATCATTATTATTATTATTATTATTATTATCATTATTGTGGTGCTGTCTATTTAGTTTCTGATGCAATTTTCTTTCCTTTTTGTAATTGGCTAATTGGATCGCAAGTGTATTTTCAAATATTGTCCACCAGTGGTTTTCTTTTTAATCTTTTAGTCTGATGTCTTAATTAGTTTGGGCACTATAATTTTAATATAAGAAGAAGAAAAAAATGCCTTGAGACTTATGAAGTTTTTACATGTTGGGACAAATGAACTCAAAGCTTCTTCCAGCCGGTCCAATTTATAGTTTGGCCTCAGTCCCTTCTCCCTGCATTTTTCTTTTCTGACTCATCTTTCCACTTCTTTAAAATCTATTTTAAATCATTGCTAGTGGCAATAAATAGTTAATTTCTGATTTTTATTTTTTTTTAAGTTATTTATGTTGTTGACCTTTTAAAGTTTTTACTTTCCTCACATTTTTTACTTTAAACATAGTGTTTTATTATTAATATTTTTATTACAATTACTTACTTTTTTCTTATTCCACTGCTAAGGACAAATATGAATTAGTAAAAATAAGTTACTGAAAGAAGACGTATATTTGTTAATTTGACCAGTGTTGTATTTTACTTTTCCTTTCTTTATTTTTGTTCCTGACATTTGTTATTGTTTGTTTACTCACTTCAGATTAAGGAAAACATTTTACAATTCAGCTCCCGCACCTCCGAAAATTCAGCACGCACACACATTGTTACACAGACTTTTTTGCCAGAAATGTCCAGGAAAGCAGGCTTATCCAAATTTGTTGTTTTTGTTTTGTTTGTTCTTTTTCTCTCCCCGTCCCGCTCTCACACCTGAAGTGAAAAACAAACCGCCGAGATGTTTGGTAGATTATGTGAAAAACAGCCCTTACCCTTTGAAAGCACGTCGTTGGACTTTTAGTGTTGCTTCTGTGCAGCATAAATACAAATTTGTATGGAGCTTTTTTTTTGGGGGGGGGGAAATAAATAAGAAAATAAGAAAATTAATAAATAAAGGAAAGTGTGAGTTCTGAAAAATCTTCTCATGTTGATAACAAGAAAAAAAGTGACACAATTGTTAAAAAAATAGCTCTGTTACAACCTCCTCAAAACAAATTTAGATGAACTGAGGGGAAAGTTCCACATTATTGTGTGGCAACATTTTCTCACCACTCCCCAGTTTAGAAAAGTTGGCCTGCGTGCCAACTTTGGGCTCTGTTAGTACAAGGAATCAGTGTTTGTCGGCCCCTGAGGCTGCATGCGTCTGTGTGAGTTCAAAATGGACAGCCGTACCCGATGGATATTTAACACATTAGCTTTGGCAGAGCTGAGAGTGGTGTGAAAACACACTGATTTCCTAAGTGGCAATCATTTCAGCCTCACCATCAGAGAGGCAGCAGAGAGCAAACATCTGTGTGTCTTTGTGAGTGTGTGCGTGCCCCTGACCATGTAAGTGAACAGGTGGTATACTTTAGACATAGATACTTACTGCTATAGATGTGGGCTTCAAATGTACTTCTATGTGTGTGTGTGTGTGTGGGGGGGGGGGGGGGGGGGGGTGTGGTGGGGGGGGGGGGGCTTTTAGTTTGAGGTGCTGTCTTTCATTGGTAAGCTGTCTCCTCCCTGCTAGAGTTCAGGAAACTTGGTTTTCCTTGGTGTCAGTCTCACCCTGAGTTACAACACAGAGGTCTCAGCCTTCTCCAGCACCCACCCCCTCGTTTGGACATTTCACTCCCTCCCTCCCTCCATCAATCCCAATCTCCCTTGGCCTATCCATCCTTATATCCAGCTGAGAATCGCCCAACCGAAACTATGTTAAAACAGGGTCGTCCCCCGGTGTACACTTAAAGGCTGTCCCTTTAACCTGCTCTGAAATACTTATGGCTATTATTACAGCTTATAAATCATTAAGAAAGTTTAATTATATGAAAATTTCATGGTGGAAATGTGCAAGCTGACACAAGGGAAGGGGAATTTAATGGGCCAGTAAGTCCCGGCACCGTGAGGGAAAATATTGAGGTTAGGTTTCTATTTTACAGCGTAGCCGGAGGGTTAGGAGACAGGGAGAAAGACAAAAAACACACTTTCAGAGCAAAGAAAAAAAAAGGCGAACAGGCGTGAAGACAGGGAGGCCTAGAATGTCCAATACACAACAGAAACTTTTTTCCACTTTTCTTCATTGACCGATGATGTTAATTTGGTCACAAACTTAAAATTCTAATGTATTTTATAATTAACTTGTTTTTTAATTATGCTTAAACTGTTTTTAATTAGTGGTTACCATTTTCAGATATTCAGTTATTGCTATGAAGTAATGTTTGTTATTCTGTAGATTTTTGTAGCTGCTTGGCTCTTAAGGGTTTAATAATTTGAATTTATTATCAATGCAATGAACAGTTTTCAGTCAAATGAATCCATGAACTCTGAATTGAGGGGCTTGTTTCTTGCAAGTTTGTATGTCGAAGATATAAATTATATATTTTCAATTATGTTACATCATTACTAGGTAATCCAAAAGCAACAAACAATAGCTGTTTTTCAATTCAGTTTCAATTCAGTTTATTTATATAGCACCAAGTCACAACAGATGAATAGAGACGTTCATATAAACAAAATAAGTTAACACTATTTATCTGAGGAGCAGGCTGCTTGGAATTTAACTCCATCGCAAAACTCTTATCTTGAGCAAGCATGAAGGTGACAGTGGAAAGGAAAAACTCTAAACTTTTAGCAGAACCAGGCTCAGGACAAGCGGCCATTTGGCCATTTGGCTGGGTTTGGTAGGAACAGATACACAATGGCAGGTCAAGAATCACATGTTAAGATAATATCAAATTAAAACTATTCAATTTTAGCAAATCATTTAAGGAAATGAGGTCAATTTGTCCTCTATTAGTGTAAGCCTGGAATCATAACCAGCCAACCCTAACTATAGGATTTTTCAAAAAGGAAAGTCTTACTCCCAGCCTTAAAACTGGACAATGTGTCAGCCTTATGGACAGAAACTGGAAGTTGGTTCCACAAGAGAGGAGCCTGATAACTGAAAGATCTTCCTCCCATTCTGCTTTTGGAAACTCTAGGAACCGCAAGTAAGCCTGCAGTCTTTTGAAGAAACTATATCCATTATTTTATTAATGGAAAATCAGTTTGAGATACTATTATTTAGGTGCATTTTATCAACTACAACACTATCTGTCCCTTCCTTCTTCCCTTCTTCGTTCCTCCTTCCTGCTGTCTCTCCCTTCTTGTCCTTTCTACCCGTCTTCCTCTTGTTTTCTCTGGAGGCACAAATAGGGCGAAGCGCCCGCAGCCGGCAGGTTTCCTGGCACACTGCTCCTCATCCTATGCCTTTTGTTTCCATCAGTGGACAACTATTCTCCACCTCTGCTGTGTCAGTAAATATTTATTGGCCTTCCTTTTCCTCACCGCCTCCACTGATTTCAGTGTGTATCTCTGTTCCTGTGTTTGGACAAATATGTGTAGTTTGCATGTTTATACACTCGTAAAACTCCCTTTTAATGCATGTATGTGTGTGTGTCCATCACTTTCTCTTACCCAGTGTCCAGTGCTGTCACTCACACAATTTAGCAATGTGCCCCCTCATCTTCTCTTCATCATACATTTGGCGAACAGCCATCAGAGGAAAGAGGAAAATGAAGAGGAAGTTATTGCAGTTTTCTCTTGCACGTTCCTGTCACCTCTACTTGCTCATCACAACCAGAGTTCATGCACTGGAAAGGCAAGTAGGAAAAGAATTCTGCGAGTAAATGCACAACCTTAGTAAGCAAAAATCTCTCTGCCCGCTCCCTCAGTGCTACATACATATGCACAAACACACTCCCATTTGCTCCTTTGAGACCCGTGGCCTCGTGCTAGAGAGGGCTTCCTTCCTGCAGTTAAGACAAAGGATGCTAGGGACCTACAGGGGACCTGGGGCCTCTGCTTCAAAGTCACAGGAAGCTCTGGTGTTGTCTCTTCCTGTGGATGGTGTTGGAGCGTGGGGGCCAGCTGCCTATGTTTTCACAGCCAGGGATGAACAGATAGGAGTGTGCTTTTATCTGTCGCTGTGAGTCACAGATGAGGTAGGTAAAGTAGCACACATTGCACATCTCAAATCAATTACTGGCAACAAATTATCAGTGAGGAGTAAGAGACCCAACAGATGCATCAAATTAAGATGAACATTATAAAATCAATTTAGTGTGAGTGTATCAGTTGGGTGCATCACGGTGGCGCAACTGGTAGAGCTGCTGTCTCTCAGCAAGCAGTTCCCTGGGTCAAATCCCGGTCCAGGGGCCTTTCTGGGTGGAGTTTGCATATTCTCTCCATGCATGCGTGGGTTTTCTTCGGGTACTCCGGTTTCCTCCCACAGACCAAAAAGGCAAAAGCATGCATGTTAGGCTGATTGATAACACTAAATTGTCCCTAGGTGTGAGTGAGAGAGTGAATGGTTGTTTGTCTCTATGTGGCCCTGTGATGGACTTGTGACCTGTCCAGGGTGTACCCCGCCTCTCGCACAGTGATTGCTGGACATGGGCACCAACGACCCCCATGACCCAAAATGGAAGAAGTGGGTAAAAGATAATGGATGGATGGATGTATCAGTTGGCTATCATGATGTTTTGGCTTGTGTAACCTTCACCACCATCTCTGCAGAGCCCACACATGCTTTCACTGTGAACAAGTTTGTGTTTGTGCCTCTTTTCCCATATTTAGAAGGATTTATGGGGGTGTGCCATGTGTTTCCAAACCTTCCGGTGTGCACCCACAAGTGTGTGTGTTTGTTTGTTTGTTTTTTTCCCCGTGTTCGCCTTGGCTTATCCGATGCTCTCCTCTTACTCTCTGGCAGCAGCAGGACAGTTAATCAATCAAATATTTAAGCAGTGCTTCAGTGCTCAGTGGGTAGTCCTAGATTATCTGTGGCTGTTGGCAGTGCGTAGCACAGCCACATTATGAGCCTTGTCCCTGACTGCCATCGTCATGGGGTGCTTCTTTCACACACACTCACACAGACACACACACTATCCTTCTCATTGGCTTCTGCTCAATCTTCAGTCCTTCTCACTTGGACGCTATATTTTGTCCTGATTCTCATTCTCACTAATTTTTCTGTCATTCGCTTTCTCTTGTTTGCTGCTCTCTATTCCTATTCTCTACTTGCGCTTGCTCCCTGTGTATAATTGTGGCTTTTCACTGTGACTGTCTGACAGTGAGCAAGGCCTCTTAAAGAGCTCTCCTCTTTCTGTCTTTGCCTGTTTTTCTTTTTTTCTCTTGCACTGCATTCTTTCTAGGGATGAGTCTGCCTGTCTCCCTGCAGGGAACTCCATTGTGGATTACTATTCAGTTTTTGCCCAATTATCTACTGGCTTTTGCTGCCTTTGACACATAATTATCAAAAGCCTAAATAATTGTCTTTATTATTGCCGGTGTTTAGATGAAGCGTCAGCGTAGCAGTCGTGAGCACAGGAGCATCACAGGGAGAGGAGTGAAATGAAGTATTTATCTCAACTAGAGATTAGCTTAGCATGCTGTTAAATGATGTCTCTATGCTTATTTCAACTCCTCATCTAGATAAATAAACATGATTAATATGCCCCTTTCCCTCCTTCATGCACACAGCCATCCCATATCACATTCAGTGGTGAAAGGTAAAAAAGTATAGCAATTAGCTGGCTTTCTGCTGGAAGCAGCCTGCATCATTAAATACTGCTTAGCACCAGTCGGTGCAAGACACAAAGGTTAGAGAAAAGTTTGTTTGTTGCACTGCTTTGTATAAATCCAAATGTGTTTAGGTTAGCTATTTTATGAGACCTTTTTAAGAGCTTTTATTTAGTTATATGTGCCAGGGGGTCTGACATTTAGGAGGTTTGTGAGTTTCTATTAGGCTCGCTGCAATGTAATTAGAGAACAAAATTGTATTTTTAAAGCAAGAACGGGGAAGACGTGTAAAAAGAAGAAAGAAAGATTTCAGTAGTTGATCTAAGTGTAACAATGTGTGATAAGGGATTCATTTTAAGTTTGAGTCACTATTTTTGCATAACTGATTTTGATTCATGCTTCAGTAGAAGGCAAACTTGATGTGTCGTGGTCAAATTAAGTCCTATCTGCAGTGAAGACTAAACTCTAAAACACTATGAACACAGAAATGGGATTTTTATGCCTTTGGATACCATTTGCTCTTAATTGTGACCTTAGCTAGGATATGGTACTAAAGATAAAGGATTTATTGGTGACACACATTCCATTCAAGTGCCCTCAGTAAGATAGATATAGCAGTACCATAGTATCGTATCATCAATGCCTTGTCCCACACCCAAGTTTTGTTCTGCATATCCAGCTGTTCTAGCATTAAAGAAAAGGTCAGGAGAAGGGCAGCTAATGTCTTAACATCTGAGTGTGGGTTTTAGTTCAACAAGTATTTCCACATCCCCCCCCGTCCAGCACAGGACTAACCAGAACAGCTGTCTTTTTTTGTTGTTAAAGCTGCTGTCTACAGTTACAGAGGGATTAACACATTTAACCTCTGTCTACACAGTACATGGCTAACACTGACATACATGCTAACACAATGAGTTATGTGATAAGTCCATTGAGATTTATATTCACGCGAGTTTCTGGTTTAACGGTTCTATTTTTTTGTAATGCATGTTTCAAGTTGGCTTATGCATTTAACATGCAGCTAATCACAGTTGTCATTTTGGCTTGTAAAACTTTGGACCCATTGGGGGTCTATATTACAGCAGTTTAAGGCTGCAGTGCAAAGAGCCTTCCCTTTTGTTCTTTTTATTATAACACCTGACTGTGTTCGTGTTTGGCTTTTGTCACTTGAGTGACAGATATTGCCTATACAATTACTTCTTATCCTTCTAAAGCCAATTTGTACTTTCCTGCTCTGTTTGATGTTTTTATGGTCAATATACTATTGTGGAAACCTTATCACCTGAATACTTTATCACCAAAAGACCTTAGTGCACTAATAGATCAAATTTCCACTCATTCAATCTCACTTTAATTTAGCAAGGCATCAAGGAATGTTTTAAATTAGACAGCAATAGTTTGTCTTTTTGACAGCTCCAGCTAAAACCAACAACAAATTTATAGTATAACCTCAATATAAACTGTCCATTATCAGTTTTAGTCAAGGTTCTGAACTTGCATTTCAGCCTCATTTTGTTTTATTCTACTGACTTTTAACTTGCTAATAAACCTTATTCTTACCAACCACTACCAACTAATGTATTTATTCCAAACTTTAGTTTTCTGTATCTTTGCCACTGAAGTACTTGTCTTTTTTTAGGTACCAAGCCATAAAACCCAACAGACGTTTAAGTGTTTGGGATGCGGCAATTTATTGTGTTATGATAAAGCTTTAAAATGGTTGTTTAAAATTTAGTCATGCCATTTGTAGACCAATTTTTCTTTTCCCAGATTTACTAAACATATACAGTAAGTGATTGTTAACCTATTGTCGTTAGCCCCGTTCTCCTTTTTTATTATCTTAAAGCCAAGCAGAGTGAAACAGCTTGTTCCATAGGTCTGGCTGTAGTACTCCTTGGGGTCAGACCAGCGGTGTGGGAAGTCCATTGTAGTGTGGTAACAAGTCCTTTGTGTGACATTTTCCTTAGCGCTGACATTCAGAGGGGAATAGGAAGACGGGCTTGTGAGCGCTGCATTCTTTGTAACATCTGAAGGGAAAGGGTATTAAGAATGGGGACCAAGGCATTTGAATGTCCACAGGAAAGGACATTTGCACAGAACGTGACAAGGACACACTACAGTGGAACTCTGCTCTTTTATATATCACTTTATAAAATTATGCTGTACACCAGGTTGAATCAGTATTCTCCGGTTACAAAGTTGTCCTCTGGGCTATTGCCATCCCAGTCTATAAAGGGGGCTGACAGTGCATACTGTACTGAAAGTACTTTTTTTTTAGGCAAATATCTACTGACATGATGGTATGCCATATTAAAATAAGTGTAGTCATATTTTAAAAGATGCTTTGTTTCTTGTAAAGGAGTTTTCCAAATGTTGTCTAAAACTTTGTCATCTTCCAAAACAGGTGCATGATTTTAAGCATGCTTGAACTAAAACTAACACAAGTTTAATTTGCTTTCTGTGCCAGATGAATCAAAGGGAGCTGCAAGTGAAGAACAGAGTGTGTGCTGTGGCTCTCACTGACTCGTCACACAACATCTGGCTACAGGATACCAGCAAAGGGACACAAGACTGGATGTTTCAGGTGAAAAAAAAAAAAGCATATGTAATCAAACACATAGCCACTTCCTTAAAAATAAATATAATGCAAACTGGTTGTATGTATAGATTTCTTTTCTCTCTCTTTTACTACTTGACACTTTTATGCTGACCCCCACAGGTACCCCCTGCCAAAACTAAGCACTAGAAGTCCTGAAGAATTGTTATTTGTTTGTCCTTTTTTATAATCAGCTTCCACTCTTTCTCCTGGGAGTATGTCTATGAATAACTGAGAAAGTGCACCCTGTTAGGATGCAGCTTTGCAGGCGTTTTGTTCTGATGTGCTTGTATGGTAACCACACGAGACAGAATGCACGTGCACATGTGCATTTGTGTTGGCTTTATATGAGAATTTGCCCTTTCTGGTGTGACCTCTGTGCCATATGCATCACCTGGGCTTACTCAGTATGCACATACAGATGAGAAACAGCCAAGACCAAAGCTTCTGGAGAGCTAGAGATGCAAATGTCATGTGCTCTTTCTGTCACACACCCACACCTAACCCATACCTGTATTTGTATTACATTCTCTTTTTATAACCGTGGCCTTTTGTTTTTACTATTTCATCTCCACATTTTTTGTCTCTGTGTGTAGTTTGTGTGTCCAAGTGCATTGTGTGTCTAAATGTTTATGTATGTCAGTTTGAGCGTTAAGGATTTAGGACTGCGTTTCTTTATCATTGTTCATTAGTTCAGTTGTTTCGTTCATCTAAGAAATTTAAAGGACATCAGATAACTGGACATTTTATTTTATTTTTTTAATTTGTGTTGATTATTCGGAGCATTAAGTCTGAAATAACCTTCAATGCCAAGCCATATAAAATAGACAGGCAAGGATTCACTTTCGCTCGCACTCATTAACCAGCTGTCCTTTTTGGCTGGATGAAAGCAGGACTCTGCTTAATTAAAAGGTAAAAAAGGTTAACATTTGGTTTTTTCTATGGGTTTGATACTGCTCATCTTTCTTCATTGCTTGGATGGGCATTTTAAAGTCATTACAAGAACCAAATACATTAAAAATATTTTTTATTGAGTAAAATAAAATGTACCCAAAACTTGTATGCGTGATTGAGAGTAATGCTACCAGTGTAGGCAGAAATACTTTTCCAAAATATGTTCAGATAGCTTAGTGAATGAGATGCAAGATTTTGACATGCTTTTTTGTTTAGTTGTTTTTTGTTATTTTTCTTCTGTTAAATAGCCTGTTTCTGCTTTTTTTTAGAGTCTATCATTTAAACATATCAAAATACAAATCTTACTGTCCTGAAATGCTCCTATAACGCCAAGTGTTTGGTTTGCTGCATAAGAAAACAAAAACTCTTGAGTTTTTTTTTTTTTTCCTTTTATGTGATAATTCACCATCCATCCATTCATTATATTTACCCGCTTCTTCCATTTTTGGGTTGCGGGGGTCGCCGGTGCCCATGTCCAGCAAACACTGTACGAGAGGCGGGGGACACCCTGGACAGGTCGCAAGTCCATCACAGAGCCACATAGAGACAAACGAGACAATCAACCATTCACTCTCTCACTCACACCTAGGGACAATTTAGTGTTACCAATCAGCCTAACATGCATGTTTTTGGTCTTTGGGAGGATACCGGAGTACCTGGAGAAAACCCACACATGCATAGAGAGAACATGTAAACTCCACCCAGAAAGCCCCCC
>NC_056505.1:24505611-24566490 GCF_014905685.2 Nematolebias whitei | reverse complement strand
CCGACCAAGGTAACCTGCGCTAAGAGGCAGCAGCTCTACCAAGTGTGCCACTGTGCTGCCGATAATTCACCAATAAAATAATCATCATAAATGCTATTTTGTATTTATAGCTTCACAAGCAAATTATTCTTACACAGAAAAACTTTAATGAAATAGATCCTAATTAACATTTTTGGTATTTAATTGTGGAACCATTTTCAAATGCAACTCAGAGCTCACTACTCTAAAAGAAAATGGAACATTTGCTGCTGAATTACCTAATAATATATTATGAGTGTAATGTGCATAATGTATTGTTTCTCATGTATGGGTCATATATATATATATATATATATATGTCATATGTTCTATGAACTGTTTTTTTGGCAATAAGTGTCTTCAAAACTATTTTTATTTAACAAGTTCTCTCATAAGCAGTTAATGATGTGTATTGTTTTATGTCCTTGATACCACTGACAGCTAAAGGCTCCCACATAGTCGGGCGGACCTTAGTCCGCAGAAGTCTGCGCGTACCGGATTAGACTCGAAGCGGACGCCCGCAGGGCATGTCTGCGCAAAGATCAATTTTTACGACTGTGTACACGTACTCGGTGTTGCACAATAAACTTCCCAACGACGGACTGATTTGTATGCTACACCATTGTATTAAATTCCCCTTCTTCATCCGTGGTCTGGTTTGTTGGCCTTTTCTTTAGGTTTTTTTTTCAAGAGGCAAGCAATCTCTTCCTCCTCGTCCACTGACGCCATGACTGAAATTGTGAGAAATGAAGGAATTTGTCATGAGCAAATTAAAAGCAGGCCCGGAGTGGCTTGCTGGAGTGTCTGGAGATTTCCCAGTGAGCCAGTCTGATGTGTGGGCTGCAGGACCAGCGCTCCTTGTTTTGTTTTTATTAGAACTTTTTCTTAACAACATATAAGCACAGAACACTACTGCCGCTTGCTGCTTGCTCTCTTTTTTATTTTTATTTTTGTGACCTGTCAATCAATCCAGTAGATGTGTCAGCAAATGACCAATAGTCAAACTCAATTTGTCCCAAAAGTAAACACCCCATACCTGCGGAGCTGGTCTACAGCCGATAGGGGTGTATGGACAAGTATGAAGTCTCAACCGTCTGCGGACAATGCCCGCAGTTTCCACGCGGACTGAGGTCCACCCAAATCTGTGGGAGCCTTAGCTGCATCAAAACACACTTTGTTAGGTGTTTTTAAACTTAGTGTATGTTGCACTGAACAAAAATATAAACACAACACTTTTGTTTTTGCTCCCATTTTGCATGAGCTGAACTCAAAGATCTAAGACTTTTTCTACGTACACAAAAGGCCCTTTTCTCTAAATTTTTATTCAAAAACTTGTGTAAATCTGTGTTAGTGAACACTTCTCTATTGCCAAGATAATCCATTCACCTCACAGGTGTGGCATATCAAGATGCTGATGAGGCAGCATGATTATTGCACAGGTATGTCTTGGGCTAGCCACAATAAAAGGCCACTCTAAAATGGGCAGTTTTACTGTATTGGGGGGTGGGGTGGGTCTGAGGGGGTCAGAAAACCAGTCAGTGCCTGGTGTGACCACCATTTGCCTCACACAGTGCAACACATCTTCACATAGAGCTGATCAGGTGTTTGATTGTGGCCTGTGGAATGTTGGTCCACTCCTCTTCAATGGCTGTGTGAAGTTGCTGAAGATTGTCAGGGACTGGAACACGCTGTCATATACGCTGATCCAGAGCATCCCAAACATGCTCAATGGATGGCATGTCTGGTGAGTATGCTGGTCATGCAATAACTGGGATGTTTTCAGCTTCCAGAAATTGTGTGCAGATCCTTGCAGCATGGAGCCATGCTTTATCATGCTGCAACATGAGATGATGGTCGTGGATGAATGGGACAACAAGGGGCCTCAGGATCTCCTCACGGTATCTCTGTGCATTCAGAATGTGCTGTGTGATAAAACTGTTTATTTTAGAGTGGCCTTTTATTGTGGTCAGCCTAAGGTGCACCTGTGTAATAATCATGCTGTCTAATCATCGTCTTGATATGCTACACCTGTGAGGTGAATAGATTATCTCGGCATAGGAGAAGCGCTCACTAACAGATTTACACAAATGTGTGATCAATATTTTAGACAAAAACCTAATTGTGTACATAGTCTTAGATCTTTGAGTTCATCTCATGAAAAATGGGAACACAAACAAAAGTGTTGCATTTATATTTTTGTTCAGTATAGACTAAAAACAAGTAATGACTAAAATTGGTTTTCATTACAAAACATAATTGTGTAAATCTAAAGACTAATTATTTTTTTGTCACTGATATTTGTGACCAGTTTTTTGTATTTCGCATTGTTATTGGTGTCTTACTATAGGTATGAATGGCAATAATACTTGAAATGCCCCAAGTCAGCATTTTTTATATGTTTTAATCTAACCTCATACGATGCATATTTGCAGTGCATACTGTATGTACAAATACCTCTTTGTTTTTGAGTTAGAATGGTAATCCTATGTTTGTGGACTGATGTAGGAGATTATTTTGTACTGGTATATTCTTGATGTTTGGAGTTATTCAGAGATAGTCTGAATGTGCATCCTCGAGCAAAACTTCACCACAAAGAACATAGATATTACTAACTTGTTTAAAGCTGGATCTTATATGTATACATATTGGGTACTGGCAGAATCGCATACAGGAAGGACAGCCTTCATGCTGCTGCACATCCAAGAGAAATATTAGCATTGAATCATAGGTACGCCTTAGGTGGTATATAGATATGGGTGCCCATATGAGTAGATGCTTGTGAGGTTGGGATACTCCAGCTGAGCTCTGTTCTGTTCTCGTCAGGCAGATATAATTCCCTCCCTTGGGAGTTCAAGAGGTCTTTGGAATGGCGAGATGGAGCGATCAGAAGAGAGAAGATGGGATTTAGAGATCAGTGCCTGCTGAGCCAGGTTACAAAGACCCATATGGGTCAGATAAGGGGCACCTGACGTCACAACAAAGGCATAAAATACATAGTGAAGATGAAACTAAAGAAAAGGAGAATAGAAAAGCAAAGGCAGAAAAAGAAAGACTTATCTGTTGACTGGCATAAAAAGTACAAAAAAATGTGAGAAATGTTCAATTATTTAAATCCCGTTGACTGCCACTGAGAAAGTGGAGGCTAGAGCTGTGGAAAGGAAAAACAAAAAGACAAGTACAATATGAATGGAGTGAATACAGATGGAGGAGAGGGAATGAAGGGATGTACGTGGAGATAGATGAACAGCACAGAGAGAAGGAGGAGTGTGAGAGAGAAATCTAAATGATGGTGTACAGCTGGCAGCCTGTCACAGTCTCCAAGGTGTCTCCTGTCACTGTGCTGGCCTGCTGTCACACTCTAGTGGCCTGCCCAGAGCACGCAAACACACGCACACTAACACATACACATACCGTGCATACACAGAGAGAGTATCGTGATGGTCATGAATAAAGCATCCTAATCCATAGAGATTATACAGCCACTGGAGGAGATTGAACGACAGTCTCAAAGAGAGTGAGCAAGAAATGATGCTCAAGAGTTTCATCTGAGTAGTTGGTTTGCAGGCTGTCAGGTGTGTTATAGTCTAGGAGACGTGAACTCAGTGCACCTTTTTTTTTTTCAATCATTCAGGTTTTCAAAAGAAAAAAAAACAAGACACAGTTTTGTAGCTAAATATAACATTTTGTACATTATTGCACAAATGAGCTCACCACAGTTAATTCCTTACTTTTTCATATTCATAACCACTTCCTGGAAACAGTTTTGAACATAAATGTCTTTTTTGATAATGGGGAACTTGCAGGTAGTCTAATTGTTCTCTAACTATTCATTCAACCTTTATTTATACAGGCTAGCCATGGGGAAATTAATAGCTTGATTACCATCTAATATGTATAAAAGTACTTGAAATATATGTATAGATGAATGAAACATTCATTGTAAAGTTGTATAGAGTTTAAAACTATTTAGAACACACAATATCAGTTCTGACCATTAAAGGCAGCACACATCAAAACGGATCACGTTGGACTATACGTCCTGTATACGAGGGGGCGCTGTGGTGTAGAGGTAGGGCGGCCGACTTGGGACCAGAAAATGGCAGGTTCAGCTCCCCTCCGTGCCCACATGTCACGATGTCCTTGAGCAAATCACCTAATCCCAAACTGCTCCCTGGACGCTTACATAGCTGCCCGCTGCTCAGCCTGGGTGTATCTCACTTGTGATGGGTTAAATGCAGAGAACTCATTTCATCATTGTGTAGAAACATACAATGATGACAACACATAGCACTATACAGCTGTTTCTAGTTCAGTTTTGGTTTATGATATAGAAAGTATGGTATGGATTTTTGGCCAAGCCTGAAATCATTAGTATTTATTTATTTTATTTAAGTTATTGCTGGTTTTATGTAAAAGGAAGCATGCAATCATCTGAATGTTTAGTTTACCTAAAAATGTGTGTGTGCATGTGTTTTTGTTGACAATACGAGAGAAGCAGCATGACTTCCACTTTAAACTGAGTAATGCAACAGGTGGCATATCTCACACACGAATGTTTACAGAAATTGTCCCAACAACAAGAATTAAGCATCTCCCTACAGGAAGAGTGGTCGACTCAACTGTCATTGTACCCTCTCTGACTCTGTTGTAATCGTATTGGTTAGCTTTAGCACTTCCTTTAAACACAAATCCTGTCTTTCAGTGTTACTTCCATTTCCGGATTTCAGCTATCCTTGGCACTTGTTTTAAAGTCACAATAGGTAGGGGTAGAAATATTTCACTATCAAATGGGACAGCCCTTCAAGATGCTTATATGGCGTTACTTATTTTCAGTTATTTAACATGAATGGTTAAGACCATACCATCCCATACCAATTTATTTATAGAGCACTTAAAACAGCAACAAGGCCAACCAAAGTGATGTACAATAGAAACAATCAAGCACAGCGGACAAGAAAACATAAAATAAAAATACAAATAGCAGTGGATAATAACTAAATGGCCAACACTGTGGACTACAGACAGGATCAAAACAAATCACAGTGTCAAAGGCAAGGGGATAAAAGTGGGTTTTCAGGCGAGACTTAAAGACTGTGAGTGTGGGAGCCTGCCTGACACGCAGTGGCAACTCATTCCACAGTATTGGACCTGCAACAGAGAAAGCCAGGTCACCTCTGAGTTTGCGACGGGTTTCTGTAACTGAAAGGAGCATCTGGTCTGCTGACCTCAGAGAATGCGTTGAGACATATGTCTGTAGAAGATCAGCGAGATAGGATGGGGCAGAACTGTTCAGTGATTTAAAAACATACACGAGTATTTTGAACTGGATCCGAATGTGAATGGGTAGCCAATGCAGGGATGCCAAAACTGGAATAATGTGCTCTCTATGGCCAGTACCAGTTAAAAATCGGGCTGCAGCATTTTGAACTAATTGTAGACGTGCAATGGAGGACTGATTGATTCCAAACAGAAGCACATTGCAGTAATCGAGCCTGCATGGATCACTGTCTCAAGATTCTTTTTGGACAATATGGGCTTCAGCTTAGACAGCTACCTCAGCTGAAAAAAACAGGATTAAACAATCATGTTTACGTGACTTGTTAATTTTCAGGGAGGGGTCCATTATCACTCCCAAATTAGAGAATTATTTACTTGAATTCCCAAAGGGTGTAAAAATGGGCTTGCTTCATACATCAATGTTTGCTATTTTTCACACATTTTATTAAAAAATATACCAATACAAAAAAAAAACCTTTAAATTGCATTTTACTTTGTATACCAGTAGTTACAAGATATTTTAGCTGACAAAAATGTATGTTAGTGAGTTTGTTTGGTTTTATGCTGGTGCAACACTTTTTGACAATTTGAGTGTACCCAATATTTTTATCAAGTTCATATAAAAACACATTTAATAATAACTTTCATTGACCAGATGAATACAATACCACAATGCTGTAATTCAAAAATAGATTGTTTTTGTCATGAAAGCAACAAAACTCCAAAATGAAGGAAAAGTTTCAAGTCTCATACTTCAATTCTCAAACTCACAAATATAACTGTTTTAAGTTTACATTTTACAAACAGTGAGTAGTAGAGTGCCAAACTTGTAGTGACAACTGGTTCCACAATTAAAGGGATACAACTCCAAAAGCCAAATATTCCTATCACTTTACCTACCTCAAACAAACACAAATAATGGAGACACCCCAACTGTTGGCTTTAATGTGTAAACTCAAGGGGTAGTGCTAGGGTTAGAGTCACTAGGTCACACTTGGTCTCTGTAGATTCAAATGGTATTCTATTTAACGCCAGTCAGAACTCTGAGGTCCACTAATCGGCACTTTTTGGTCACCTACCGATCGAGGCTCAAAATCAGAAGTGACAGAGTGTTTTTAAGATGTTCTACTCTGTGGACCATTCTACTTTTGCAAATAAGAGCTGTGAACAGCTCTTATTTGCAAAAGTAGACTGTTGATCATTTTAAATCCTTTCCTAAAACTCATTAGGATTCACTGGTTTTAAATTCCATTTAGACAAGATGTCTTGACTATTATAGTGCACATTTTTTAAATGGTGTTGTTTTAAGTAATGTTTTGTTGTATTTAAGACCAACTTTGTACATCACTGTTTGTGTATTCTACGTTTTGTACAGAACTTTGGTTTAAAAAAAAAAGTGCTATATAAATAATGTTTGACTTGACAGGACTAAAATTATTTTACCAGATAACGTTGATTATGATATTGTGCAGTAATTAAATGAGTTGTGCCTTGAAAATGTGTTGTTCACTGTATGTGCATACATATTTGTATGAATTCAAAAGCCGTACGGCAAACGTACAAAAAGAAACATATGCACATAAAGTCCTTTTCATTTGTTTCTTTCTTGTCAATCAGTTCAGTAGCTCTATTGATCGATAGACGAGTTGATTGAAGTTATGATGCCAAGCATCAGAGGCAGCCGATGGGATGTGCCATCCGTTTGTCATGTCGTCCTTCTCTAATCCCAGCCAGCAGGCCTTGCCTTTATGTGAAGGCTGTTACGCCTGTGGTCCCCCACAGCTCGAAGGCTTTGTGCTGTGTGCGTGCATTTATGCAAGAGTTTGTGTGCACATGTGTGTTGTTGCCTTGACAAATCTATTCAAACCTCAGCCTCTCTGCCTCTATTGGTGGTGATGGCGGAGTTGTAGGGGAGGGAGGAGGGCATTTTGAAAGACTCCCCTCCTTCCCTTCTCTCCAGCCGCTTTCAGCCCACTGCTCCACAGCCCAGCTGACATCTTCCTCGAGACAGACTGAATGAATTAGAGAAGAAACAATGAGACACTTGATGTAGCAGTCAAGGAGCCCCACTGCTTCTCTGCTGCTCTGTGCAGCTCTGCCCTCAAACTCAGACTCAGAGGAGAGCACATCTAGGGCAAAGCCTAAGATCTAAAAATACACAATATGCTACTGTTTACCATGATGACTTTTCATCTTCCTCCAATGCTAAAGCCCCCAGCTTCCTCCCCTTTTGCCCCCACTCATCTCGCTGCTGGGGACAAGGTACGGAAACCCCCGCAATAAACGAGGGACTATTGTATTTTCAAATGCTAGTAAAATAGCTTTACAGGGCTGATTACATTTAACGTAAAGAATATGTGAATGGAGCAAATTTTTCTAACAAGACAGATTGACTTTGTACAGTAGCTTATTTTTATACTCACGATTGGATAGGAATAGATTATCGATAATCTAAATGTGAATTTCATTCCAGTCATTTGTGTCTTAAATTATCAAATGAATATTTTGTTTGTTTGTTTGTTTTTATAATATCATTCATGAGTCAAAAGTAAAAATGGAACTTTCAGTTTGCCATTCGATAAATGCATTTTTTTACCATTTAGTTGATTTGCTCTTGTCATGAGGTTTATTGTTCTGTTGTAGGGAAAACTTTCATTTCAGCTTCAAATTTCAAAGTGGTTTCACATTACCAGCTACTAATGGCTGATTTGACACAAAATTCAAAGTTTCATTAATTTTTAATCAGTTTCTGAGGCTGCAAAACAAATTGAAGCTTAGACATGTCCACCACCGGTGTCATAAAAAAATAAAACCTTAAAGTTTTTTTGTAAATTTTTTTTGTTAATGTTGTTGTTGTTTCATGAACCAGTTATTTGTACAGCACTTTTGTACTTGAATTTATCTGTCTCTAAGAAGGTTTTGAACCTTCGGATTTGATTTGGAGTAAATTATTATTATTTTTAACTTTTTGTACCCTTTCATTTCTACATTGCATGACAGGGTGTGTCTGTGTCCGAGTGTGTGTGTGTGTGTGTTTGTGTGTGTGTGTGGGGGGGGGGGGTTGCACGCATGTACATTTGTGTTGTAGATTAGCTCTAGAAATTTTAATTCCTGCTTTCAAGCATTAGGGAGTCAGTGTAGGGTTGGCAAGAGTGATAATGTGAAATATAGGCATTTGTGTGTGTTGATGTCTGATAGGTTCATGACTTTGTGAAAGCCCCCATCCGATGAAATGCAGTCACTGACCCACACGCTCAAACTTTCCTGTACACACAACACATTAATGGCTGTCAGGGGGCCAGGGTGAAAGTAAACAAGGGCAGATAAGCAGTGAATCAGAAGGACGCCAGCTGCACGTCCTAATCTCTTTACATTTTTTCTTTCTTCTGTTGAACTTTTATCTTATCTAGGGGAGCGTCTTCTCCAAGCATTCCTTCTCAGCCTCTCTGTCTCTTTCCTCCATTTGTCTTGTTTTTGTTCTAACCTTACAAGCCTCGGCATACCAGTCTATAGCGCACAGTCAGAAGGGCAAACACACTTCGATGTGTTGTCATCTGCTGACCCAGCAAATGAAAGCTCAAAGCAACTAAAACGTAAATCGCCCTATTCTAAGACATTGATACATTTTATCGATGACAACTCAGGTTTGAACCTTATCTGTCTGGAATATCCCACTGTGCCGCAGCACATACAACCACAATGTGCCACACAGGATGGATGAAGACAGCAAAGCAGATAAAGAGGTCTTCTTCCCTTTCTGACAGTGGAGTTGTCAACCACAAGGGGGTTGAGAGGAGTCGGGGTGTTTGCAGGGGGTTATGGGTCAGCAAGCTGGGCAGGCCCCCTTCCCCCTGGAGCACCCACTGATCAGCCATGGTAGAAGGCCTCATCTCTTCACCACAAACAAACGCCGAGCTGTCTTAGCTGCATGTCACAGAGCTTTTAATTGCTTGTTCTTGTCTCCTCTTCCCCCACCGTCCATACTCACTTCTTTTGTGGGTTATTTTTCTCCACCTAACATCCCCACCTGTCCTTTCTTATTCTTGATTTCACCTTGTTCCTTATGTAGTTTTGTTTTGTTGATTTTTCCACATGGCAGTCTCCCCTCCACTTCATAAAATTGTACATTTTCTAATTTTATCCTTATTTTTGTATTTTAAAGAGTGATTTTATTGAATATTAATTTTCTGCACAAGAAGCAGACTCTGAAGGTTTTCATAGAAGCAACATTTAAACCATTAAAGCCTCTTTTTTCAATCGTCAATAATTTTTGTTTCTTCTTCCTACAGTATTGTTGCAACTGGGTGTCCAGTCCTGAGCCCTTGGACACACAGCTTGACTCCATGCTGTTAGACTGCCCCAGAGTTTCTGCAGGTAATAAACGATTGGTGCAGTAATAATATCTTGTGTTCAAATCTGAGCTTTTCAACTTATCTGTTGTCTTATCCATGGTAAGTTATAAAAAACTGAGTCAAGATATGGAAATAAATCTAAAGAGTAAAGACAAATACAATTCAAGAATTGCAAATATTTAATGAAAATTATAATGAAATGATGTCTAAACTTTAGGCACATGTATAAAAATAAGTAATCTGAATTCAATCATAAGTTGAATAAATTGGGTTTTTTACATACCGTATTAATGGTCAGTGATGGAGCCGATAAAGAAATTTGGGATGGGGTTCTTTAATGCAGGTAAGTGAAATTATTTTAATTAATAACAAATTTATATTACGTTTCAAATGTCCCTCTTGTAAATGAGTCCTCGTGGCTCAGTGAGGCTAGCCTGTATAAATAAAGGTTGAATGAATGAAATGAATGTCTTTCACTAATACTTAACAATATTACTTCTTATATGTATGTTTTTGTGTATGTGTGTATTAAATATTTTTGGAACTGGGTAGCTCCAATATTTTTATAGAGCTGTTTGAAAAGAATTGTCAACAAAATAGAGAATCTGAATCAATAACAGATTATTTTAAAACTCAAAAAGACTAAGTTGTTTCCAGATACTTGGGAAACTTGGTGTCAGAGTTCATTTCCATTGCCGTCTTCTTTGTTCTCTTTCATTTTTCATCAAACACTGTCTCCTATATGCATTAATCCTCTCCTGCAGTGTTTGGCTTCTTGTCCTCCTGCCCTCACTGCAGTTTGCTGGCCGTGATGATGTCACGTCCATCATGAGAATGTGTCCTTAATGTAGGATTAGGGAAAAGCTGTAATCCTCAACATGACTGTTGATAAGAGATGATGACTGCAGTGTTGTTTGAAGAGTGACGCACATACAAATATGCACACACTGAGAAACAAAAGGAAAGTTAAGCCTTAAACATACAACATTAAATGCCTACAAAAACTATCCATTCTCTTGGAAGTCAAAGTGTTTTAATGATGTCATAAATCAGTTATGATCAGTATAAATTGGCCTTTTTGACAAATAAAATTTGAAAAAGAATAGAAAAAATGTCTCAGCATCAAAGTGAAATCAAATTTCAACATCAAAATGCCAATTAAAAGATTCATCCGTCCATCCTTCCGTTATCTTCTTGTTCTGAAGTTGGGTTGCATAGGCAGCAGCTTGAGCAGGGAGACCCAATATGTCTTTCCACAACCACCTCTTGGAGCTCTACTGGGAGAATTCCAAGATATTCCCACGTCAGCCTAGAGCAGTGCTTCTCAATTATTTTCTGTTACCCCCTCTCCCCCCCCCCCCCGAAGACGTAAACATTTTCCCCCCCCCCCCCCCCAACTCTCCGCCGCGACTGTAAATAGTATCATTTGTCTATAAAATTGTTATAAGTACACCTCTGTCCTTATTAACATAAAAAATAGATCAACTTACAATGAAGAATAACTTTATTAACATTGATTTTTTTTTTAGTCTGTAACAGAAAAAACTTAAAGTGCATCAATTTGCCTGAAGAAAAAAAAAACTTAAATCTTTATTTAAACTGTAAACATTTTTGACCATTTGATACTGAAAAATAAAGTGAAATATAATAAATAAATATAATAAATTCAAATTGATCAGCAACATTTTAACTCAGGAGTGTGATACAAAACACTTTGACCTATTAAAAAAAAAAAAAAAGCCATTAATGAATAAAACAATTTGTGCTGATGTTTTTTTTTTTTTTTTAATCAAAATGAGTAAGTCAGGATCAATGAGCACACTCATCAATAAAACTAAAACATTTCGAAAGAGGAAAGAGGGGGCAAGTTACCCTCTCGCGTTGAGTTTACTCTTTGTTTCCTGCGAGCTGTGGGTGACAAACGTCCAGAGCGTCTTAAAAACAGCAGCTTAACTGAAGAGGTGAATCTATTTTGTTAGCAAAGAACAGAGTCCTAACATTTATTAAACATTACTTCTGTGAACTGTACTTTGACAAACTCATCGATAAAACTAAAACATTTTTTTCAACGCAAAAGAGGAAAAAGGGGGCAGGTGTCGCTCTCGCTTTGAGTTTACTCTTTGTTGCATGCGTGCTATGGGTGACGTCCAAAGCGCATGGACATAAAAACAACAGCGGAGGTGTCTGAGTTGTTTATTTATCGTCTCAGAGCAGAGGGGAGCGACACAGTTCAAGCATGGCTCTCCAAACAACAAGGCAGTCGTACTTGTTCATTACTTTATTATTAGTAAGCCTGAGAGATACTGGTTCTGCTCCCAGTTGGACAGGTCTTGAAAACCTTCCTAAGGAGGCATCTTTCTAGTGGGCATTCTTACCAGATGCCCAAACTCCTTCAACTGGCTCCTCTCGATGTGGAGGAGCAGTGGTTCTACTCCAAATCTCTCCCAGACAACAATTAAATAACATGTAATGTAAAATAAGTGGTTGCATAAATATTCACTCCCTTTATAGTAACTGTAATAATCCAGCTCAGAGTAAAGATTATTGGAAAGTATAGGTCAGTACATTGATACTAAAGGATTTCCAAGACCCTAAACGTAAAGTTAAATCCAGCATCAAGAAATGGAAGGAATATGGGACATGTGGAAATCTGCAAAGAGCAAGCCATCCTCAAAAACTGAGTGATCATGCAAGAAAAGGAATAGTGAGAGAGGCACTTACAATTTTAATAGGTATTTAAAGCAACTCCTTTTACTCTACATATATATTTAAGCATCCCTTGAAACACCTGTACATATAGCTGCTGAACAGCTGGAACACTTAAATCCTTGTCTCATCTCTTATTTCTGTCATCACTCCTCAGGTCCAGGTTTGTGATTTTTTTTTTTTTTCTTTTTAAAGCTCCTGAGTGACATTATAGTGAATGTATAGGTCATCTTTCACATGCTCCATGTGTCTGTGAACACATCTCTAACATTACTATCTCATCTCACTTACTAAAATGGCTTGTTCCACATGGAGCAGTGTGGGTGGGTGGCCTGAACATCTACCAGTGAATCAGTTTGCTGAAATGTCATCTACCCTTCAATACCAAACTTGTGCTTTATTTCATGTTCAAATGTCATTCCCCCCAGTTTTGTACTTTGACCTATGTCTCTTCTCAGTGACTGTTGTCAATCAAAAGACAGATGTGGTATGGCCAAATCATCGAGGTCACCTTTTAGTAACTTTTGTCATGCCTAACTTTGCCCAAACGCAGAGCAGTTTGACACCGTATCTTTTTGGTATGTATGCACTATTGACTTGGACTGTGTTGACTTCTGCTATTTTAATAGAGCTTAAAAAAAATAAAAAAAAGATTTGGATCTCTAGCCTGCTAACAGAGCTGCCAACTGAGCTTGTCTGTGGTCTTTTGGTGGCAGCTTCTGATGTCAAAGGTTGACTCAGTCATCTTTGTGTCCTTGGCAGCCTGGCAGGTTCACAAGCTGCAGCCATTGTGGTGAGAGTTACAGCAGAGCAACAGAGGTGACAAGGTTGAGGGAAGACTGTCAGGGCATCACAGCCCAGCACTTCACTCAGGACAAATACCACCATGATTGCTGTTGTCTTGGTTACGATGGCTCTGCTCTGTGTGTATGTGTAGGTGTTGGTAATTGGGGGTGAAGATAGAGCCTCTCAGCAACAGAAAATAAACCAGTGAATTTTGCTTTCATGCACAACATGCACACATAGTCACAGACACACATCACGTGAACCACTGCTCTGGTGTGTAGTCAGGCAGAGCTAGGCCTGGGGCAAGTCTGGGGCTGGTGTGGAGAATGGCATATGTTCCGACAGACACACACGAAATGTCTCAAGGCTAGTAAAGTATTGGCTCTGTATCGGCCATGAAGCATCATAGGAAAAGGGGATAAAGGGTAATTCCCACTTTTTCTTTAACGCTGTTTCTGCATCTATCTTTTTTCCCCTCTTCTTTTCAACTTTTGACTTTCTTAATATGTCCACATTTTCCATTTCTCCTACTGTCCGAGTATGTGCACAATTATTAAATACTGATTGTGTTCACCATGATAGTAGGCTTTTGGCAGAAAGGTGTATGGAGATGTGACAACAGAGCTTGACTGCTGTTCTAAATCACTCATGGAGCATGATGGTCAAGAAGGAAGCAATAATGCAAAATGTGGGTGTCTATTTACATCCTAGTTTCTTAAGCAGTGAGAAAACCTGGATGCATTCATGTGTGGCTAGTTATTCTTCCATTTGATTATTCGAAATGCATATTGTCCTGACTTCTCACAGCTGTTAACAAAATGAAATTGTTTCTCTTTAAAAGTCAGTGGTTTAGTGTTTGGCACGGGCCTACAAGGGTCATTAGCAGAACTTTATCGTAAGTGGAACAGGCTAAATATGCACGTCAAGTGAAAGCAATATTTTGGAAGAAAAGTTTTCCTTGCATGGATGAGGAATGTTTGAGTCAGTAAAAGAATAACAGAAATATGTTTTAAAGTTCACTTCTTATCTGTTTTTAACCCATTTTACAATATTACAATTAATTAAAAAAGTGGATAAATAATAAAATCAGAGAAGTAATGTTTGACAAGAAGTCAAATTCTGGATGAACTACAACTTTGTCTCCCTTATGTTGTTTTGAATTATTTTGATTTGTTTGTTTATGTTTCCATTTTGTAGTTTTCAGGGATTGTTTTTTTTTTTTTACTTTGCAGTATTTTCTGGAGCAGTTTTTAAATTTTACTACTTTTAACATTTTTTGATAACATTAAAAATATTTTTGATGTTTCCAAGATTTTACAAACTTTTGCAATTCCATAAAGGTTTTTGGAGATGTTGTTGTTTATTTATTGTCTTATAATAGTGTTTCTGATGCTCTCAGACAGGCTTCAAATGTATGTATTTGTGTTAGTATTTACTGTTTAGTTCAGGTCTTTGGAAAATTGACCTCCATTACAATTTTAAGCACAAATGAGAATAAAAAGTGTTATATTAGTACAGAGAATGATGCCAGCATAGTTTAATGCCCATTTTCCATTTGCTTGTTTTTATTAATTACTCCCTCCAATTTTTAGAAAAGAAGTATTTTTTGTTGATGTTGTTTACTAATCACTTCTGATTTTCTAATTGTTCATAAACAAAATCAATATACTTGCATTACTTTTAGAAAAAAAAAGTCCAGTTATCTTTAATTTTTTTCTTATTTTGGGATGCTACAAAGTGTGAGGTGAAGAAGATAATGTTCAGTGTTCTTCAAAACTTTTTTTGTCATTTAGTTCATAGTCTTTTTGGTCTGGTAAGATGGATGATTGGTTGTTTGATCAGTGAGTCTGCTATTTCAAAGCTGGGAAAAACCCTTTGCTAACAACAGGCACATACATAAGCACACACACATGCACACAAAACTTCCTCGTAGGTGATCATTCATTGTCTAAGCTGATTATTAATTACAAAGAGAGAGCTCCCTGAATGTAAACACTGATTAATGGCTAACAAAAGTAAGTTAATGTCTTACCTGTACTTTAATTACTAACCATGTTCCTATACAAGCATCTCAGCTTAAAGCGGTAATCAACCATCATAGAGTACAGAAAGGGATTTTCTTCTCTTCCTCATTTTCACAACATACATGTGTTGATTTGCTGCAGTGCGTAACTTCCTATATTGGCTCAATTTACTAACCAGTCTGCTTCTTTTTTTTGTTTTTTCCTAAACCAAAAGTTACACATTTGATGAACTTTTTACTTTGGTGTCTTGAAGGATGTGTCAATAATGTGATAAAAACTTTAAAATGAGAAAACATTTCTTTCAGTGTGTTCTTTGACACAGAGGCATGCTGATACATGCACTGCCTTGCTAATGTACGGGATGTGCTTTATCCTGATGTAGTTTTGTCTGTTATGCTCACCGCCCTGATCCATGCACTGTTGACCATGAAACACTCTAGCTGTCAGCACCTCTCTCACCTCATAACCCCCTCCGAACACACATGCACGACACACAACGTTCAGCATAGGCTCCTTTTTTGAGAGCATACTGAGGTCCACTCACATGAACTCTTTGCCCTTCAACCCACTGTTTTTTCAGCTTGGTGTGGTGGAAGTCTGCTGCCCTGGTGGATGCTTGTGTTTTCTTTACACAACTGACACATGTCCCGTTAATGTTACAGGAAATAGGCAGGTAAACTTTGGTAAACTGGACATTAACCTCTGGCCTGTATTCACTGAAGTTGGGTCAGGTTGCTGTCTGGGTCACATTTGTCATTTGTGAGAGATAAAATCATAAAATTGAGAAAACTGCTGATATTAAGAATTCTGGGTGCGTTGTACCTGATAGAATAAAAATGTGGCACTGATTGTGTGAGACAGTAATAGTTTGACTTGTAATAAGGTTTTATTATCATATACTCCCACATTAAAATATAATCAAAACAACTACATAAGCCTGAGTAGCAACCAACATTTAAATAGGACATCTCAGAAAAACAGTTGTCATGTGAAGATTGTGTTTTCATGTAGAATCATTTAGAGTTAAAACGTTCCCATTATTGCATGTTAATTATCACTGGTAAAATTATGTTTAACACCCATAGATAAGGTTTATCAGTAATGGTTTAGTGCCCTGAATACTGGCAAAGAGTTTTTAAAGTTTTTGTACTACTTTATTAAATAATCATAGACTTAATAATTTCTCAGACCACCTCTTGTCATGGCCATAAGTGTTGGCAACACTTTTTTTTTCTGAAAATCAAGCCTTTCTCCCAAAATATTACCGGTATTGCAATTACACATTTTGTTATCCATCCATCCATTATCTTTACCCGCTTATTCCATTTTGAATCACGGGGGTTGCTGGTGCCCATGTCCAGCAATCACTGTGCGAGGGGCAGGGTACACCCTGGACGGGTCGCAAGTCCATCACAGGGCCACATAGAGACAAACGAGACAAACAACCATTCACTCTCTCATTCACACCTAGGGACAATTTAGAGTTACCAATCAGCCTAACATGCATGTTTTTGGTCTGTGGGAGGAAACCGGAGCACCCGGAAAAAACCCACGCATGCACGAAGAGAACATGCAAACTCTACCCAGAAAGGCCCCTGGACCGGGGTTTGAACCAAGGACCTTCTCGCTGAGAGGCAGCAGCTCTACCACTTGCGCCACCGTGCTGCCCCATAGAACTAATCTCCCTGGATGTAGACGGAAGAGAAAAACTGATGAAAGGTTGCAACACAGGATAGTCTGGTCTGGATAGTGGGTGAGCAGCCCCAATCAAGTTCCAAAGAAATTCAAGTTGTCCTGGTTCATTAGTGTCAGCACGAACTGTCCGTCGACATTTGAATGAAATGAAATGTTATGGTAGGAGAACCAGAAGGACCCCACTGCTGACACAGACTGCTCTGCAAGTGTTAAAACCCTACTTCTGAGACTCCAACAGGAGGTTGATTTGAAACAGCAGTGAAGGCTGCCTATGGGAGAGATGGTTGGCAGGCCTCAGACTGACAAAGTCTTCCGAATGGGGGACGAACCGTTTCTCACTTAAAAAAACTGATCCAGATGATAATTTAACCATTTTTGTTGTTATCTACCTGGATTATTGAGCTTACAAACCTTTTTTTTTATTATAACAATAATGTGTGAGAATATAAATTACCAAGTTTTATAAGGTAAAGCCTGAAAATGTGTACAGAACTTCTGTCACAAGGTAGCCTACCAGCATAGCAATGACTCAACCACACATTTAAGATAATACTTGAGTGGTTTTAGAGCAAATCCATACCTAACCCTGTGTGACCCAATCAAAGCTCAGACTTAAATCTATAGAACATCTGTGGGGAAACCTAAACATGACATTTCAAACACTTACCATCCAGTCTAAAAGAAGTTGAGTGAATCTACCAGCCCATATCCATGCATATAAACTTTAAGACTTGATATCATAAAAGGTTGACTTAAGTGGAGTGGAGTAACTTTAGATGAACTGATGCACCTTTGATACTCGGCCGAAGGAGTCGCTCCACAAGAATGTGTCTAAACTTTTTGTAAATAGAACACAACTAAGTATCTACAGTGAAAAAGCTACTGTTTGGGAGAGTACATAATCACTATTTAAAAATATAATCAGTCCCCTGCTGTTAATACACCTGGTAGGTTCAACAAATACAAGATTATTGTGTAGGATGTGCTGTGCTAAGAAATGTGAAGTGAGATTTAAATTTATATCTTAAATGCAGTGTTGTTTTTGACTGCCATTTTGATTTTAGTTTTAGTCTTAGTCTTTTAGACAAAAATACTTCTTAGTTTTAGTCAGTTTTAGTCATTTCTATATTTAATGGTTTTAGTCCAGCTTTAGTCGACAAAAACTTTAAAATTTTAAGTCTAGTTTTAGTCTTTAAAATAAATAGAAAACATATTAGTCTTTACAAATTAATTTGAGTAATTTGTTTTAATAGTGGAATCAAATACTGGTACTCCAAAAATGCCCAAAACAAAAACATTCTCACTTTGTGGCTTTATTTCTCAAAATGTGCTAAAGTGCAATGAAGTACAAATGCCCAATATTATAATAAAAGGGAACACACATGTTAAACTCAAACTTTTCAACCAGGACAATGAAGACATAAAAACAGACTGTCCTAAACCTTGACTATCTTTAACTTGTGCAAACATTCTAAACCAAAATAATAAAATATATCTCTTCTTATTCTCTTAAAGTATGAAATATGCCACTGGAAGTTTTGAAATCTAAAATGAATAAGTCAACCCCAGAACACTAAGTACTGTATACACACTGTATCTGGTCTTTAAAGTATGAAATAAATAAACAACAAAAATGTTTACCACAACATTGTTTAGAATAGATAGGGGCTCTACCCTTTGTGCAGTGTTGCAAAAAGTCCAAACAGAACACTATTTTAACATGTCTTCACCTGCACTAATAAGCTTGGTAACGAGGTGGGTATGCAAATTAAGTTTAACAACCTCGATTCAGTTTAAGGAAAGCACTTCGCTCTAAAATGACTCTTGCTCTATTTCGACAGCCACGACTGAGGTCACCTGTAATGCTAAAGACCCTCTCAGCAAATGCTTGAGATGCTGGCATGGCCAGAAGATCTAAGGCAATAGGTTTTAGGCTCGGATACACAGAATCCCCCTGTGCAGCCCAAAATTCAAGGGCAGTCTCTTGGTTTATAGGCTGTGACAGCTGCTCCTTGAATTTCTTCATTTCCTGCATGACACACGGCTTTGAGAAGCCAGATCTGGATGGCCGACTCGACAAAAACTTGAATCTGGGCCGCTTTCTCAGTGGTCCCACTCCCTCTTTGGTTTCTTCCTCTCCCTCCTTCCCTGACTTCTCATCTTCAGCCTCATCTTCTTGTAAAACAGGTGGCACCAGTTGAGTTATGTACTCTTCTGCTTTTCCCAGAAGTGCCTCACTTTGCTCATCATTTTCAAGGAGTGCTTCAGGTGCAACTGTCGGGTCGAGGTAGCAAGCAGCAGCAATGAGGGGTGAAAACTTAGAATCAGTGTGATCAAGAAAGCAGCTGAACCGTTTGTCCATGTTTGCCTTCATCTTATTTGCCAGGGAAGCTAGGTCCTTGAAAGTAGAACCTTGAGCGTTGGGGAACTCAGATAGATGACCGTGTAAGTCCAGAAGGGCAGGCAACACAAGGGATAAAGACTGTGTGTCACTCTGGAGCATCTAAGTATGCTCAGCGAAGGGGAGAAGTAAATCTCTAAGAGCAGTCAACTTCTGCCACTCACTTGGCAGTAGATAGTCCCAGCTCATCTCATCTGCAACCTGAACCACTGAGTCCTTGATTTGGAGAAGTCGTGATATCATCAGGTATGTGCTGGACCATCTAGTAGGGCAGTCATTGACCACAGTTAGTTGACATACCTGGAGCAAACGCTGTGTTGCCACTGATGACTTGCGAAAGAGCTTGACAAGCAGTCTAACTTTGCCCAGCAGTCGGTTTATACTTGCATCCTTCTGGATCATGTTCACAACGAGTTGCAGTGTGTGTACAACACATGGGGTCCTATCTATGGCTCCAAACCTAGATAGAGAGGACAAAACACAGAGAAAAAGAAACTTTCTTAATATCATATAGGAAATTCAATAAAATTGTCATAAACAGTTGCTAAAATTGATTATAACCTAGCGTATGACACACTAAAAATCTTAACAGTAAATTAAAACAATTTACCTTTGGTCTTGTCCAATCACTTCAGGGTCTTCTGTGAAATCTAAGAAAATGTATCTTTTCTCTTTTGCAAATGTTTTGATTCAATTTATTTATTTAAAATGAAGTATTTTTTGGCCCCCTAACACTTTTTACTGTAAACATTTATCAGACAAATGTTGGTTGTCTCATTTTAAAATGTAATGCAAGTAGTGTTTAGCTAAAATGGGTTTTTGGTTTAAAGGATGCAGACCCGACAGACACATGGGGTAACAGCAACAGGTTTGATATTCAGTCACTCAAACACAACCTATCAGCCATACATCCCTGCATGTTTTACACGTAACAGTAGCCGACGTTAGATTAGCACAACAAACAAGCTAATAGCACGAAGTTAGCATCCACGTGCGCAAGCAAGGACAGGATTTATAAAAATAAAATTAAAAAAACATTAAGTTTACACGAAACTGGAGTTGTGAAATGTGTCACAACCCGTTTGGTTTGTCAAGTAACATTGCATGTATGTACATTACAAAAATAGTAGTTGTAACTAACTTACCTTGGAAAAAATATCAGGGTGGTGAGCCTTAAGGTGCCGCTTAAGATTTGTCGTTTTTTTTCCACCAAGTTTAAATCCACATTTACCTCCGTCTCCCTCGACGATACATTCGGTTCTTCTTTCAGTTGGGTTAAATACAAAATAAGTCCATAAATCCTTTCTGGGTTTGCGTCCACCGAGCCCCTTCGTAAAACGTGCAGCATCTGCCATGGTCCAGTTTGAAATGAAGTCAAAGGTGAGCGCGCGGTGCATCAGCGCGGTTGGGTAGCAGTGGGTGTGACCAATGGGCAGAAATATTGTGCATTCTAAATTATTGACGGACCACCGACAAACATTTTCGTACAGTCTCATCTCGTCAACGAAAACTCACACACATTTCATCACGTTTTAGTCATTAAAGAGCAATGTTTATTTCGTTACCGTCTCATTATTGTCATGAAAAAAGGGGGCGTCGACGAAAAGTTTTCGTCATCGTCATCGTTAACGAAAACAACACTGCTTAAATGCATTTTTTTTTTAAAGAAAAGGATGTGATTATGCTCACTAGAGATGTCTACACTAAAGTCCATGAACTGGTCTTCAGTTTATCCTTCACCATGTAGACTCTATCCATAAGGCATTTTATTGTACTTGTTTTATTTATTTATTTATTTTGCGACTTGTGCTTTATCCTTCATTTTATGGAAATAAATAAATAAGGGAAACAGTTTGTGCTTCATAAATGAAAGTTCAACAAGGTTCAGTGAAACATTTATACGATTTACTGCAGTATATTGGGGTTTTATAATCTCATTATCATCTTAGTGCCAGATTTGCCCATGAGGGCCATTCTGTGTTGACTCTTATTATGTCCACGGAGTTGGCCGTTTGTCCCTCTGTCTCTCGCCTCAGCCAGTCACTGCAACTATAGTCTCTAATAAATACCCCCTCCCTCTTTTTTTTTTTAATCTTCAATTTTGTTTTTTATCATCAAACCTCCCACACCATTAAGCTATTTCTCATTTCTGTAAGGCAGATACAGTTTCATGATTTTCCATTTCATTTTTCTAATTTATTTTTTTAACAGTAGTCCCTTTAAATATATGTGTCCTTGCTACAAACTTTATTAATTCTTCATTTTGTTCACATTTTGATTTTAGTTTAACTAAACTGTGACTTAAAGGTTTGTTGCATTACCCTCAGGTGCAGTTCATGGTCATTTTTGGAAGTTGCTCATTTTATTTGTTCATCCTGAAAGGATTTTAAAACTTAATTTACAACCACGTCTGTCTCCTCTCTCTGTATTCTGGAGCAGATGAGGGCGCTAATATGCAAGGTACAGTAGAGATGGCCATCTGCTGCTTTGGAATCTTCAAGCCTCTTAACTGCTATGGGTGGTGTCCATCTTTAGTCACTCAGAGGGCATCCCCAGATTAGTGCTTCACAGACATGGATCTAATTTGCCCATATGGCCTCTTCTCATTGAGTCGATGCAGGATTTAATCTGCCCAGCTTTTCCCTCTGACCTCAACATGTGACAACTGCTGAGAAAAATAGTGCATAAACCATCCATATGCATCAATTGATGGCCACAGCATTATGAGATCAAGTACAACGATGAAGACGAAAACAGTTTTGAACATATTTATGATAATAATCAGAGGCTTTGTGGAATACTACATAATCCTCGACTTGTGACATGGTAAAAAAAGTTATAAATACCATAACAACAACATGCAGAGTTTGTGTGACTGTGAACTGGTTTTAGGTGCATTCCCTGGTGTGCAATTAATCCAGTAAGCCCACAGGAGCACAGCAAATCCTAACCACAGCTAGTATTATGACTCTTGGCAATTGCCTTTCGTAGTCTTCAGGTATCATTATGCTTTTATTAACAAAGCCCAACTTGCCATTCAGCTATCATCACTGAAACGTTATCTGTCTAACAACCGCACATAGCTATTCCTCATTATTGGCATTGACCTTGTCAGGGAGAAGATGAGATCACAATCAAATAGGTAAAGCTGTTAGCAGCGGTTATGCTTACCATTACAAGAGGAGGGTTTTTTTTTTTTTTTACTCTGAATTTTATCATATAAAAAACTGTACTTCATTAAAATGCTGCATTTCTAAGAATCAGGAGCAAAACTCCTAAAGGCCAAAAAATAAGTACTGGTACAGACAAATCTGTTATGCTAGTCAGACTGTGCATGTCAATTAGACCTAATATACAAAAATATGTTGACCAGTATTTAAATCAAGGATTCAAATAAAGAATATGCCTGTTGAACTACTAACGAATAAAAGAAAGACAAACACATTAAAATAAATTCTTGTTGATCTCGTTCTATTTTGGGTAGTTAGACATATTCGGCGGGCAGTACGGTGGCGCAGTTGGAAGAGCTGCTGCCTCTTAGCGAGTAGGTTGTGCCAGTTCAAATCCCAGCCGGGGGCCTTTCTGGGTGGAGTTTGCAAGTTCTCTCCGTGCATGCGTCGTTTTCTCAGGGTCTCCTTTTTTTTTTTCACACAGACAAAAAACGTATGTTAGGCTGAATGGTAACTCTAAATTGTCTCCAGGTGTGAGTGAGAGTGTGAATGGCTGTTTGTCTCATTTGCCTCTATGTGTCCCTGTGATGGACTGGAGACCTGGCCAGTGTCCCCTGCCTCTCTCACAGTGGTGGCTGGACATGGGCACCAGTGACCCCTGCAACCCGAAAAGGAAGAAGCGGGTATGTATGTATGTATGGATGTATGGATGGATGGATGGATGGATGGATGGATGGATGGATGGTATATTCAGCTCTTCAGCACAATTCCATTCACTCAAAATTCTATAAAATGTAACTTTGTATATTTTTTCCAAACAAATTTATGAATGATGGTTCAACAGGAGGTAAAAACTTGTAAGGTTCCAATTTGAAAACTGTCTTGGAACGTACTACTGACTTCCTACATGTTGCCTTTTCAAAGCTGAACACCACCTCTAACTTGTTTGACATCTCAACATATTTCATCTTTCATCATTCAAGCCAGAAATATCATGTCACATCCATCCTTTCTTTTTTTTAACCTGCTTGCTCCTGTTATGAGGAGATGGTGCCTATCTCGAGAGGTCATTGGGTGAATGGTGAGGAACACCCTGGACAGGATGTGAGTTCATCACAGGGACACATAGAGACAAACAAAACAGACAACTATTCATGCACACACTCATACCTTATGACAATTTAGAATTCAGTTACAATGCAGGTTTTATTCATTTTTATTTTTATTTTATTTTGTTTTTTTGTGGGAGAAAACCAAAGTACCCATAGAAAACCCTTGCATGCATGAGTAGAATATATAAGCCCTATGCAGAAAAGTCCCCAGCCTGAAGCCAAACCCCAAACATGCAAGCGTCATGCTACAAGGCGTCTGTTCTAACCAAGTGCTTCACCGTGCAGCCCTAAATGACAAAATGTTTAACCATGTCATCCACCTCCCATTAGCTTGTTTCACCACACTACTGCTGAACAGCTAAATGCTTTTGATCATTTGTAGCAGTAGTAGTAGTATTCTATGTTATACTCTACATGAAAAATGTAAAATAAATCTACGTTTAACATTTTTAAATTGTTTTCTAAATAGAAAAAACAAGACTGAATGACAGTATAATTGGATTACACATAATTGCTTAAGAAAGTATTAGACAATAGAGAAAAAAATATCATTGGATGTCCTTGAGTCATAAGCAGCTTCAAATCACGCTGTTTTTATGCTCAGAAAAGAATGTCAAATTTTATTTGTATAAATATGTAAACAAACAGTAGATTCTGTGACTAGCTTTGAATCTTTTCCTCTTCACCACGTTAATAAGTGTATAAGCCAACCCTTCTGTGGCAAAAGACAAAGTATCTATGGAAACCAATGTGAGCTGTTCTTGAAATATCTAATTTAGGTGATTTTATTTTTAATTTGAATTAAAATAAATAGTAATAAACACTGCTTGTCTGTAGCGTATGAAGCAGAATTAATAAAATGCACTGAGAGTTGCTGTGCTTATTGTGTCAGGAAGTAAGGAGATAGGCTGCACTGATCCCTCACTGATTCTTTGCCTCCTAATCCTCAACTCTTTTCCTGCTTCTCTTGTTTATCCACTAGCATCCTCTGACCACTGCTGCCCTGTCACTGCTCCTGTTTGACTTTTGACCTGTGTTTCAGCTGACCTGGTACCTTTTCAAATGGTTTGGCAACTGAGTCAAAATGAAAAATTTAATTAAAGCATAGTGCAATATTTATATTATATGTATTTATTATATGTTTACATTAGAGCGTAGCTTATTTGTTTGTTTGCTGCATTTTATATGTAACTTTATTGTTTCCAAATATCAATAGTCTTGTTTATATAATAAAAAAAAATGCTGTAATGTCGTTTTTTCCACTTATATTTATTTAGCTTTTGTTGGTTTACTTTTTTCTTTCATCTGTCACTCTTTTTTCTCTTCTTACCTGAAATCTCAATGATTTTTTTCCTGGTGTCGTTTTGTGAGAGGTCATGTTGGACAATGCTGTCTTCTGGTGTGAGCATTTGTACAAGCGTGGAGATATGAGGACATACATTCCTGCAAGATAAAAACTCATTTACACTTGTGTGTAGGTCTTCCTAATATGAAGAATGCTGTGTGTACAGCCATGTTATCAGGGTGACCTAGAGACAGACTGGTTATCACTTGTGTGAGCCTCTAAGGGCTATACTACAGAGCGAGTGGAAAATCACCACTCCCGTCTACTCCCTGTCTCTGCCCCTATGTGTTGGTCAGCCAGAGTGTCCACCTACTGTGGAGTACAACTCTTATCTGTTCCACATAGACAGGCCACTTATCCACACACACACAATAAAGCTGCATGTACTCTCAAAGCTTCACACACACACATGCACAAACACTCAGAAATATCCCGGCACATGTAGATACAGTTACTGCCCCTAAGATGCACACACTATCAGTCCTTGCATTGATCAGTGTTTACCCTGGATTCCTTGATGTGACTAGCTGTTGTTGTAAAATGTGGGAACAGTCCAGAGGGCAGAGAAGAGCAATGCATCCCAAGCCTGGGAGTAAACATGCAGATCAAGAGGTCACCATGAGGATAGGCAAACAGACCTCAGGGCACAGAAAGTTGAATTGGGTCCAAAGCCCACTTACTGATTCTTAAGTCCAAGTTTAAACATCTATATGACTGGTGGCTCTTTGTGTATCTGCCTTTACTCCCTAATGCTTGCATACACCCCAACAGATTTTATAGAAACACAGGAGACTGTCTACTTTTTCGGAATCAGAAGGTGTTGGGTCAATATTGAATGCACAAATTCTAAACCTATAGTTAGAGCCATTTTAATCTCTTTTTGTCATATTTTTTTAATTCTCTGAGGGCAGGTCAGCTGATCCTCAGATGTCACACAGTGCAGCTCCCCTTTGTCCCAGTTCTGCTCTGCACAACCCCCCCCCCCCCCCCCTCAAAAAAATGAAAATAAATTACCAAAGCAAAGATGAGTGTTCGCACTTTGTGCCTGAAATATGTAAAAGCAAAAGGAGGCTGGCACCAACCACTGGAGGACATTCTAGGAGAATTGGAGGGATGTGAATCACATTTGGCACCAGACAGCTATCAGGTAGTAATTAGTAAAGCTAACATCCCTGATGAAGAAGTCAAGTCTAGGTCAGGGTAAAAAACTTCAAGGGTCTTAGTAGGTAAAGGTTGGAGGCCAAGGCATGCTCCCTCTCCTGGCTGACTATAAGCTCATGCCTTTCCTGCTCAGATCTGCTGAAATCTAAGTTAACCTTTAGCCTTGAGGTGTCACCGCCGGTCACATGTCAGGCTGGCTCTTGTTGACCATGTTGACTGTGTTCTTATTAGATTGTCTTAGTAGTTCCTACTCACAACACTAGACAGCTCAAGTGATTTAGACTTACACTCGATGAAGCTTTTGACATAGATGATACCTTACAGCTTAAACCCATACTTGGCATTCCAGCCCCTCTCTGGCCCCAGGATCAAACTTTCTCCGTCTTACAGACAGACCCTTAAAACAATCAGCAGAGAAATTAATACATGTATGGCTCAACAGCAGACAAGAAAAACTTTGTTATACTTAAAAAAAAACACAGTGCAGTCTATTTCATATGTGAGAAATGTGAAGTGATTTTTGTGAATGAAGATGTACAGTATGTATAGATGTCAGTGCATTTATCTGTTTCCTCAAAAAAAACTCCTCTAATCCTAAAGGATAACATTAATCTATTGTAATACGATGTATATTAGTCACCAAATCATTTCACTATATAATTGTATGTAAAAATTTATTCTGAGTGGCAGATTATAACAATACATTAATCCAAGAATTGCAGCTGAAACGCGTAGTTTTCAGTGAGGTCATGTCTGTTCAGGTCAGGAATGTTGACACAGTTAGGGCTAAAAGTTAACTTTTATTTTAAATTATTACCATTTTACCAACAACACAGACTGTGATTGAAATATTAAAATTAATGTCCTTGGGAAGTGTTTTTTTTTTTTTTTTTTTTTTTTTTTATTTATTCATTGTTATTGTTCTAATAAAATACAAAATAGTAATACCAATAAGCATGAATTAGATTGGAAAAATCACATCCTTGTTTATTTTAACTTTATAAATACTTACCAGGGATTAATTTGTGTTGCCATGTATTAAAATATAATAAATACCTTTTTCTGAAATCTTCAGTCTCTGAGGAATTTGGATAAACAAGGATATGTTTCAGTTTTAAAATAAAAAGGTTTGAACTTTGTGAACTTCAGTGCATTTCATTTATCTGGTGTGCTATTTGTGGTGCTTTTCATCTCTTGAATCCTGGCCTAGTTTCTCCAGCTTGTTTTTGGAAACCAAGAGTTAAGCTGCAGTGCACAAGCCATTAGATCGCTGCACTGTATGCCTGACCTCTGACAAGTTAAGCCCCTGCCCTGCCCCATCCCTGGTAACCCCACCCCCAGCACACACACACCATCTCCGCCACATCTGCCCGCCTCATGCTTTGCCCCAGCTTCATTCTTCTTGGAATTGATATTATAGTGTTTGGATGATCCTCCTTGTATTTCTTCATACTGAAATCCTATTTGCTCTGTCGTGTGTTGGCTCTCACAGATGGTGTGTGCGTGCATGTGTGTGTGTGCACGCGTGCGCGCGTGTGTGTGTGTGTGTGTGTGTGTGGTGTGACGCTCATACAAATACAGCTGTTTTGAAGTTTACTTGCCTCATTGTCTTTTACACATCTCAAAGAGGATGGTTCTGTCCAAATGCATCATGATAAATGACTCCATCACACATCCAGGTGTTTAGTTATAAACAAATGTGATATTTTTGGTCAAAGGTTTAAATTTCAAATTTAAATTCTGCTATTTTTTGTAATAAAATGTTGGACTGAGTGACTGAACAAGTGCAAAATGGGATTGAAGGTTGCGGTGTGGGGGAGTTTGGATGCAGGTGGGAGGCAGGGTTCATACTCATTACTGAGGCACAGAAGGAGAGCAAGAAAGCACTGCAGGGTGAGAGGTCCTTGGCAGCAGTCCACCAGTTGGCGTCTCGGTGTCCACGTTTTGTTCCAGCTGAGTGCCCACAGTGGACCTGACTGCTCTGCCTTCAATCTGAACTCTCTAGTGAGGACCAATATTTAGTTATACCACTTTTCTGATACATCACTTTCTTTTCTTTCTAACTCCATCTAGTCAGAAATGACTTTTAAACCCTTCAAAGGGGATGTTCATAAACTGATTTGTTAAATCTTTGTGCAATGTTTGTGAGTAGACAAACAGTAGAATACAGTTAGGGCTTAATTGTAAATGCAGCGACAATCATTTCACTTCATAATTTGAAACATATCCTAAAACCTTCTATTTTCATGATGCTAAAATAAGGATAAGCTGCAATCAGGCAGCTCATGTCAAATGTAAAAAAAAAAACAACAACAAAAAAGACCTTAGCAAAAAGCTTCTTTTTTTTCTGATGTGAAATAGGTTTTCCATTTAAGAATCACAGTGGCATTCGTAGATAAATGATACTTTTATTATTTCATCAAGAGATTAAAATATTCACGTGAAAAAAACTAATGAACTTCTTGCAACTTGAAATATTTTCAGAACTTTCATTAAATTGATCTAAATACTCTTTTGCATAACTTGTATAAATGATTTTTAATAGGATTTCAGTACCACAAACATCTGTAACTTAGAGCACTACACATTGCAGACATCTTTGCTTGTATCTATTGGTGTCAACTCTATTTGTCTTTGAGCAAAATATCTTGTAAAACAATGAACAAATTTTGGCAAACTCCAAAAGTAATCATTGGATGTACATCTACATCTGATTTACATTTGACATCAGTCTAATGGCCACCACTCGTAACTGACATTAACAAACACAAAAATGACTATAAGTCAGTTAATTTCATAGATATTGAGCTGAATTTGATGTGGTAGTAGATGAGAGTCATCCTTGACACATGCTTCAAGCACAATTAGGTCACAGGGTCTGGCATGAGATGTTATCTTAAGGTTTAATGAAAGTGACTACATCACCTGAATGAAAAGTGGCAGGCAGTATGCATTCTTTTTATAAACACTAGACATTTAATAATTGATGGTTTAGACTTTATAGTTCTTAAATTCAGAATTATTTGCTTACATTCTAAAACAGCTATGGATTGCACAAAATATTATGAATGTGATTTTTTTTTCATTAAATTTTATGTTGTGAAACATAAAAAATATATATTTTAATCCACATTTTAAGCACAACCCCAATTCTGAAAAAGTTAAGACATTGTGCAAAATGTTAATAAAAACATAATTCAATTATTTGTAAATTGTAAAAACCCACATTTTATTTACAATGGAAAATACTGTACATATCAACCTTTGAAATTAAGAATTGCACCTTTTTGGGGGGGTGGGGTGTCATTTTGAATTTTATGGCAACACCTTCAAAAAGTTTGGAACAGGGGCATGTTTACCTCTATGAAGCATCTCTTCTTCTTTTAACACCATTCTGTAAACATCTGGGACCTGATTAGACCAGTTGTTGGCGTTTTTGGACTGCAATTACATTTTACACAACAAACTTTTTTTCAGAAAGGGGTTGGAAATTTCCTAAATTACTTTCTACTTTTAATGTGGCTGCAGTAGCTTGGTGGTCAGTGCTGTGTTCTTGTAATCCTGAGGTTGCGAGTTCGAGCCCAGGTTGCATCAGGAAAGGTATCCACCGTAAAACATTTGTCAAATCTTTCATACAAGTTCACTCACTGTGGGAGCCCCTGAAGAAGGTAGCAGCCAAAAGAAACTTACTTTATACTTTTAATGTAGTCCTCTTGTGTGCCTCTTGTAGCGATAAAGGTTGAATCAAGTGTTACAACCCCCACCTCAACCATGGAAGAGTTGATAGCTGTTATATACGCAGATGCCTGGAGACAAGTAGATTTTTAGAGGCCTAATGAATTGCACTTGTATTGATCTCCATGGGAAATGCAAGTATGATATCACTGAAAGAAAAGAAGGAAAAAAGCTCTCTGGCTTTGAAGGAATTGAGGCAATAGAGGTAAGGTTAAAGAGGGCAGACATGTTAGTAAAGACTTTGTCACAATGCAGATAGAGGGATCAAGATTGGAAATTGATGAGATAGAGAGGTGGGTGACTTGAGTCACAGAAGCTTGAAATAAACTGTCGGAGGCACATGGCCAGTCATTACAGTGAAGCGTACTGGCCCTGCTCAACCTTGAACCAGTCAATAAGCTATTATAACCATGCAAATTGTGCCAAATCAGAGGCCTGACATATTGATATTATATTCCTGTGCAGGCACCAGGTTATACATCAATATTGGAATCCAGAAACAATATGTGTAATGCTTTGTTGTTGTTGATTGCATAGACTCACAAAGGAAAATTCCCATCTGTAAACTAATAACATTTTGTATTTGTCTTGGTAGACTTAAAATAGTTGTTTAGAAGGTAATAATTGAAACACAACTGTTCCAAACTCTACAACCATTTCTTTCTCACATTGTATTTCGATAGACTTCACTCCGACAAAACCCTACCCTTTCCCAAAATCCTCGTCACACAATTTTCCCTCACATTTTCTCTTGTTTTTCCTCTTTTGACAGTAGGGCATTCTGCCAGGTCATTTACTGTGGGTGACAGTGTGAAGCATCCAGTAAGCCAGCGTTTGGGTGATGTAATTTGAGCTAAAAGCTGTGTAAACACTGCTTTGACCTTGGTTTTAGATTTGTCAATATGGCTGTGTTGGTGAACAGAGAAGAGGATTGTGTGGGATTGAGAGCAACATGTCCTAGCTATGATAGTTGAAAGTCTAAAGCTTACTGACTGTTTTGATAACCTCATTGAGTTCATTTAGTCTTATACATGACCTAAGCAACACTCCTTTTAAGCATCTTTTCAACTACTCTCCTTGTCAAAGCTCCCTGCACACCTCTGCTCCAGTTCTTGCTTTTTGATATTTGCACATGTTCCCCCTCTTGAATGCTTGTTTCTGCCCCCACCTTGTTTTCCCTTTAACCTTGTTTTTCCTATTCCCTGACCCTGCTCCTTTTTTCCTTTGATAGCAGTATCTCTGACATTCTCTCAGCAGCTTGGTAGGTGTCCACCCTCATCTTCTCTGTCTTGGTGTTTTTCTTTGTTCCTCTTGACGTGTGTTTGGTGCTCATCTTTATGAGTTCTACAGGTCAGCACAAGTAAACATGGGCCAACGGTCAGGACAACATGGAGCTGTTGATCCATTTCAGAGACAACATGTTTTGTTCTTTTTTTAGGTTTTCAATTAGGGTAAAGCTCTATAGGTTTTGACCATGTCCTCCTGAGTCTTTCATTTGGCAATGGTTAGGCAAATGAAGTAACAGTCTAAAAGTCAATACCGATCGTCAGTATTTTGATAGGTTTACCAAGGTAGCAAAGCTGAATGCTTTCAGTAAGGAATCAGTATATTGCTCAATCTTTCTGCCTCTAAATTTTCAGTTCATCCATCCATCCATCCATTATCTTTACCCGCTTTTTCCCTTTCGGGTCATGATGGGTCACTGGTGCCCATTTCCAGCAGTCACTGTGCAAGAGGCGAGGTACAGTAGTCCTTCACTTATTTCGGAGGTTAAATTCCAGATGCCCTCACGATAGGTGAAAGTTTGCAAAGTAGGGACGTTATATTTATTTATGTATTTTAAGGCTTTATAAACACTTCCCACACTCTTGCAATATTCTTAACAATGTTCAAAACTCTCTAAATGCTCAAAAGAGCACAGCAATAAAGAGCAGACAGACTGATGCTACGGTTACTGAGCCAATCAGCACCCGAGGGCGGACTGGCCATCGAGACCACCAGTTCGGTTTGGGTTAAGGCTCGGTTCAAGCTGTGCTTGATTATCTTAAATGAACAATCCGTGCGATTCACTGTTGTATCTGCCTCACTGAAGCTCCCATAGCAGAGATGGGGAAAGACAGACCCCACCCCCGCCCCCTCCTTTCTCTTTCTGAGGCTGTCAGCCACAACAGAGCAGAGACACAGAACAGGTTGCACGCCCACCTGTTGTGTCATGACCACCGGGAAACAATGTGTGCATTCTTACGATGAAAACTCGCAAAAGAGTGAGTCCGCAAAAGTCGAACCGCGCAGTTTCGAGGGACTACTGTACACACTGGACAGGTCGCAAGTCCATCACAAGGACACATAGAGACAAACGAGACAAACTACCATTCACTCATACTTAGGGACAAACAGAGTTACCAATAAGCCTAACATTCATGTTTTTGATCTGTGGGAGAAAACCGGTGTTCCCGGAGAAAACCCATGCATGCTCGGAGAGAACATGCAAACTCCACCCAGAAAGGCCCCCAGACATTATTTGATCTGACGACCTTCTCGCTGAGAGGCAACACCTCTACCAACTTGAGCCACCGGGTGGCTAAGTTGATGTTGTCCTACTTAATTTATTTGTGTTAGATTTAGTGTTTATTTTTTTATCAGAAAGGGAGTTGTAGCTTGGAGGTTTGCAGAAGGTAGCAGCTGAAAGAAAAACAACTGCTTTAGTTTTGTCAGCGTTAGCAAAGTGTCAAGGCCCTGAGATATCACACCATTATGTTTTTTCCTCATTAAGCTTCATTTTTAAAATGATGTGTGGGATTAGTTTGGTGTGCCTGTTTTTCAGCCAACGTCTTACAGCTTTATAGCTAAATTAGAGCTTGAAACATGCTGCCAAATTGTTAAAGGATCACTTTCTCTCTTTAGAGAGCGGTGATGGCAGAAGTCCTTCCTTTCAGCACTTTTTTTTACCTTGTTGGAGCTTGATTTATCCATGTATCTACTACATGAATCATGTTTTTGTTTCATTGGAGCTAAAGATTTTACAAGTGTTTTACTTTCTAGTAATAATTTTGCTTCCCCCTCTTTCACAATTCCATCTTTGCTGTTATAAACTTTTCAGCCCTGTAACTGATCAATACTGGGGTGTTTATGAATCCATATTTAACGTTTTTCATCTCTTTAAATTATTATGATGCAACATCTCAGAGCAGGATTTAATAGTAACTAAAAATTGTATACCTATATTTGAAAAGAGCATGACCTTCAACCCACAAGATGGAATGTTCCCTCTGGGTTGGGGATACACAGATGGGTTTGGGTTCCTGCGAGTCTCGTTCACAAGTGATGAGAGAATGAAGCGGAAGATGGATCAACAAATTGGGGCTTCATCTGGATTAATGAGAGCGTTGCTTTAGAACTAGTAAATCTGAATTCCAGTTTATTTTAGCATAGCTGTTTGCACGGATGGTCTTCATCTTTTTGGTTAGCTTAAACTTTAAGTGTATTATTTGCTCTCAAGAAAGACAGAAACTTTGCCTGAATGTAAGCTATCATTTAAATAACTGCTTTATGATTATGACTTACTGTAGATGAAATTCAAATAATACTTTTAATGTTAATGTAGAAATCCTGGTAACTGAAGTGTTTACAAACTGATTTCTTTTACAGAAAATCATTGTCCATATAAAGCTGTTTTGTTACATTTTACCAGTTGTATTGGTTAGGTCCATATAAACATGTTTTGTGGCATTGAGTAGTCAATCTTAATACTGAAAACTAAATTTCTTGAAGATATTTCATCACTTTTTTGAATTACTACTTCAGCTGACAAGAAGTCTTTTAGTTTTGAAATACCCTATATTGAAGAGATTAAAGGTATGTAAGAACAAAGATAGTGTTAGATTTTGCCTTCTTTTCAGTACTTAGCATTACCATGACCTGAAAACTGAAAATCTGCACAGCTCTAGACAAAGATAGCTTGTTAGGTAATAATTGTTATCCTCTTTTTGAGACGGTGTGGTGACAAGTCAGAATATTTGAATTGCCTCCTTGGAGAAATTGTGCAAAACAACAAATAGGAGTTGCACATTATTTTTGAAAGCAGAGACACAAGGATTACTAATAAAAGCATCTCAGTGACCGTTTGACCTTGAATGTTTCTAGGCTAATATTTAACAATACACAAAATTGCTCCAACAAGACCCACACTCTGTGGACTGCAGATGGGCTGAGTTTTTTGTCAGAAAGGTAACTGTGAAGTCGTTTGCAATTAGACAGGAAATCTCTGAGGCATGCTAATTTAATCAAAAATTAGCAACATCTCTGTACTGAGCTCCAATAGGCTAGCTGAGCTTGCAGCAGGTGCTAGCCCACTCAGCTGTGGAACAAGGTATTTAAGTCACATTAGCAGCAGTAAAAATATTGCTTGATAAGGAATTGTCAGATTTTCTGCCTGTTTTCACTGTCTGTGTTACCTATTAGAGCTAAACAGTAAGCTTGAGAGCTTAGACAACTTTTGGTATAAACAGCAGCTGCTGCCTCAGTTCAACTTGAGAATGAACAAGGCATAATACAAGTGTTTTAAATATATATAATATATATATATATATATATATATGTAAAGTATTTGTTTAATACATTACTAAATATGAGTTAGATGTGCTCATACAGTGTTACTGATGTTTAAAAGCTGCCATCACAATACGGTTGCAAGTAGCTTTCTTCTTTGTCAGACAGCTCCCTTTTCTCTCCATCTTCTGGCTTGCTTTGTTTTCTTCACTTTTACCTTCCTACTTTGTTATAGCTGTCTCTTCTTCCAGCTTCTGTACGGTTCCTATGTGCTGTCATCTCTCTGACACAAGTTTAAAAAGTTGTAATAAATTAAAAATTGATCACTTCTGAGCATGAGGTTCTTGACTGTTAGAGAGAAGGCAGAACGAGATGTGCAAGTAAAGAAAAGAGGAGTCAAGGTAGAAAATTCCCTACGCAGTACTGTGCCTCATTGCTTCCAGCTTTCAGTGTGCATACATACAGTAAAACAGACACTATAGCTGAGGAAAAGAAAAGTTGGTATGTAACCTTTTTTATTTCTTTTTTTTTTTTTTTGCCTGTTGAGGCCCCAACAGTCCTCAACATTTTGACCCTGTCTTGCCTCTGCAGAATCTGATGTCTTCATCAGACAGATCTGCCTTCAAACTTTCAAACACAAAAAGTTCATTACAGAAGCAGAGAATACTTCCATTCAGAGAAATGGAAAGTTACATAAAACAAGTTAGTATAATATCATGCACATCCCACAGTGTGCAAGTTCACAAATTTACTTTTTTGTTCAGAATGTCTTGTTTTCTGTAACTCGAATAGACAGTGCACCACCTTCACACGTTTTCAGTCGTGCTTAGATCATGCTCATAAGGATGATTACCTGCCCTTTGTGTACACTGGATGTATTGATTTATGTGTTTGTGTATGTGTTTATATATATGGTGTTTCTGCTCAGCCAGAAATGAAAGAGGATGGAATGAGGTTGCAGGATGATGAAAAGTTGTCTGCTATAAACCGATGCCATACATTGATTTTCCTGTAATGAGTTCCCAGAATGTATACAGCCTTTGAAATATACACATACTTATTGCACATGTGAGGATGTCACATAAACTCAGTTCTCTCATAAAACACACACACAATATATATATATATATATATATATATATATATATATATATATATATATATATATATATATATATATGTATGTATGTATGTACTGGACAATGCAGGTTCCATCCTGGCCATGAAACACTGGTCCAGCTCTTTACCCTCACTATAGTCCTCAAGCAGTCATGGAAGTTTGCCCATTCAGTCTACACATGTTTTGTGGACTTGGCATTTGACTGTGTTCCTTGAGGTACACAGATGATGCTCTGCAAGGTTGAGAGTTTGATTTGCATTGCCGACAGTAAATTGGACCCCTTCAGAGTCGGAGTTGGACTCTGTCATAGTTGCCCATTGTCACCGATCCTGTTCATAACTTTCATGGACAGAATTTCTTGGTGCAGCCCGGGGGTGGAGGGAGTCCAGTTTGGTGACCTCAAGATTCCATCTCTGCTATTTGCAAATGATGTGGTCCTGTTGGCGTCGTCGTGCCGTCATCGTCAGCTTTCACTGGAGCAGTTTGCAGCTGAGTGTGTAGTGACTGGTATAAGGATCTGCCCCTCCAAATCTGAGGTCATGATCCAATGTCAGAAAAGGGTAGATTGCTGTCTCCAGGTTGAGAGTGAGGTTCTGCCTCAAGTGAAGGAGTTCAAGTAACTTGGGGTTTTGATTATGAATGAGGGGAAAATAGAGACAGAGATTGACAGATGTATCAGTGCAGCATCTGCAGTATTTTGGACTCTGTGCCGGTCCATTGTGGTGAGGAGAGAGCTGAACTGTAAGGCAAAACTCTCTGTTTACCGGTCAGTCTATGTTTCTACAACACTTATGGCCACAAACTTTGGGTAGTGACCGTAAGAACACGATCATGGATAAAGGCGGTCAGAATGAGTTCAGAAGTTCAGTTATCCGGGAGACTCAGAGTAGAGCCGCTGTTCCTCCACATCAAAAGGAGCCAGTTGAGGTGGTTTGGGCATCTGGTAAGGATACTCCCAGGGCGCCTCCCTAGGGAGGTGCTCCAGGCATGTCCAACTAGGAAGAGGCCCCAAGTAAGACCCAAGACACGCTGGAGAAACTTTGGCTCGCATCTAGCTTAGAAATATCTTGGGGTCCTCCTAGAAGAGCTAGAAGTGGTGACTGTGGAAAGAAGACGTCTGGGCCTTCCTGCTCAAGCTGCTACCCTCATGACCTGACTCTGGTCTGGATCAGGCGGAAGATAATGGATGGATGGATTTTTTTTTGTTTTTTTTAATTTAACCATGGGGGCTGCAGTAGTTTTGTGGTCAGTGATGTGGTAATTTAATCATGAGGCTGTAGATTCAAGCCCAGGTTGCATTCAGCATAGAATAATTGTCAAATCTTTCAGGCGAGTTTGCTTACTGTGGTGAACTCTGCATGCAGCAAGCAGCCAAAAAACTAACAACATACAATGTTCAATTAGGTCATCTGGATGGTTTCTTTTTTTTTGTTTGTTTGTTTGTTTGTTTTGTCCTTCATCCAAAGGACTTCTTCAGTCTGAGGAGCCACAAATAACCTGAAGTCCCACAAATACCACACTACCATAGTGGGAAATAAACAGTTTGCTGGTGATAAGATGGTTTCTGGGGCCTGCCCTGTTGCTCGTCAACTCTTCTGAGGCAGTCATGCCAAAATGGTTCAAAACACCAAAAGTTCATGTTCAGTAATCCAGGTACAAATCCAACAATGTTCAGTCAGATCATCTGGATGATTTCTTTTTTCTGCTGATTCTCAGCAAAAAAAAAAAAAAAAAAACATCCAGATGACCTGACTGAACATTGTTGGATTTGTACCTGGATTATCAAGCATGAACTTTTGGTAAAAGCAACTTAGGTTCATATAGCCATTGTCAAATTAGGTGGATGAAAAGAGATGTTCAGGTCAGAACCCACAGTTCCATGTATGGTGATATGGACATGAGTCTTGTGTCTTGGTATAGCTACCATATACCAGCATACCATAGCTCCGAGTGCATTTACCAAAATGAACACATGTTCAATTTTTTTTTTTTTTTTTTTTTTTTTTTTTTTTTTTTTTTTTTCTGAAGGGTTACCTGAACTTTTATTAACTGTGCTCAGGAACATACCTGTAAACAAACTCAGTTCGCTCCCATACGAATGTGAGAACATATACACTTATAGTTTGGAAATGTTGGTATATTTTGCAGAGGCTCTGAAAAGGGCTTTAGTGAACATCATGAAAAGTTGTACTTTTAGTGTTTGCTTTAATTATCCTATGTTTAAATAAATGACTATAGGCTTTTTGTTTTTCATATTACAAAAAAGTGTCACACCACCTAATTTGCCCCAACCGATTTAATTTCATTATACTGTACATTGATGTTGTTGAGATAATCTTTGCCATCTCTGGTTTGATTTTTTTTTTTTTTTAAATGATCACAGTTTCAGACATGTTAGAATTAAGAGTTTATGTACAGCATAGTACAGTCAGCTATTCTTACTGTAACTTTTTGTTTTTGTTTAAACGTTTTTAACCAAATTTTAATATGAACTGTAAATGGTAAATGGACTGTACGTATATACCGTCTTTCTATCTAATGAAGATATTCAAAGCACTTTACACTACAATCTGTGCCCTCATTTACCCATCCACACACACATGCATACAGCACTCTACTAGATCACAATCATCAAATTCCTAACCATCCACCCCCTGCCCACTCACCCCAGATCTATCTTACCAACAATTCCTTCTCATTAGCTATGTTTACATGCACAAAATTCTTTGATAGTATTGAAATGTATTCGGATTGAATAATCTGAATGTATCGTTTACATTGGCACAATCCAATCATGAGGAGTGTTTACATGCAGCAGGCTTTTTTTCAGAATAGAAGTACTGACATGTGCAGAGTGGTAAACTTTACTTTAAAAAAAAAAAAACAGAAGAAGACGTTCTACTTCCTTGATGAACATAAACAAACCTGAGTGCCCCAAATGAACCTGTGCCAGGTTTTAACGACGGTGGTCGACCATCAAGGCATTCGATAATTTTGAGCTCTTTCAAAGTTTCTAGTAAAAATGTATCGCTCACCGACCAATTTTGCTTCCCCGACATATTAGCATCTAGCCATGCGAACATACGTGAGGTTGACATAGGTCACACATGCGCAGTCAGTTCAGTTTTCCACAATCAGAATAAATTGATCAGATTAAGTGTTTACATGGGCAGCACGGTGGCACAACTGGTAGAGCTGCTGCCTCTCCGCGAGCAGGTCCCTGGTTCAAATCGTGGTCTGGGGACCTTTCTGGGTGGAGTTTGCATGTTCTCTCCGTGCATGTGTGGGTTTTCTCCGGGTACTCCGGTTTCCTCCCACAGACCAAAAACATGCATGTTAGGCTGATTGGTAACTCTAAATTGTCCCTAGGTGTGAGTGAGAGAGTTGTAGATGAACAGATGCTGTAATATATTCATCATTTAACGCGAGTTCCTCATTTTTCTGGACTGAATAAAACGTGCACTGAATTTAAGGAAATGCAAACGGGAGACGTCATTTAAATTTGACCCATCAAAATGAATGCGGTCATTTATTTACAGAATCAAATTTAACATCAAACATTTACATTAATTTGGCAAATTATGAAAATAACAACAAAGCAATCAATCAGGAAAAATCATACGGCCATGATTTCTCCGTTGCTGCACCAACAGACATTTATAACTGTACAACTATGATCTTTTACCCACATGAATGTGGGTAAGCACTTTACACAGACATTTCTAAATATCTGGGAGAATTTCTACTTGATAGAAAAGTTTAAGATGAAAGATGAAGTTTAAAGGGGAGAAAGATGGTGTTTGAGGTAGAGTGTTGAACAGAACGGCACTCTCCGGGCTTTCTTCAGCTTTTCCTCACAGTACACTTAGGTGGTGAAAACGACTCTTTTACCTGGAGATGTCTCAGGCGAGATTCCGTTTAACGCACCCTTTCAGCGTCTCCGTAGGATGCTGTTACTCGTCCGGAGTAGCGGCGAGGTTCTGTCCGCCACAGCTCACCTCAGTGGAAATGTTATAATCCCATGGAACTCGGAAGAGCTTTGTTGTCGTGTCAGGAACTCCAACAGCACTCCATCAGAACTCCGTGAACTCTGTAACTCCGTGAGTCGTAAGTCACTCTGGTTACCTGTGAGTCCCTCTTCGAACTGTGTGAGTCTGTCAACTCTGCGAACTCCAGCAGTCGGAAAACTCTGACTAGACCAGGAAGTACTGACATTTTAAAGACTCTTTCCCGGTTCACTTTTTGGGATTTTTCATTGGTCAGAAACGACCAGAAGGGGTGTGTTTTTGTGACGTAAGAGGTTAGACGCAGCGAGAATTGTTATGAGACAGCTCAGAAATGTTCTCACAGACCGAGAGGGTTCTGTTTTGGCGTGAAAAAGAAACAGGTGCAAAACATCTCTATTTACGTCTGAGAGGATTCTAAAACATGACAGTTTTAACATAACAACTTGTTTTTCGTTTGAGTCCAACCTTGGAACGCACACACTTGCTCATTCAAAAGCAGAAATCAGAAACTGCATAATTACTCTGCAACAGCTTTTAACATGAGTTCTAACTTTTGCATGAGAATAAAAACCATTACTCAGTTAATAAAATTGATTAGTTCACTGCAACATCTAAAATGGTTTGAACTAAGACACTTTGATTATCAACATTTGTAAGATAGTAATGATAATAAAAAGAGAGTGTTCTTTTCACTTGAATCTTCAAGAAAGAAAGTCTCAGGATGGGTGAACCTGTATTTATGGATTCAAATACATGAAATGACAGCTTCTGTCCCACAAGGTTCTAAAGGTCAAGAGTTTTGACCTTAGACTTAGTTTCGACGTAGGCCTTGGTCCACTACAGAGTGAATGGTTGTTTGTCTCTATGTGTCCCTGTGATGGGCTGGAGACCCGTCCAGGGTGTACCCCGCCCCTCGCACAGTGATTGCTCGACATGGGCACCGGCGACCCGTGACCCAAAATTGAAGAAGCGGGTAAAAGATAAAGGATGGATGGATGTTTACATGCACACCATTCAGATTGTGAACAGGCATAAACTACCCCTCTCATTCGGAGTACAAATTCTTTCAGATCTAGCTGAATCAGCTCAAAATAATCCGAATGGGGCGTTTACATGACGCATTTTTATTCCGAATAGCCGTTTAATCCGATTACTTATGTCCATGTAAACATAGCTATTGATCCTTTTTAACTGTTGAACCATCAGGAGCTCATCCTAATCTCAGCCTTGGCCAGGGGCCTAAGAGCCAGGCCTGCTTGAACTCAGTTGTGAACTTTCTTCCTTTCACTTAGTGACTTTCTCTCTGTATTAAGCCACACCTTTAACCTCTTTACTTATCTCTGCCTATTTTTGGAGGGTTTCAGAAAGTGGCTTTAATATACCAATCATGCTCTTATGCACAGTTTACAGGACCCTTTTAAACACATTTAAAGTGTTTAGTAGGACTCATAGTAACAAAATCCAAGTTATTTTAATTAAAATCAGCCAAGCAACCAACCCCACAGCTCCACATTTAGTCATCTAGTTCTACATTCTGTTAGCCAAACAACTACCTGCAACTTGCCAGCAAGAGAGGCACAAAGCTGGCTTACTAAGAAAGTTTTAAGTATTTTAACCCACCTTAACTTCTGGCTCTCGAAAGTCCAAGCTAATACAGTTGCACAGATGTGTCATGTTCATTCATTCAACCTTTATTTGTGTTTGTGTTTATCTGTTAACCTATGTGTTTTTGCATAGTTTTGATCTTGAGCTTCCCACACTCTTGCAATATTCTAAACAACGTTACTAAACTTTAAACGCTCTAAAAGAGCACAGAATGTCATGATTTCAGCTCTCTGCCTCCTCTGCTCTTTGCCATCTAAAAGTGTTCTTGGCCCCGCCCACTTCTCCACTCTGCATGGACAACAGCTGATCAGCTGCAGCAGGAAGCTTATCCTGCAGTATGGGCTGCACAGAGGTGCAGGATGAAGCTTTTTCTGAAGCTCTGGGCTGCACAAAGGTGCAGCAGGTACTAAATAAATTAAAATAATATATTTTAAATAAAAATTCCATGCCGATCGTGCAGCTCATCCATCAGTCAGTCAATTGTGTGTCATGTCCAATCTTGTTTTGAAAAACCGCGATAGTGCGAGTCCGCAAAAAACAAACCAAGAAGTAGAGAAAGACTACTGTATTCAGTATTGTCAGAGCATGCCTCTTTTAAAGAATGTATTTCTTTCTCTTCCCTGTATTATGTCTTGGTACACTTTTTTTTCTGTCTGGCCCCTGTAATCATCTGTGATTGACTGAATGTCTAAAACCATCCAGAAGTTTTTGTTTTGTTTTTTTAACACTAGCTAGACCCAAACTGAACCAGTTTTACTAACACTACCTCAGTCATAGACCAGTTCCTGTTTGAACAAAATTATAGTTAAAAGCACAATTTTGATTTGTATTCATGTTTCAGTGAAACGTATAAACTCTACACTAAACAAGTTGGAAAAAGAACAAATTTATCTTTTTAGGCTCAAAGTCTCAAAAATTCAATGGTTGTTACTGCTGTCCTGTACCTCTTCTCAATCTTTTCTTTATTCTTCATACAGCCTTCTTGTCTTGTATTTATTAAGTAACACAAGTTTATATCATGAAATAAACTTTTCAAAATCTGAGTTCAGCCCACGTAAAATATGCACCTAGTTGTATTGTTCTTGCATCTCTCTGTCTATTCACTACTCACATTGAGGTATCAAGATTATAGCCTTGCACATTTGCACTGTTTTCCACAGATTTGTACAATTAGGTAACAATCAAATGTCTTCAAATGCAAAGGAAAAACACCAAAAACAATACATTGAGCTGTCAGTTTGGTTTGAATTTGAAACTAGAAAAGTTGAAATTTTATATTTGCTGTAGCTGTATTTCCCTTGCCGTCTTTTCATTTTTTTGATTAGGATGGATAGCATCTTTAAATGGGATTTCTATTATGTATGTAAAAACAAAAATGAACAGCTATAATGAAGTTGTAGATGGCACATAATTTCATAAATATTATAAATATATGATTAGACAACATTGTTCATGAAGCTTAATCTCTGTACGCATTCATAATTGCACACTTTTAACTCATCTGGTTTACTTTCAAGGGTTTTTAAAGGTTTTGTAAAGTTTTCAATTAAATAAATCTCATCTAGTTGTACAATTGCCTGGAAAAACGTTTTGCAGACTTGTTTTCCTGTTTTTCAACAAGTCACACGGGCAGTGTTTGACAAATCACAAAACAATTGTGAGCTTTGTAACTGAGGTGCTGACAAGATTGCGTGGTGCTCCATGGTTCTAAATTTTAATGATGTTGACTATTAATGTAGTAATTGGAAAAATAACAAAAAGTGTCATTTCGTCAGGTCCTCAAAGTGTCCACAGCAGGAGGAGAATAATAAAAAAGCAGCAGGGGAATGCATAGAAACAAACTGGACTATTTTATGCTTTGCTAATGGCTTTGCTATGATCTGGGGTTGCTGCAGTTGGTCAGGTCTAAGTTCAGCAACAGTATGTGTTCAAAGAATGAGGTCAGCTGACTACCTGAATATACTGAATGACCAGGTTATTCCATCAATGGATTTTTTTCTTCCCTGATGGCATGGGCATATTCCAAGATGAAATGCCAGGATTCATCAGGCTCGAATTGTGAAAGAGTGGTTCTGGGAGTATGAGACATTTTCACACATGGATTGTCCACCACAGAGTCCAGACCTTAACCCCACTGAGAATCTTTGGGATGTGTTGGAGAAGATTTTGCGCAGTGGTCAGAATCTGACATCATCAATGCAAGATATTGGTGAAATATTAATGTAACACTGGATGGAAATAGATGTTGTGACATTGCAGAAGCTTATTGAAACAATGCCACAGTGAATACATGATGTAATCAAAGCTAAAGGTGGTCCAACGAAATATTAGTGTGTGACCTTTTTTTTTTGGTGGCGACTTTTTTTTTGGCCAGGCAGTGTACATTTGAATGCTTACCAAAGTGTTTTTTAACTAATTGGGTTTGAGCCTACTACTATATATAAATTCATGTTTGTTGGGTGTTTTGTTATTTTTGACACATTTTGTGAAAAACACACCACCATTAAAGGCCATGTAGGATGGCAGTGACCTCTATCCCTTCAGTACCTTAATGCATCCATCTGTAAATAAATGTTGCAGAGGGGGAACAGTATTATCCACTATCTTTTTCTTCTCTTTTTACTAATTTTTTATCTTTTCATTTTACCGTCATCTTAACGTCTTTACTGTATTTTTTTCATTGCTTTTGTTCTTTTGTCCAGTTTCTAGTTGCCATATATGTTGCTAAATTGTAATACCCCCTCCTTTCTTAGCTAAACCTTCTGCTGCCAACCTTTAACATCAACCCACTTTTGATTGCCCCTCACCCTTGCTCGTCATATGCCACACTCCAAACCTTCTTGGGGGTTGAAGGGAGTGCCAGAGGTGTGGTGAGTGACGTGGCACTCTGGCTGACCCCTAACAGCTTGGCAGAGCTGCCTCCATAATGAGATTAGCTGGGTAATGCCGACTCTGTGTCTGTTTTTCCGACCGCCCAGCCCACCCTGGGGCTCTTTATTTAGCCACCAGCAGTACAGGGTGTGCCAGCATTTGCAGGTCGAGTGCAGGACAGGACCCACAAGCCCACTCCCTTCTCCCCACCCCACATTTATCTGAAGTGTCCAGCGTGTGTTTGTTTGTTTATCCATTGTTCCATTGCATGGTTTTCTGTACTCGTTGTGGCTTTGCATCTTATTCTGCTTTGACTTACTGAAGTGACTGAAGTGTATCACTTTTTTATTATTATTTTACACTTTCTTAACTTGCCTGACTTTTTTCCATTTTCATCTGTTCTCTTGTAATTGTTGATTATTCTGATTTAGCCAGAACATAGTGATGATAAACAGTTGAATAGAAGGACTTAAACAATTCTTAGACTGAATGTCCAAACCATTTATGCACCTTAAACTGTCAACCTGTCTTTCAAAGTTAAAGGAAGTTTTTTTTGATGAGAAATGAGTTCCTGAGCCTTTTGGAACCAAATCCAGTTATATATCTGAATGCGCTCAGTATTGGTAATCTAACAGGTAATAAACAAATTATAAATGGGCCTTACTCACAGCAGCATAAAAATCAAAACTTCCCACTACTGGACACCAGAAAGTCATGCAGACTTAAACCCTTTTAACAAAAATGTGGTCATCAACTCAAATCTAGTTAAGTGGCTAAAGATCTAGTTAACTATTTTCTTTATTTAAACCTTATAATGCAATAACCCACCATTAGTCTTTAATCCCTTTGTGTTCTTTGAAGCTGTGATTGAATTTAAGTGTCAATTAAACACCTGAAACTTTGTTGCTATTAGTGCTGTTCTGAGAGGGTCCTCAACAGACAGGGAGCCCCTATGGCACAGGTGTGCCCTCTTCAACTTGAGGGTCACTTTTCATTCTAGAGTTTGTGACAGCTGCAGTGAGTCTGACAGTGCTGTGCAGCTCATCGCAGGTGTCCAGGTGTTCTTAGTTTCTGTGTGTGATTGTGTGTACGCACACCAACACCTGCTTGGCTGTGGCCCCAGGGCACAGACGGGTTCAAGTTTCACCCAAACAAACTTTACGTACCAATTGTTCATTGTGCTTGTGTTCTTCAGTGCTTGGATGTGATTGTCAGTCTATGCCTGGCAGAAATGTGTGTAACAGACTTATACTGTATGCCGTCTACGCTCATCCTTTACACTGCAGGATTGTATTACCTACACACGTCGAAGTTTGCTTTTGTTCCAACTGTCAGTTTTGCTCTTCACCGTGCGATTGCTCTTGATCACACAGGCATCGAGTTCTGACATTTTGTGTCCCTGCTCATTTCACTCCATAACCAGATGTGTCATTCTGAGCCAATAGCAATGTTTAGAGAAGTATATTAGTTTCTAAACCATATCAAAATATCTGATTTTTTATACATGTTTTTTAGACAAGCCAGAAAGTACACAGCAAATTTGTATTTATTTTGTATCTACTGCTTTTTAGCAAGACATAAAAATCAAACTGAGAAATACAAAAATGCACGTGTGGACACACAAATACACACACATGTGTGCAACCATATCACACTGCTAATATGAACCTATAAAAATGAAGGGGAAAATGTTTAATAAAAACTACCGTATTTTTCAGACTATAAGGCACACTTAAAATCCTTTAATTTTCTCAAAAATCGACAGAACCTTATAATCCAGTGCGCCTTATTATTAATTCTGAATGTGCTTAATGACCCAAATTGATTTTATGTGTTACAACTGAACAATGTTAAGAGTTACTGTGAATGAGTTGAATAAAGTTTGACTTATCTGACTGTTTTGTTTCACTTAATGCACCTTATAATCCGGTGCGCCTTATAGTCCAAAAAATACGGTAAATTGATCGTTGGAAATAGAGGCCTAATCATTAACAATACAATTAATCTTCAAAGAAAAATGCAAATATAACTGTTGTTCAACCACATGCACAAGAAAATTAATTAACTTGGGACCTTGTCCATAAACAACAGGTCAAAGAAATGTTATCTATAACATACTTCATCTTTTAAATCCTTGCTCTTCATTTCATTACACTGAAATTCGCTGAGTTTTTTTTTTTTTTGGGGGGGGGGGGGGGGGTTGTTGTTACTGTAAGTCTTTAGTGTTTTATACGCTATATGCAGTCATAAAACGTTCAAGCCTAAGGTTAACACATCATGATTTTATAAATCAATATTTGGCCCTTGACATGTACAATTAGATAAAAAATAATAAAATAAATACTCAGATAAACAACAAAAAGGCTTCGCCAGAATGAATAGATTTAGAATTTTACACAAGATCACTGTAGAAAACAAAGCAAAACAAAAATATGTTAGTATATAGGTGTCTGTGTTCTGTATGTCAAATGGAAACTGTCTGGTTTAAAAGTAAAATAAAGAAATAAAGAAGAAAATAGAAAAATATTCAGAGGCAAAATAATTTAAAATGTAAAAAAAGGCACACAAACATGATCAGCCTGCAGTGAGAGAAAGAATGTAAAAGAAAAGAGCAGCCTGAGAAAGAGGGGATCCCTCTGGATGGGGAGATTGTAACATCACACTATAAGATCTCTTTTGGGACCAGCAGAGATGGAGCACACTGCATACAGGAAGGGGAAGCTTTGCCAGCATGGAAAACATACACGAGAAGAATGAGAGATGAGTGGAGCTGTGAAAAATGTCTTTTTCCCCAGAGGTGAAGTGGGAATTTTCTGCTAGCGCAAACACTATGTAGTCAGATAGTTGAGAAAGAAGAGGAAAGGAAATGGAAATGCATGTTTAAGAAGAAGGATGCAGAAGGAAAGGAGTCTTATGATAGATTAAATTAGAGGGAAAGGAAGGTGAACGGTTCAGAGAAAATGAGCTTGTGCAAAGCTTTTCAGAAGTCAGACCATTTGATCAACACAAATATGATGTTTTTGTTGCTCTTTTATCTTTTTAAGGCTATTTGTAAAATGTTTTAAAGTTTTATAACACTTTAAAAAGTTATGGAAGAACTCTTAACTTCTAAGAGAACGCTCACCCCACATTTGGTTGTTTTCCAAAATGAATTGTAAGTGGGGAAAACATCATTAAACTGGAGTAATTTATGAGGCTGCACTTCATAATACAACTGAACACTGATCACAGGTCAGTGTGTGCTGCTATCATTTGGAATGGAGTGACTCTCCAAGACAGCAATAAACAAGGAAAGAGACTATAACTTGTAAAGTGTTGCTGTTAACTGCTTTTGAAACGTTTCTGTGGCACTTGTACACTTGCAAGTTCACATAAGCTTAAATGCATGTCTAGTATAGAGGTTTGGCTTCAGGGAGGCGACGGGACAGTGTTAGGGACAGATTTAATTTGCTTTTAGCCCTTTGGGGGTTGTACAGTTGAAAGTCAATGTATGAGGCATGCAGAATCACACCAGCCTGCATTACAGAGGGACAGGAGGTGGTGAATAAACGGGAGATGGAGTGGGGGGGCTGCTGTAAAAAGTAAAATCATATCACTTAGCAGCTGAGTGCAGATAAAGCTGTGTTTGAACTGGGAGGCATAAATTATACATTGTAAACACAGCATTGGAAGACTGTGGCTCGTTTAAATTATGACAGAGGATAGTTTGGGTATTTTTCCTCCTCACTTTTCTTCCCCTCTTGTGTTTCTGTTCCAGCTGTTCACTTTAAAAAATCACATCTTTTTACTTTCAGAACCTCAGTCCCTCTAAGTTTTGGGTTTTTGTCTCTCTTTCGTGCTATTTCTTTTCTACAGCAGCTACTCAACAAACTCCAACAGAACCACTTTCTTCTTTTGTTTTATGACTAACTTTTATTTTTGTCAGATTTATTTATTTGTTTGTTCATTTAGTCATTCATTCATTAATTTATTTACTCAACTGGTTTGTAACTTCCGAATCCACCTTCCCTTAACAACTTTCTGACAAAGTCCTGTGTGTTGTTTTTAAGGTTGCGCTCCACCTTTTATGTTTTGAGGACCAAATTAGGACAATCAGGATGTTTGATTTGGCCACAGTCAATCTAAAATAAAATTTAAAAAATAATAATTTTGAAGTTAAGAAGCTTGCTTTTACTTTGAGGAACTTACATGTGAAGGTACTCTTATTTTTGCAAGGATTAATTTTTGATAAATACTTGTCCAACAATTTTCAGTCAGGTTATCTGGACAGTTTCTTTTTTTCTTTTTTTTTTTTTTTTTGCTAAAACGTTTCACCTTCCATCTGGAAGGCTTCATCAGTCAAGGAAACACACAAAACTGATTCTTCCCCCAAACAGCTTACTCCAAAGTGGAACAAACCAGTTATGTTGGTGCTAAGATGGTGTCTTTGGCACGCCCCCTCCTCTTGTGGCGGCCCTCTTCCTCATTGACAGTCATGTCAAACTGGTTCAAAACCAAATAAATACTTGATAAAGACTTGTATTTTGCCATACCTTTAAACTTTACTATAAATATGGAAGGCCCATGCCTTGATTACAAACTGAAAACTAATGGAAAGGTGCACTTATCCGGTTTTGGATGCACCTTGCAAGAAAAGAGTCAAGCCACAAAGTTGGTCTTGGTCTTGGCTTGCTGATGGCAGAGAAGTACAGAGGACAATTATGGAAAAACCTAGAGACATTCTGCAATTTATATCTTTTCTCTCTGACCATTGTGCATGCAAGTTGCCAAAATAACAAAATTATTTAAGTTGAGATTTTGTCATCTTATGGTTTCCTCATAAAAAAAGTGGGAATTTATTAAAATATAGCATCAACCTCAAAGTGCTTTGATTGTGAACAAGGATAAAATTCCAGTTTTAATGAGCTGTGTTTTGGTCAGAAATTCAGCTTTGTGACAGAAACAGCAAAAAATGATGAGAATGAGTGTAGCTTAGTTGAACATTTGGTCAAATTAAAACACTTTATATGAGCTCAGTAAATGTAACTGCAACATTATGCAAAGAGTAGAGCAGTTGAATTTGGCCTATACCTGTTGCATCATTCACTCTTGTGGAGACAATGGAGGCCACTCTAACTTGGTGATCAGTAAATATGTACTTTTTAGCAGACACTGATCAAATTGTGTCTGTACTTGTGTATTCATAATCTTTATTGGTCTAATTTAAAGTGCTCCAGAGCAAGTAGTAAGGAGCCCCTCAAAAGTGCAAATAAAAACCTTAAAAATAGAAAAATTAGCTTCATTGTTCAGGCTCAGTGTTGGCTCAGTTGGTAGAGCTGTTGCCTTTCAGCAAGAAGGTCCCCAGATCGAATCCCATCTGGGAGACCATTCAGGGTGGGTGGAGTTTGCATGCGTGGGTTTTCTCCAGATACTCCAGTTTCCTCCCACAGACCAAAAACATGCATGTTAGACTGATTGGTAACTCTAAATTGTCCCTAGGTGTGAGTGAGCGAGTGAATGGTTGGTTGTCTCATTTGTCTCTATGTGTCCCTGTGATGGACTGGAGACTCGTCCTGGGTGTCCCCCGCCTCTCGCACAGTGACTGCTGGACATGGCCACCAATCAGCCCTGTGTCCCTAAAAGGAAGAAGCAGGGAAAGATGATGGATGGATGGATGGATGGATGATGGATGGATGGATGGATGGATGTTCAGGTTGATGGGTGTATGTAGAGGTGCAGGAATCAAATATAATTAAAGTAAACAAGTGTGGACCGATCATAAACAGGTAACAGTATTTAAGTGTATTAATCCATCACTCTGGTGGTTTTTATCATAGCATCATTATGTTTAGGTAGCAGTGCTTAAGGCCCAAAACTTAAGCAACCAATGCTCGCTAGCATTAGTTGCTATAGAAAAAGTGCACTCGCATTACTCTATATATACTTGTAGTTCCTCTATGTTGAAGGTAAATGTAAAGAATCCCCTTAATGTTGGACCAAAATCACCACACAATGTGAAAATTAAATGGTATTTATTTTCAAGGTGAAATATTGCAGATTGGGCCGGTTCTGGTACTGGTTCTGGTTCGGGTTCTGGTACTGGTTCCGGATCAGTAACAAGTCTATGAGGCAGTGATCGGTTAGTGGTCGTGCAGGGGACTGTGATGAGCAGGAAAGTCAAATAAGGAGGACCACTAACCGTCTCAGATGATCTTGGGGGTTCTGAAGACTGAAGAAGAACAAACTGATCCGGATCGCTGCTGGAGAAGCTGAGTCTGGTGAAGGGCTGCAGCCGGCCACAGCGACAGGCAGGTGAAGAGTCCGTTAGGCACAGAGTCGTGGTCCAACGAGCCAGGGTCCAAAACCAGAGAGCAGATGACTGAAGGTACCGGAGGAGAAGACGATGAGGCGTAGTCGTGCAGGCGAAGGTCAGATCCGAAGACAGAAGGCTTAATAATCCAAGGGGTTGAGTGAGAGACGATGTCCAGGTGAGTCGAGGGTCAGGAGCCGGGAGGTTGAGCCGAGAGTTAAGGACAGGAACCAGGAGCGGGACAGGAACAAGATCATCAGGTAAACTATGACAGGGGAACACTATGGCTAAAGGGAAACAAGACTGGGTCATGAACGTGAGGTATCTACTTGCAGAGAACTGTTTTCAACTACCGGGCACCAAAGAGGAGAAAGAGTGAAGCTTTTAAAGGGTGCAGCCAGTTGAGCTCTAATCAGCTGCTGCTGGCTGCAGTGAAGACAAAACTAAACAACCGTGACGTCGCCCTCTACCAGCATGCAAAGAAGACAAACTAAAACGCACATGTATAAATAAACACTACCGGAGCGGACAGAATAAATTAAACTTACAGAAAAGATCTATTGCAAACTTTATTAAAGAGTGATCAGGGTGACAGAAAATATAATCTATGGAACGTGATTCGTGACAGTAAAATAAACCTAGCTTGGTTTCTCTTGCTTCTTATCAACATGACTTCATTTCAGGACTTGGTTGATTTATAAAGACCAAACTGGAGGCTGCAACCCCTCTCCTCTGTCAGAGGAGCGACAGTAGATAATTATTCTCTTTCTGACTCGCGCATTGCGATGAAAAATGCATACAGCTGGGACTAGAAGCAGCTTATCAAAAGGTTAACTTTTCCCCACAGTTTTCTGCATCTACAAAGGAGAGCGTATCCAACAATGGTGGAAGCGCTGGTTGACTTTGTGTTTTCCTGCTGTTTTGTTTGGGTGTTTTCTGAATTGCTTTGGCTCAGTGCTTTGTAACTTTCAAGCTTGAGAGCTGTTGTTTGTATTGTGTTCTGTACATGATTTATTAGGCAGCCATCTTAATGTGGATTCATAGCTAAATGATTTCTACATGAAGAGGCTGTGTACATGCAGAACATTAGTTTGTGTGATGAACTTGTGTTTAATTGAACACAAACATGCAAACAGTTCCACTTTTGAGTTATTTCAGTTTACTTTGAATGCTACTTTTGAAAACATACAAAAGTAAAAATTTAAACAAAAACGCAAAGTTAAAAACATGCACTCTGACTTCTGGCCTTATGTGAAAGGACTGCTGCCTGGGAAAGTGATAGCAAGTGAAAAGAAGCTCTGGAGAGCGTTATCTTCTTAGATGTCATTGGGGGGTGGGGGGCTCCTTTCGCTCCTTTCATTCCCTCTATCATTTTCCTCTTTCTTCTCTTCTCTCTGTCTCTCTTGTTCCCACTTGCTCTCTCAAATCATGCTAGCCTCCAGTGGTATTCAGACAGTCCAAGGACAAGATAGAGATATGCTAGGAGCAATGGACTGTCCGTCAGTTTGTGTGTGTGTGTGTGTGTGTGTGTGTGTGTGTGCGTCTGGTGGGGGTTGATGTTAAGTCTTTGAAGCTGTTTTTGCCTTGTCCTAACAGATTGGAGTCTCGTCCCTCTCCATTTAACCCCCTGATGCTACATCACATGCTTACACACAAACAGAGCACTCTTATCAGGCTGCTGTGGACACACTTAACACATTGCAGATTTAAGATTCACCTAGAGCTCCATGCACAGCTTGCTATTGTCCAGGTCATGCCCTAGTGTTTAAAGACCGTTCCATTTCTTTCATTTCATATTTACTGGCTTGTCAAGGTGACTGTAATGGCATTAAATAGTTAATTTCCATAAAGATATATAAGATAGATGGAGTATTTTTATATCCCCCCACCTGAGTAGCACCAGACTTGAAGTCTTTATATTCCTAAGTCATGCAGTGTGTTAATGTGGCCTTGTCTTGTCTGAATAAACCAGTTTGAAGTAGATGGCCCCTAGGTTTGTGACCCTGAAAGAGGCATCAACACACACCCACACACATAATCAGCCAGATGCATGACCTATCTGCCTCACACACTCACACAGAAATCCATTCTGGAGACAGACTTTCCCCCTCTGCTTGTGTGTGACGCGACCGCTCCGCTCCTTAAGACAAACAGGGGAAATCCTCCTTGTCTTGCCTTGTCCATCACTGCCCATCTCAATATCCTTAGGCATGTGCCGGACTGCAAACCTTCCTCCCCCTCACCGACAAAGCTCCCTACGAGTTTTAACCCACACCTTTACAACAAACACACACAGGCCCCTTGGCTCCAGACGAGTTCCCCTGACGCAGGGACACCCTTATAGGCAGGAAGTTTGAGAAGTTTGTGGCAGTTCGCTTCTGTCAGAACACTTCATGTTTGACCCTCTCTTGACCAGGTGGCTTCCTTATCCTTCAGCTCTCCATAAACAACCACATCCCTGCGACTGAAGCGCGCCGGCTCGCCAAGTGTAATAACATCACTCATGTTTTGATGTGAGGCCGAATGTCTACGTGAGCCAGAGAGGCTGTGTGGTGCAAGAAACATTTCCTTCTGGGTTTTCTCTGATTGCAAGGACAACAGATCTTTGTCAGGGAGGAAACTATGCTAACCTGTCACCTTAGCGATCCTCTCCACCCAGTATTTATCCACTGTGTGTCAAAACACACACACACACCTATGTGTAAGGGGCTGTCCGTTGATCCTGTTGAGTGTGTGTCAGCTCTATTAGCGCATTCCCAGATAGGGTCGAAGCACTCTTATCTGTTGTGACCCATTAATTACACTTTGTTCCATTAAGTGATCTATTTCAGACCTGCCCTCACCCTTAACACCCACTCTTTGCTTTTTCCACCTCTAGCCTGATCCTCCCCCCACCTGAACTATCTCCTCTCAAGTGTAATATTTTCATCCACCCAACACACAAACTCTTTGCAGTAAACAAGGTCACATGACAAGTACTTCTGTATTTGTATAGCAGGTGTATCTGCATTTATCCATTCATGACTAAATGTCAATTAAGGCTTGGAAAGAACTCTCAATCAATGGATTTAGTTTTGTTTTTTCATAAAAATATTCATAATTCAAAGCAGCAGTTAAGTGTATTACATGCTTCTCATTAAAAAAAAAAAAACATATTTAATGTTTGTTTGTTTGTTTTTTTTGGGGGGGGGGTTGTCTCTGTGCTTTGAGCACCCTGTCTGCTCAAGCTAATATGACCTCCTTGATTACCACTTGAGCTGACAAATATCAACGCTTGTCTACTTTACCCTGCTCACGTGGGTTTAAAATGTTGTATTGACTGTTTATACATAAATGCTCCTGCTTAAATTTTATTCAGTTAAGGTTTTAGGTCAACTTTCTGCTTGTTTTAACCATTAGCTTTAGCAGTGTGAAGCAGAAAGTTGCACAATCATTTGCAACAAAAGGAGAAACAATCTGGATGATGAAATGAAACAGAAACTGGAGGACATATTTAAAGAATGTATAGCTTCATGTCATACAGTACATTTTCTCACAACACTGTAAATGAATAATGTCTTTAGATACTTTGAATTTATACCTTGCGTTGTGCAAAGCCTGTAGTAATAACAGTAATGTCTGTTTGATTTCTCTTCAGAACAGACAGCAGGAGACGGAGTTGTTTGAAGGTGTGTGTTATCACTAGGGCTGAACAATTGTGGAAAATATTCTAATTGCGATTTTTTTACCTCAGTATTGTGATTGCAATTTAATATACGATTATTTTTCAATGTCTTCTTCTCAGGTATTTTTCAACGAACACAAGCAATAAATCAATTTGTTTCAGTTGCAAAAAACTCCACTGTTTTCAGCTCCACTGCAACTTTGTTTCTGCTGTTTTTTGTGTAGCTCTGGGATAGCAATTTGGCTAAAATGTGTGCGCGAGCACGTTCTGTACCACTTATCCATTGTGTTAACCAAAGCCACTAACCCAGGCTTAGTCACTACGTTAATGGGCATCATTTTTTTCGCTATGAACTCCGTTACTGTTCGATTTATTTCCACGGGCCGTTTCAAATTACAAACCAGATTCCAAAAAAGTTGGGACACTAAACAAATTGTGAATAAAAACTGAATGCAATGATGTGGAGGTGCCAACATCTATTATTTTATTCAGAATAGAACACAAATCACAAATCAAAAGTTTAAACTGAGAGAATGTATCATTTTAAGGGAAAAATCTGTTGTTTCCAAATTTCAAGGCGTCAACAAATCCCCAAAAAGTTGGGACAAGTCCATTTTTACCACTGTGTGTCATCCCCCTTCTTCTTGCAACACTCAACAGACGTCCGGGGACAGAGGAGACCAGTTTCTCAAGTTTAGAAATAGGAATGCTCTCCCATTCATGTCTAATACAGGCCTCTAACTGTTCAATCGTCTTGGGCCTTCTTTGTCGCACCTTCCTCTTTATGATGCGCCAAATGTTCTCTATAGGTGAAAGATCTGGACTGCAGGCTGGCCATTTCTGTACCCGGATCCTTCTCCTACGTAGCCATGATGTTGTGATTGCTGCAGAATGTGGTCTGGCATTATCATGTTGAAAAATGCAGGGTCTTCCCTGAAAGAGATGACGTCTAGATGGGAGCATATGTTGTTCTAGAACCTGAACATAGTTCTCTGCATTAATGGTGCCTTTCCAGACATGCAGGCTGTCCATGCCACAAGCACTCATGCAACCCCATGCCATCAGTGATGCAGGCTTATGAACGGAGCGTTAATAACAACTTGGGGTATCCTTGTTCTCTCTGGTCCGGATGACATGGCGTCCCAGTGTTCCATAAAGAACTTCAAATCGTGACTCATCTGACCACAGAACAGTCTTCCATTTTGCCACACTCCATTTTAAATGACCCCTGGCCCAGTGCAAATGTCTGAGCTTGTGGAGCTTGCTTAGAAATGGCTTCCTCTTTGCACTGTAGAGTTTCAGCTGGCAACGGCGGATGGCACGGTGGATTGTGTTCTCTGATTGCTTTCTGGAAGTATTCCTGAGCCCATTCTGTTCTTTCCTTGACAGTGGCATTCCTGTTTGAGGTGCAGTGATGTTTAAGGGCCTGGAGATCACGAGCATCCAGAAGAGTTTTACGGCCTTGACCCTTACGCACAGCGATTGTTCCAGATTCTCTGAACACGAACTGAACACGAACATGAATTCTCTAATGCACGGTTGATGATGATAACTTAAAAGTCTTTGCTATTTTACGCTGGGTAACACCATTCTGTTATTGCTGCACTATCTTTCTGCGCAACAATGGTAGAATTGGTGATCCTCTTACCATCTTGGCTTCTGAGAGACACTGACACTCTGAGAAGCTCTTTTTATACCCAATCATGTTGTCAATTGACCTAATTAGTGTTAATTGGTCTTCCAGCTGTTCATTATATGCTCAATTTCTTTTTGCCAGCCACTTATTGCTACTTGTCCCAACTTTTTTGGGATTTGTTGACACTGTGAAATTTTGAATCAACATATTTTTCCTTTAAAATGTTACATTTACTCACATAAAACTTTTGATCTGTCATCTATGTTATATTACGAATAAAATATTGACATTTACCATCTCCACATCATTGCATTCAGTTTTTATTCACAATTTGTTTAGTGTCCCAACTTTTTTGGAATCCGGTTTGTATGTTCATACGGAGTAATGCCTTCAAACAGTTCGGTCAGTGATCCCTGTCGGCTGGTACTTTCCTTACTTTAAATTGAAGTACTGGTTGTTGGCCTTTTAGCCATGCAACTATTATAAATGGCTTTGTGGTGTTTTTTTAAGTGTTGATAATGATTTCTGGTGTTACCTCGAGAGGTAGCAACAGCAGCAAGGCAGGTTCTGCACAATATATGTCATTGCGCTGCGTCTTCTTTTTTATAGTCAAAATAATTCCAAACAACAGACTTGCTGCCGCTCTTTGGTACTAAACGTTCAGATGTGTCAGCTTCTGTCGAGCCTGACGCCACTGTGCAACCAGTTAAAACGCAGTGTTGACTTCTTCCGCTTTCTGCTTTGCTTTGTTCCACTCCGCTCCCTCGCAAGCTACGTAACCAGATCACGGGACCAGTCAAATTGCAGCCTTTGCGATTAGAAAATCTTTTTTGTATCATATTGCGATATTATTGCAAATGCAATTAATTGTTCGGCCCTAGTTATCACCATAGCCTTGTGTGAGTGGGGTTTCTGTACTCAAGGCTGCCTATTCTTTGAACATTGATTCTAAATATGGTATGTCTTATAGATACTTGGAGCTCCATCCCCCTTCTCCTCCTCTTCCAGGTCCTTTTTTATTGACTGATGGGTGTTTGTCTGATATAGTAGGACTGTATGTTTTCTCACTTGGATTTGTTCTGGAGGTGAACAAGTGTATGCATGTGTGTCCCAGACTTCATTGTGTTAAAGTGGACCAGACGGCATGAAGAGTGACTGTAGTATAGTGAAGAGCTGTAGAGAGTGTGTAATTTGATTATATAGGCTCTCTGTTTGTGAGATGGTGCACATTTCCATACCCACATGAGCAGAGGTTCTGTTTCCACTCCACCTTGTTCATCTAGTATTTGGCCAGATCATCTGTCCTGACCCTTGGCCAGGCATTATGTCTGTGTTTGTGCAAGTGCACATATATGCATGCATGTAGTGTCTTTGCTGATGCAGTTTTTGTGGGGGGATTTGATTTTACTAGCAGCACAATACCAAAAATTAAACAACTATATGTGTGTGTGTGGGCAGCATGGTGGTGCAACTGGTAGAGCTGCTGCCTCTCAGCGAGCAGGTCCTTGGTTCAAACCCCGGTCTGGGGGCCTTTCTGGGTGCAGTTTGCATGTTCTCTCCGTGCATGCGTGGGTTTTCTCTGGGTGCTTCGGTTTCCTCCCACAGACCAAAAACATGCATGTTAGGCTCATTGGTAACTCTAAATTGTCCCTAGGTGTGAGTGAGAGAGTGAATGGTTGTTTGTCTCATTTGTCTCTATGTGGCCCTGTGATGGACTTGCGACCCATCCAGGGTGTACCCCGCCCCTCGCACAGTGATTGCTGGACATGGGCACCGGCGACCCCCGTTACCCAAAATGGAATAAACGGGTAAAGATAATGGATGGATGGATGGATGGATGGATATGTGTGTGTGTGTATGAGGGGGGGGGTCCCAATTTAATGACTCAAGTAATGTTTTAATGTTTTCATTGCTGTGGATAGTCCCACAGTTTCTCGTCATTAGTTATGAAGTAATATTGACATTTTCAAGTAAATTCCATACATTCATGCAATATTGTGCCCCTATTTGTACCCCTGACTTTTTTTTGTTTGTGTTTACTAGTCAAAGTGTTATCCCAGTGGTCTATTAGTTGAACTGGACAACACAATCCTCCTTTTGTACGCAGGCAAAACCTACTTTTACTACATTCTTATTGTAAACAGTGTATTTTATAGCACAGACATAAAAAATTTAACTTAAAACTTGAAAAGTAATTAAAATGCTTCTGTGCAAGAAACAAGTAGGGAGGTGAAAAGAAACTCTTTGCAGAGAACATTGCATTACATGTCCCTCCTTTGTATGTAATCCTATTTTAATTAAATTTGGGACTTAAGTGATATGTCAAGATCTTTACTTAAGGTTGAATTGCATTCTTCATATAAAAAGTGATTTTGATATCATTCATTCATTCTTTTATTCAACCTTTATTTAAACAGGTTAGTCCCACTGAGCCACGAGGACTCATTTACAAGAGAGACCTGAATTTTAACAAATAGTGATGACAACAGTGGACAACAATAGACATTCACAAATAATGTATACAAATTTAAGATTTGGGTTGTTGGTTTTTTGTTTTGTTTTTTTTTGGGGGGGGGGGGTTACAATTGAAAACAAAATGATAATTAAAAGGATAATTAAGATGGGGGAGTGGTGGCGCAGAGGTTAGAGAAAGTGGGCCTGTCATCAGAAGATTGCCAGTTCAAGCCCCGGTACCGACAACATCAAAAATGTGGGTGGGGTAGGTGAAGCACCCACACCTGCCCCCACCCCACCCTTATTCGTCCCACTCTGGGCCCTTGAGCAAGGCCCTTAACCCCCACCATCTGCTCCCCTGGGTGTCCTATATAGCAGCTCTCTGCTCCACACAGAGGGCTGTGGTAGCTCGGTGGTCTGTGGTTGCGTCAGGAAGGACATCCGGCGTAAAAAATAACTGCCATGTCTTCATGCGTCTTAGTTCGCTGTAGCGACCCCTAACACAGGGAGCAGCCGAAAGAAGAAAAAATAATAATTAAAAGGATAATTAAAAGGAAATGTAGTGTTAAAAACAGCTAGATTACGAGGCGGTGTAGAAAACTAAAAACAGGAACATGTCTGCATTGTTTTTTCCCAGGAACTTAACAGATGTTTGAAGCCACTTAGAGAGGTCATGGTCGAGAGCTTCAGTTCTTTTTGCAAGATATTACAGGAAACAGGAGCAGAGTAAGAGAAGGCCCTTTTTCCGAATTCAGTTCTCACTGAGGAAACACTGCAGGTAATAATGTCCTGAGCGTGCATGCTGTAGCTGCACTCACGCAGTGACATATAATAATAATAATAATAATACTTTATTTATAAAGCCCTTTAAAACAACCACAGCTGCCACAAAGTGGATGTATGAAGGCAACAGACCAAGAAGTGATTTAAAGATGAAAATGTACCAGTGAGAGAGTCTGTGTAAAGTTAATGATGTCCAGTTAACCAGAGAATACAGGGTGCAGTGGTGGTAATATCATGAAAGAACCAGCTGATCAAATTAACAAAGAGCACACCGAATCATTTGTTTTATAACAAGTTAAGGAAATTATTAAGACGCTTAAAATAACTTTTTTTTTCATTTATTACATAAAAGTCATTGTTAATACTTAAATATTTCATCAGCCCTGTCTAAATGAGTTCTCCTGAGTTTTCCTGACAAGATAGATTCCTCAACCATCCATATTTTTCGGACTATAAGGCGCACCAGATTATAAGGCACATTAAGCGAAACAAGTTCATTTTGACAGATTTTTGAATGCCGTGTACCACATAAAACAGTTTGAGGTCAGTAAGCACAACTAGAATTAATACATAAGGTGCACCGGATTATAAGCCCCACTGTTGATTTTTGAGAAAATTAAAGGATTTTAAGAGTGACTTATAGTCCGAAAAATACGGTACATGTTTTTTGCAGCACCAACCTAAATATCCTATTTTATTCTATTTGCTCTTTTTTTCATCTAAATACATTTAATCAGTAAATGTGCACTTCTTGAATAAATTCCAATAAGTAGAACTGAATAAAACAAGTGACATTGAGATGTTTTGTGGTGGGGAGGGCATGTTTGTACTTTCAATTTTTACAGAGGAGGAGAGAGGAGCATCTGACGCAGATAGCTTGTGCAGTCCTTGGACCAGGGTTATCTTGTAAATACTCTGCTCCAAGTCTATAAAAGCAAGTGTCTTTTATGACGGCCAAGGCCACTCTTTCCTGGTAAAATAAAAATGCACTCAGTCCGGTCTCAGTGCTTGGCTAAAGAGGGGAGAAGTTATAACGAATAGATGAAGGTGTTTGACTTAACGAGACAGAAGCAAAACTATGTGAAATGTCTTTTGTGCAGAGTCCTTGTCACAAGTTTCCCTTACCATGAAGCATTACACTGAATGTGAAGTAGCTTGGGCTGTGTGACGATTCCAACCAGTTATTGTGATATTCTGTCTGGCTTCAGTTGATTTTATTTGCCTCTTTGTCTCTCTTAGTAAAATCCCCTCATCATCCCCCTCAGGTTCCTCCTCGGATGTGTAATGAGTTCTGCCGTGTTTTTGTCTAACAACAACGCACAATAATAAGCAAAGCAATTAAAAGCAGGATGACAGAAATGTGAGTGGAAGGGGGGAAATGGTGTGGTGCAGACCCTACTTAAACAAGCGTTAAAAACATTTTAAAATTCAAGAGGCAGCAGTGGTGGAAAAGGTTTGATCAAATAAGCTGGGTTTTATTTTTTTTAGATGCATTTATGTCTCTCCTGTTTTAGTAAAGCAGTAAGCATGAAGGCTTGTTTATTTTAAATGAACACAGGTGATTTAGCATAGCCAACGTCTGATTGTATGATTGTTTTCCTCTGGCTTTGATGTGAACATGGTTTCCCCGAGTGCAGATTGAAGATTAGTGGGCGGCGTTAATTACGTTTTGACTGAAGATGACATGGACACGTTCTGCTCTGTCAGGATAGCTGACCACCTGTCACCTGCCTGAGCTCTCTTTGACCTTGTCTTTAGTGGCAGCACATCCCGCTCGCCTCAACAGCCAGCCATGTGGGACTAAATGACATCCTTGACCTTTACGCATGTCTGCAAGCCAAGTGACAACACACACAACTGACTGCATGTGTGGGCATTGCTTAGGGACAACTGTACGTCGAGAAACTAAGATCACACACAGCATGTGCGCACATGTGCAACATCCCCTTACACACGCCACAGAAGATCGTCTAATATCGGAGAGTGTCAGGGCGGAAATCTGATCATCTGACAACCAGGATAGAGACGGCGATCCCCCCCCCGGCTAAGGGGCTCTTGCACCTGTCCGCACATCCTGTGTGTCATCTTAGTTTCTAGACGTACACTTGTCCAAAGACGTG
>NC_056505.1:24493427-24505511 GCF_014905685.2 Nematolebias whitei | reverse complement strand
CGATGGATGCAACAGATAGCTTCTACAAACAGCAGCTCAGCTAAGGTTACAACCGGCCGAGGCCTGCGCCACAGTGCTCTGCCTCACATTGAGATAAAACAAAAGCTTAGGTTACATTTGATAGGAAACTGATAAGATAATCTTTTGTTTGTGTGCTTCATTTTTTTTAAATGAAATTTCTGAAAATAGGAAATGAGAAAATGTTTTTGTCTGCAGTAAAATATTGGTATCCTGGTTGTATGTTAGCCCTGTCAGGAGTTCTGTTTTAGTCATCTTTGCTACGTGATTATATCCATGTAGATCTTAGTTTTAATTTTAGTTCATAAATATTTAACCCAAGCGTCAGTCATTTTTAGGAACTCGTAATTGTTTAAAGAAATTCTCGTTGCACAAAGAAAGGTATTATCTCTTTACATTCCCCTTGCCTCAAAGTGCTCTTAATTTGAATATGTATTTATTATTATAACTGAAGCAAAGAGATGTGCCCCCGTTCACATCAGTGTAATTATGAACAAAAAAGAATTTGATTCAAATAAAATAGGCCATTTGTACACAAGCAATTAACTGCTGCGGCTTTAAATAATGTAGCCCAGATGGAACCTAATTATAGTCGGCATGCTTTGATTTGCAGTTCCTGTTGGAGTATCACTCGGGGCGTCACTTTGGCTTTTCAGTCACCTAGCGTTTGTTTTGAAATTTGTGACAATCACAGCCGATTACCATTTGTAACAGCATGCAGCATTTGGTGCAGAGGGAAGAAAGCATGGCCCTTAGCTATGCAGGAGTTTTCTTGTTTCCAGCTCAAAACTCTGCTCCTCTGTTCCTTTTACTTTACCACTCACAAGTGATCATACCTCTGTGTGTAGGGGGGGGGGGGGTGAGTGACAGTAAAAATATGAGTGTTCAGTCTATGTGTTTGTGTATGTGTGATCATTATATTGTGTGGCAGTGTATGTGTGATCATTATATTGTGTGGCAGAGTCAGAGGAAGATCAAGCAGTCAATCAATTACCCAGAGAGGGCTCCGGTGGCTGTGACGGAGAGGAGGAGACCAAGTACCCACCATCTCTGCCTGTCACATAATGAGGCAGACCCACTGGACTCAGACAACAAAATGGTCCACCATAGGCCGGTGGTCAGGCCCTCTAATAAAATTGTGTCATGACCTCTACAGGGAGAACAGTCCCCCCCCCCCCCCCCCCAAAACAAAAAAAATAAATAAATTTTTCTATACCACATATTTTCCTTGTTATGGTCAAACATTTTCATGGGTCAAAGTTCATGCTCAGTAATCCAGGTAGAAGATCCAACATAGTTCAGTCAGGTCATCTGGGCGATTTATTTTTGTTGTTGTTGACGTTTCGTCCTTCATCCAAAGGACTTCATCAGTCTGAGGAACCACAACAAACTCAGTCCCACAAGCAGCAAACCCACATAGTGGACCAACCAGTTGATAAGATGGTTTCTGGAGTCCACCCTCTCCCCTGTCAATTCCTCTGAGGCAGCCATAGCCAAAGTGGTTCAAAACATTAAAGTTCATGCTCAATAATCCAGGTAAAAAAAATCCAACAAAGTTCAGTCAGGTCATCTGGACGGTTGATGTTTTGAACCACTTTGGCCATCGCTGCCTCAGAGGAGTCGATGGGGGAGAGGGCGAACTCCAGAAACCATCTTATCAACTGGTTGGTCCACTATGTGGGTTTGCTGCTTGTGGGACTGAGTTTGTTGCGGCTCCTCGGACTGATGAAGTCCTTTGGATGAAGGATGAAACGTCTCAAAAAAAAAAAAAGAAACCGTCCAGATGACCTGACTGATGACCTGACTGAACTTTGTTGCATTTTCATGGAGCTGTACAGGTCCTTCTCAAAAAATTAGCATATTGTGATAAAGGTCATTATTTTCCATAACGTAATGATAAAAATGAAACTTTCATATATTTCAGATTCATTGCACACCAACTGAAATATTTCAGGTCTTTAATTGTTTTAATCCTGATGATTATGGCATACAGCTCATGAAAACCCAAAATGTCTGTCCCAAAAAATTAGCATATTTCATCCCACCAATGAAAGACAAGTGTTTTTAATACAAAAAACGCCAACCTTCAAATAATCATGTTCAGTTATGCACTCAATACTTGGTCGGGAATCCTTTTGCATGAATGACTGCTTCAATGCGGCGTGGCATGGAGGCAATCAGCCTGTGGCACTGCTGAGGTGTTATGGAGGCCCAGGATGCTTTGATAGCGGCCTTAAGCTCATCCAGAGTGTTGGGTCTTGTGTCTCTCAACTTTCTCTTCACAATATCCCACAGGTTCTCTATGGGGTTCAGGTCAGGAGAGTTGGCAGGCCAATTGAGCACAGTAATACCATGGTCAGTAAACCATTTACCAGTGGTTTTGGCACTGTGAGCAGGTGCCAGGTCGTGCTGAAAAATGAAATCTTCATCTCCATAAAGCTTTTCAGCAGATGGAAGCATGAAGTGCTCCAAAATCTCCTGATAGCTAGCTGCATTGACCCTGCCCTTGATAAAACACAGTGGACCAACACCGGCAGATGACATGACACCCCAGTGACTGTGGAAACTTGACACTGGACCTCAAGCAATGTGAATTCTGTGTCTCCTCTGTTCCTCCAGACTCTGGGACCTTGATTTCCAAAGGAAATGCAAAATTTACTGTAATCAGAGAACATAACTTTGGACCACTCAGCAGCAGTCCCAGGCGAGATGCTTCTGATGCAGTCTCTTGTTCAAAAGTGTCTTGACCTGGGGAATGCGGCACCTGTAGCCCATTTCCTGCACACGCCTGTGTACGGTGGCTCTGGATGTTTCTACTCCAGACTCAGTCCACTGCTTCCGCAGGTCCCCCAAGGTCTGGAATCGGCCCTTCTCCACAATCATCCTCAGGGTCCGGTCACCTCTTCTCGTTGTGCAGCGTTTTCTGCCACACTTTTCCCTCCCCACAGACTTCCCACTGAGGTGCCTTGATACAGCACTCTGGGAACAGCCTGTTCGTTCAGCAATTTCTTTCTGTGTCTTACCCTCTTGCTTGAGGGTGTTAATGATGGTCTTCTGGACAGCAGTCAGGTCGGCAGTCTTACCCATGATTGCAGTTTTGAGTAATGAACGAGGCTGGGAGTTTTTAAAAGCCTCAGGAATCTTTTGCAGGTGTTTAGAGTCACGTCGTTGATTCAGATGGTTAGGTTAATAGCTTGTTTAGAGAACCTTTTCATGATATGCTAATTTTTTGAGACAGGCATTTTGGGTTTTCATGAGCTGTATGCCATAATCATCAGTATTAAATCAATTAAAGACCTGAAATATTTCAGTTGGTGTGCAATGAATCTGAAATATATGAAAGTTTCATTTTTATCATTACATTATGGAAAATAATGACCTTTATCACAATATGCTAATTTTTTGAGAAGGACCTGTATATGTGCTGCCTCACTTGTCAACTATCAGAAATGGTCATTAATACTAAAATCTGTTGTCTCCATTTACTCTATCTACTCCGTACTGACACAAGCACAGATTTATTTAATTTTTTCAGCTGCTCCCTTCTTCAGGGGGTCATCACAGCGAACTAACTCCCACGAAGACTTATCAATTGTTTTAACTCTGGATGCCCTTCCTGACTCAACCACAGACCACCGAGCTACCACAGCCCTCTGTGTGGAGCAGAGAGCTGCTATCTAGGGCACCCGGGGGAGCAGATGGTGGGGGTTAAGGGCCTTGCTCAAGGGCCCAGAGTGGAGCAAATGAGGGTGGAGGCAGGTATGGGTGCTTCACCTTTCCCACCCACATTTTGATGTTGCCGTTCCGGGGATTTGAACTGGCGACCTTCTGTTCACATGCTCGCCTTCTCTAATCCCGATACAAGCACACTTATCATTATATTGCTGCTTTTTTTATTCAACTCGATTAAATCTTTTGAAATGATTGCATAAATCTTTTTTTTTATTTTATAATCAATGCAAAAAAACACACAAATGCACATAATACATGATTTATTGATGATGCTGTAGTTGAAATGATGCACAGCTGTGCATCTCACTGATGCATGCTCAATAATCCAAGTAGAAAAATCCAAAACAGTTAAGTCAGGTCCTCTAGACGGGTTCTATAAAAAAAAAATGGAAAAAACGTTTCGTCTTTCATCCGAAAGACTTCTTCAGTCTGAGGAGCTGTAGCTCAGTCTTATACACCTATACATAGTGGATCAACAAGTTTGTTGCTGACATTCAAAACAGCTTTGCATATTAAATCATTTTTAACAAAACATTCAGTTGTCCTTAATAGAATCTGCTGTCAGCAAAAAAAAACATTTCAGGAGAAGCAAAATTGTCCTTTTGGTGCTTCTCATGGGTCATTTTCACACACGAGATCAGTGAGATAATACCTCACTGACCTATGTACCTTTCAAAGACATCATTTTGATTTATAGCATGGCTGATGTCTCCTTGTCGTCCCTTCGATGACTTGTCGTTAGTTTTCCTCTAAATCAGTGCCTATCTTAGCTTTGGTAACATCCATTCGCAGGAGCACACTTCATCCATTAACGTAAGAGAGAACGTAAGGCCTGTTTAAGTTCATGTGAGAGCAGATTTACATCTGCGTGAGAGGGAGAAGACTTCGTATCCAAGCCTCCACCCTGCAGGGAGAGGTGGAGCTTAACATTGGAGTCATCAGCGGGACACTAGCTTGTCTGCATATTGGCACAGAAACACCCTCGTTGTGACCCTCGACTGCGTCAGGATAGGGTGGAGAGGCTGCCGCGGGAGTTCAGCACTAGTTCAGGGTGAACAAGTGAGCACTGCAGCATTGATCTGCTGGAGAGAGAGAAAAATGAGTAAAACGTTGAGGGAGTTACCAGCAAGAGCAGAAAAATAAAAGAGGTGCAAGAAAAAGAAAAAGATCACATGGCCTCAAATTGGATATAAATGATAGATTAGAGGTGCGAGAGGGCTGTGTCTTTGTTTCCCGGGTTGGATGTTACGATGAGCCCTACACAGGTAGCAGAGTCACTGAGAAAGCTGGGTTATTGACTACCATGATTGTCGGGCCAGTAAATTTGACCCTCGGCACTGACTGCCATCTGCTTGCTGTATGACTTGCTGTGCAGTCTCATATCTCAGAAAGACCAAGAACCCCCCCCAGATACTTGTGCACACAAATTGCACAAACACAAAACACAACTGCATCAACTGAACCCAAATTCACACTCTGCCCAGAGCTTTACACCTGCCCCTGGTCTTACAATAACACACACACGCCCACATACCTTCTCCATTAATGCGTCCGAGCAGGGTTCAATCTAATAAACAGGAGGTCAGCACAACGGTCATCTGAGGCCTGTCTACAGTGAGCGAACCTTTAAGGTGCTTTTTAATTGTATCCTCGCAGCCTTTTAGTTTAGCTTTTTGTAGCAGATGCAGTGTGTACTGTGTACTGCTGGAAGAATGGAAGAACAAAAAATAGGTCTATTTATCCTAATAATTTGATTAATTCCTATCTTTTACTATCATCTTACCCTGTTACTTCAGATAGTACTATTCTGTTTTATAATTTACCAGATTTTATCATTCAAACACACACATTTTAAAGCTTAAGAGTTTTAAAAAGTGAAAATAATTATTCAAAAGAGAACACAAACATCTCAACGCAAACATTATGGGGAGTGGTGGCGCAGAGGTTAGAGAAGACAGGCCTGTGATCGGAAAGTCACAGGTTCAACTCCCCAGACTGACATCAGAATGTGGGTGGAAAAGGTGAAACACCCACACCCTTCCCACACTCTTGCAATATTCTAAACAATGTCCCTAAACTCTAAACGCTCTAAAAGAGCACAGCATATCATGATTTCAGCTCTCTGCCTCCACTGCTCTCAGCCACCTGCAAGCATTCTTGGCCACGCCCACTTTTCCGCTCTGCACGGAAAACAGCTGAAGTTTGTCCTGCAGCAGGTGCTAAATCATCCATCCATCATCATTACCTGCTTCTTCCTTTTTTGGGTCGTAGGGATCACTGGTGCCCATGTCCTGCCGTCACTGTGTGAGAGGTGGGGTACACCCTGGACAGGTCGCAAGTCCATCACAGGGACACATAGAGACAAACAATCATTCACTCTCACTCACAATTTAGAGTTACCAATCAGCCTAACATTCATGTTTTTGGTCTGTGGGAGGAAACCCGAGTACCCAGAGAAAACCCATGCATGGACAGAGAGAACATGCAAATTCCACCCAGAAAGGGCCCCGGACTGGGATTTGAACCAGGGTAACCTGCTCACTGGGAGGCATCAGCTCTACCAGTTGCACCACCGTGCTGCCGTGCTAAATCATTTCAAATAATTTATTTTAAATAAAAATTCCGTGTCAATCATGCGGCTCATCCATCAGCCAATTGTGTGTCATGTCCAATCTCATTTTGAAAAACCACAATAGAGTGAGTCCACGAAAAACTAACCACGAAGTAGCGACAGACTACTGTATGTATGCACTGTCTAATTACTGAGGCAAACTAAAAGCACAGTCTGTTCTCATCATAGACACTTCAATGAAGAGCCAACTTGCTGTGGGGTAGGATGAGGTGCCACTGAGTTTACAAGCTATCTAACTAAATATCTGGTCTATGATACCCTAATCCTACGAAACCTGAGGCCCATGTACCAGATTTCAAATTTCAGTGTGACCCCAACTTGGGAACTTGCTAACCTGAAGAAGGCCAGAAGGAAACCCAGCACTGTTGCCTCCCCCCCACCTCTACAACAGCCGGACCACCTGATATGTTGGCTAGCTGCGTCTCTCCTGCTTCTGTCTTGCCTTTCCTTGGTTGCTCTTTTTGAATGAATGACTACCGCTCCACTGGTTTCACTTAAGGAGCCCATTGTGCATATCTCTGGTTTTGTTGGAACGACCTTTTTCCATCTCCTTGAACGTGCAAGGGTGTTGATTATCGGGTATCTGCTTGGATAGCATATTCAAGCCGTCCCACTGGACTAATGGGTCAGAGGCTGCCATGGCTCTCACGAATAAGGCCTTCAGTTTGCATGGAGTAAAGCAGTTCACTCAGAGTTCTAGGCTTTACGAGAGCTGACATCTGATTATTTTTTGTTGTTCCTGCTTCCAGAGTAGGTGTATGGTTTGCAGCACCAGATGTCTAATTGTTAGAATATCCCGCATGCTTTTGTTTGGCTATAGTGTTACAGTAAGTAAATATCTATGTGTTTGTATGTCTTCATCTGCAGGCACAGAGAGGCACGAGCTGACTTCCTGGATGAGTTTTGAATCCATCTTCAGGTTCTTCACTGAGGCCCTGAAGGCAAAAGAAGAAGAGGAGGCGGAGGAGAATGCCAAAACTGTCACCACACGCAGCAGCTCCTTCAGAAACAAACACCAAGATTTGTAGAGAAGCCGTCAGCCCTGACAACGAGCAGAAGATTTTTTTTTTTTTTTGAGAGGCGGGATTAGAAGTGGGAGTGCAGGACGTGTCCTCTCTACTTTATTTTCTTTCTTTCTCCCTCTTTCTTTGTAATGTCCCACCAGTTTTCCTTCCTGCCTCATTTCCCTCGGTGTCAGTTCTCCCCTTGAGCGTTCTCCAGCTCTGCACTCACGCCGCCGCTGTGTTGTTAAAGACGAGAGGGTCGCCGTGTGTACATCGCAATACCGTTTTGCATTACTTTTAGTTGAGTGCAACTGTCAAGGCAATATGAAGCGGAGTGTTAGCGCTTCCCGTGGGCTGTGGCCTGGCTGTGGGTACAAGGCACAGCAGCAGAGATTAAGGCTGACAGCACTGTGCACAATGCACTGTGGTGCACCTCTAATTGTCCTGACATCAGCCTGAAGTGAGCTAATGCCCTGCCTGCCCTACAGCCTACTGCTCAGTGTCTCCCCCCACGCTGCCCCTCGTACTTCTCCTGAAACTTACATTGCTGACATTAGCTCATGATTTATCCTGCTAAAATCAATTCAGTCTGGCTAATGCAGTTTTTTTTTCCCCAACAACCAGTATATTTACTTTTTAAACAAAAGAACTTTTTACTGTTTTATGGTCCATCACCACATTCAGCTTTTAAACCTGATTTTTCTCAGTCCTCGCAATTTTGACTCCGTCCCAATTTTATTTTTCGAATCGCTGCTCCTATTCTTTTCCCCTTCAGCTTTGAATAAAAATTTTAAAGCAGATCCCTCCACGTTCTCCTTTTTAATAAGTCAATACCTCACAAAGCAGGTGGGCGTTTGCTTTTGGTTTCATATGGGTTTGTTTTAAAAAGTTTGCAAAAGTTATAAATAAATAAAAAATGTTTAATTTGTTTTTCAGTGTGATGTGCCTCAAATTGATGTCGGTGGTTGATTGGATGTGATAAAAACAAATAAAACAACCTGCTCTGAATGTTGGAAATTCAGGAGACTGAGAATATTTGAAAAATCACTTTAAGCATCAAAATAGGTTTGAGGGATATCTCATTTTAACGGGAGCCAAAAGTCATTCCACAACACTCATAAAACCCCAATATATCGCCTTACTCATGTCAGGAGATCTGGGATTTCAATAATATTCTAAGCCAGAATGATATTTCTTTAGATGTTGAGGAATTGTAATATATCTTCTTTTATTTCTCTTTTTCTCCAAAGTACTCTTTTGTGTACTTAAAAGTGTCAAAGTCAGCTTCCTGCTCAGCTCACATAATCTGACTCTGACACAAACATGATGATTTTTTCTTTTCTGGTCTCTTTTATAAACCGCTCAAGGCTTAATGGAATACAGTTCTAACGTGTCCTGACATTAGTAAAAACTCAAACTGGAAAGTGAATCTTATGATACCTTAACACATTTTCAAATACTTCTTTTTCTTCCCAGCATTGTAAAACTTGCACTTTGTGAAAGCCTGCTTCTTCTTCTGCTCTGTGTCTTTGGTTTAAGGCATTTGTGGATTATCTTTCTGCTGTAATGAGACTAAAGCGGCTGATGATTGCAGGTCTAATTTGCTTTTAATTTGATTTTGATCTCTCCAGGTTTCAGCAAAGAAGTTGGCTTATTACTTGAAATTTGATGAGTTTTGTATTTAAGCTATGGCTTCTCCTCTTCTGTCCTTTACAGCTACAATCAGGTTTTTTTTTTTCCTTATTCTGGTTTCTGTATATTGTTGCCTTAGGAATAAACAAAAGCCTCCTCACTGTTTATTTTTTTAAATATCCAGCAAGCCATATGTGAACAGAACTCAAAATCCAAAGCACAGTCTGTGTATATTAGTTTCTTTAATTTCACGTGAAAAGTTTTTTTTTTAAATATATTTAGTTTGTTAGACATTTAAGAAACCAATGTCACAAAGTTGTATTGATTGCTTGTTTTATTAAAGTTGAAGCTTTTGTGTTTTTCCAAAACTCTTAAAAGTAGCTTGCCTAATATTTTTCCTCTCGTTCCTTGTTTCAATTTGAAACCACCTTCAAAAATGATTAGAACAACTCCGCAGCAAATTACTTTCCTTTTGACTGCATCTTTTTCTTATTAACCCATTAAAGGTAATAAAGAAACTCTGCGTCTCTATTTTGCATCTTTTCTTTTTAGTTACTGATGTATTTCTCAGCTGACTGTTTTGCACGGTTGTCTGCACAGGAGGGGAGGTTAGAGACGAATAAGAGACAGGTGTAGCAGAGAAGTGGAGAAGAAGTGACCGGAAAGTGTGAAGTGAGATGAGACGGTGGAGCCGCCGCCTGTAAAACGAGCCGTATCGTTGTCTCTCCGCAACAACCCAACCATCTTTTGTCAGCTTTTCTACGTCGTGGATTTAAATTAAGAAGAAGTGTGGAAGCTTCTAAAACTTGCATCTGTAACTTTAACTCTTATTCGTTTTCCTCCTCTCAAACAGCTTATTAGTCAGCTTTAAGGTTTTACGGCATATTTGTTTTCACACGGTGAAACCGATCAGGTCATTAAACGCCCCCTCAATATATCTTTAGAAATCTTTTCCATTAACCCGTCCGAACAACAGCAAGTGGAACCAGAGGAGTGGGGGGGATTGTGCCGCATCAGGCCGCAGATTAAAGAGAATCACTCAGGCGAGACCCACCACCCCTCCCTGCTTAAAATGTTCTCCAAACTTCTGTGGGCTCAATTCTCAAGTTATTTTTTTTTTTCTTCTCTCCCTCCCTCCCTGTTTTTAATTAAACAACCTGGCGTCTGTCCACAGCGATGATACGGTGGCATCATAAATTCTGACCTCCAGTCAGCTCTCATCAGAGGCGGATGCTAAACGGTGGAGGCAGCGGGGAAACGTTACATTTTCAAGCGTGGAGCAATTTTCAGTCTGTCAGGTGTGTCTGTTTTACACATTTCATGGTAATGTTGTAGGCTGTGAAGAACAAGTGTAAAGTACCACCCACCCTCTGCAGCGCAAAGAAAACAGACTTGAATGTGAGGCCTTGTTTGACAGGACTCTGATGCTGTGAGATCCAACCAAATAAATCTGATCTAAAGTTGAACATTTCAGTTTAACAAATCCAAAGTCCATCTGAACGTGATGCTTTCAAATAAACAAGAGGGTCTGTGCTGTGTCAGCGCTGGGGAGGGATTACAAGGTGCAGACCATGACATTTTAAAGAGAAAAAGAAGAGAGTGGGGGGGGGGGCTCCTGCCACAAACTGATATTTCAATTTTTCCTTCAACAAAGTTGTCACGCTTGCTTGCTCCTGCATGCCCACTCAGATGTGCACACCGTCCCTGCAGAAGATGAACTCTCTCCAAAGCATTAAACAAAGCTGGAATGCCACCCCTTCTGACACACACACACACACTCCTTCAGCAGTCCAGCGGATCACTGTCAGATCACTATTTGCATAATTATATGCTCAGCTCAGAGGAGAAAACTAACCCCCGAATTTTACGGGTCATCAAACTGCAACAATCAATGTTTTATGTTTTAGAGCAAGAAAAAAAAAAAAATCCAACAATCACAGAAGTGGGACTTTCTTTCTTTCTTTCACTCCCTCTCTCTCTTTTCCTCTCTCACCTCCTTTTTTATCAATTCAATTACATTATTGGCATGACTGCTCATCAGAGAAAAAATATATTTCTAAGGCAACAAGCCCCCCCCCCCACACACACACACACACGGACCGCGCATCTTCAAGAGAGAGAACTTCACACTTTATTCTCTCCATCTCAAGTTCTTTAACTTGGAAAATATTGTAGTGAAGTTTAGAGTTGCATCCAAGATTATATCCCTTATTATTATTATTCAGCACCCCCATCACCCCCACCTGATCCACTCTGTTTCTCCTCTGCAGAAGAGATGCTTAATACCGGACTCAGTGTTCTGTAGACGTCATTACATATTCATTGACTTGGAGAGAAACCATTTAATCCAGTGGAAACAACTCCTCTTCAAGTCGTCTCTCTCTCTCCTCTGTTCCAGTCAGACCTGAAACACCACTTGTGTGTGTGTGGGGGGGGGGGGGGGGGTCATCAAGTTTAGGAGAACTGGGTTTCATTTTTCAAAGCCTTGGAGCGCAGGTGCTTGAAGAAGTTGGGGTGTGAGGTGCCCCACACTTGTGCGTAAATGACTTGGGCCGCGCCATAAAGTGCGCGTGTCCGCTTAAAATAACGCGCGCGCACACACACACGAAACAAAATCGCCCTAATAATCCCCAAGAAAAGTGGATCTTGTGAAAAGAATATCCTGCTTTCACCTTTCACCACAAATAAAAGGCCCTCTGGGAACTTTAATGCGTGATGACGATGATGATGATGATGATGATGGTGATGATGATGATGCGCGGAGCAAACCAGCCGTTCCATCAACAGCACAGCCCACGCGAGACAAACTCCACTGCGCCACCACTTCAATCAATAAACAGTATTTTAAAGACGTCGAGAAGCTCAAAGTCCAAATAAACTTTAAATTAATCAGGATGTCCTCGTTTTCTTTTCTACTTCCAAGAAAAGCGCTGCATCAGCAACAGGGCTCATATGCGTGCGCGCGCGCGTGTGTCCTAGCATATATAATGGTGGGACAGCTGTTGGCAGAGCCGGTTTACGGTCTTCACTCCATTTGGCTTTAATAGCAGCTTTCAGGACCCCCCC
>NC_056505.1:24488433-24490427 GCF_014905685.2 Nematolebias whitei | reverse complement strand
GTGTGTGTGGGGGGGGGGGGGGGGGGGGGGGGGGGGGGGGGGGGGCACCAGGGGGCTCTGCTGCAGTCGGACACTGACCGGGGCCTTCGTCTGTTTAACACTCCAAACGTTTTCGTTTGGACAGGTGTTCAGATATTTAGCTAAATAATAATAATAAAATTAAAAAGCTCAAGCTGTAGTCCAAATATAAAACTCATTAAAGTCTTGAGGTTTAAAAATGAGGAATAAATGAACAAATGAGCTGTTTTTGTTCACTTTTGTATGTTTTTTTTTATTTAAAAAGAATATTTGTCGTAAAATAAGCATCAATATTTGCTGTGAGCTGCGCAGACTGATATAAAATACCACCAATTAAAACATCTACATCTTGAATAATGCATTAAAAAAAAGTTGAAGATTTTAATTTGTTCATAATTTCAAAATAAACATTTGTCAAATCATTTCCAAACATCCAATAAAAATGTTTGACTAATTATAAAAGCACAAACATTAAACATGCAAATAAAAATCATGTTTCATGATTATATTTGACCTGTTTTAGATCATTAAAAACTCATTTCAGACAACTGGGTTTTTTTTACTTTAAAGTGCATTTATGTTGTTAATAACATCACAGGCTGCTAATAATAATAATAATAATAATTCTATAAAGTTTAATTATCGATTAAAAAATATTACATGGGGCGAGTTCTTATTAATCGAAGTTTGTTTGTGTTTGAAGCAATATTTTGTATTTTGTCTTCGCATCGAAAGAACGAGGAATTCCCACAAATGCGTTAAGACACCCCCCACCCCCCCCCCCCCCGAACCAATACGGCAGGAGATGGGAGGTATCGATCAGCTGACAGGCAGAGAGGGGGCCTTCACCAAAAAATAAATACCCAATAAAAAGAAGAAAAACTTTGTTTTCTTAAAACAAAAGAATATTTTTAAAAAGTGTTGATATTGTAGATTCGATTCTTAATCTCCTTTGGAAACACGTTATTTTTGTCTTTTCTTATTTATTGTAAAATAAAACATAAGTTATTTTTAACTAAATTTAAATTCGTCACTTTAAAGTAAATAAAAATAAAAAATAAAATAAAACGTTTGAATTTTCAGAAACTTTTCAAAGCACAAACTCTTTCATAAAAACCCAGAGGGGATTAAAATCTTTGATATAAAAAAATCAAATAAAAAACTGTACACGCACACACACACACACACGCACACGCACACCGTCTCTCCTCTTTTGGGTTTAAATGTGAGGAAGAGGCGCGCGCGCGGCGATATTAAATCACACATTATAGATGAGTTTCATCATGTGGACGCAGCCCTCGGAGGATGAGCGCGTGGGGTGAGAATAAGATCCATGTTGTTATTACTGGGGGGGGTCTGCAGCCCCCTGCATCCTCATTACCTCCACCCAAAGACGGAGCTGGAGCTCAGAGAACTTATTGCATCCAATGAACTCAAATTAGCTGGGCCGCGCCATGACAGACAGCTCGGGCGGGAAGGAGGAGGAAAAAAGGGATTGGGGGGGGGGGGGGGGGGGGGGGGGGGGGGCATGAAGGGATCTAGGTGGTGGGGTTTGTCAGGTGGATGCTTTGATGTGTGCTTCATGGTTTGTAAATGACGCCCCTCAAGTTGAAGCCGACTTTATATATTTGTTAAAGTGGCGGGGTGGGCTGCAGCCTCCCCTTGCACCCCCTCATCATCATCATCCTCCTCTTCTTCCTCCATCCCGTCAACTTAGACTCGTTTCTTTATCAGCCACTGAAAATTTGACGCCCCACACGCACACGCACACACGCACCCACACAATCTCTCCATTCGGTTAATAAATGGCTTTTCTTTCCCTTTTTTATTTTTTTGTCTTGTCGCTGAAGTCCTCATTGTGTTAGCTACCTGAGTCAGCAGGGAGGATGGAAAGGGGAAGAGTTTGATGGGGGGGGGGGGGGGGGGGGGGAGGGGGGGGGGGAGAGAGGGGGGGGGGGGGGGGGGGGGGGGGGGGG
>NC_056505.1:24482456-24488333 GCF_014905685.2 Nematolebias whitei | reverse complement strand
GGGGGGGGGGGTGACATGCAGGGAAGGGAGACAGAGGCGATGACGGTTGATCGGGGAGGAGAGGAGATGAGTGAATTTACCTGCTCCTCCGGTGTGTGCGTGTGTGCGTGCGTGTACGTGCGTGTAACAAGCGGCCAGCTCTGCTTTATTACTGTTTATCCCCGCAGCAAAACCTGTCAGGGAGTGACAGATTGGCAGCCTCTCTAATCAGTGCCCTCTTCCCTTCTTCTTCTTCTTCCTCTTCTCTCTCTCTCTGTCTCTCTCTCTCTGTCTCTCTCTCTCTGTCTCTCTCTCTCTGTCTCTCTCTCTCTCTCTCTCTGTCTCTCTCTCGGCCTCAAACACACTTGTGATCTGTCACAAATAGATTCTTACTAATGGCATCCAGTCTCGGGTAAGGCGCGCGCAGCTCTGCGGCAGCAGTTCTGTGCGACGTGAGTCCAATGTGCACATCTGGACAACAACATCTATAAAGTAGACATTCGTTGCATAACTTTTGATTTTTATTTTTTTGTATCAATGTTAGGTTTGCAGAAACAACTCTTAAGTTAAAGCTCGAATCCAGTTTGATCAAAATTAACGTTTCTGTGTCAAAGTTTTGCTCATTTTATAGATTCTATTATATTCATTTAATTTAAAAAAAAAAAGCTTCTTTTTTTAAAGAATTCTCTTTTCTTTTTTGTCAAAAGTATGAACTTTTAAATATTCCAGTTTCTTTCTTTCTTTCTTTTACTAAAACTTAATTCTGTGTGTTTTGAAGGACTGGACACTCCTCAGTAAAACTCAGTAAAAAGTCAAATCGACATAAATCAAAACTTCATTGTAGCAACAATAAAGTAAAGCTGCTCCTCTCCTCTCCTCTCCGAGCCTTCAGCTCTTATCTCTGCTGACCCGCTGCTGCTTCAGATGTGCGCGTGTGAGTGTGCGTGTGTTAGCTGAGGTGTTGACCTGTCAGGGGGGACTTGTTAGGACTTTTAACTCCGACTGCTGCGCTCTCCAGACATCTGAGGGTGGCATCGATTTGAAACTTGTCCTGTCTAATTTGATGAGAACATCCAGGCCAGCACCATGGACAGCGCACTGTCCTGACCTTGCCTGCTATCAAATTACACCCCCCCCCCCCCCCCCCCCCCCTGGCGCCACGGCGAGCCCAAGTTTACCAGAGGCTGGGAGAAAGGAAATAACTCCTTCCTTAAAAAAATAAATAAATAAATAAAAAGGATGAACCAGAGAAGTGTGTAAACTTCAGTTCATCCTAAAGACATCCGTTTAATTTCCTCTAGTCAGTAAACTTTTTTTAAAACGTCAACTTTTTGTCTCGAGTGTAAATGTCACGCACGCGCACAATAACTCAATCCAACTTCTCTTCAGTTTCCTGCGCGTGAATGGACTTTTCACGTGATGGACGGGGCTCCTCATCGCTCGGAGCGTGTTTTGCAGGTTGCACGGGGGAACATTTGTGCAGCAGTTGGTGAGTTCCATTCGCCTCGCGCACGCTACACGCAAGTCCTCCCTCCCTCAGTGGAAACTGCAGCAGCTCTCATGGAGTCAAACCCAACAGAACCCATATGTGGACGTCTGGTGAGGGAAGGCGCGCGCGCAGTGCCGGCTGACTAAAACAACAAAACAACAACTTTGATCGTTTTGCAGCGACTCTCAGCTGCTTGAGTTGGTTTGAAGCAGGGTGTCTAAAGTTTGAGAGAGAGAGAGAGGCCAAGCAGTGAAGGGAGGATTTGCTGTTGGAGAAAGGGGGATAAAAAAGGGGGTGTTGGTGGGGGGGGGGGGGGGGTCTGTTTGATGGAGCTCTACAGCTTTGAGACAGCTTGTTAATTAAAACCCCAAGAGATGAGGCTCTGCAGCCACCGTCCATATCAGAGCTCTGCTAACTATCCTGACAGCAACTTACTTAACAAGCCTCCATCCCATACCTCCTTTTTTTTTTCTTCTCTTTTATCACAAGCAAGCAGTGAGATATTTTAATTCGTTCAAATCCAGCTGCCGTGCTGAAATATCTGGTTTGAGGAAAAAAAAAAAAAAATTGACAAACCCTCATTTTCTCTTCCAGTTTATAATAATGCTCCAAAATCCACACAAACCGGCTTAGAAATGACAAATTCGATTAAGGAAAGAAAAGGAATGTGAGAGGAAGGAGTGAATTAGCAGAGACACACAGGGCTGGTGCTATTAGTCTGAGCTCAGTATTCAGGTGTTGAAACTGTTTCACCAAATCAGAGCAGAGTGCGAGTTACAGCTTCAAGGAAGGAAACCGGAAGTCAAAACACAGGAGGATTTTATTCATTTATTTGTATTGATTTATTTTATTATGTGCTTTCTGATCATTTTCAATCAAGTTCATCACATGTATTATTTCACCTTAACCTCTGCCTGCGGGTTATCTGAACCATTTTCCCGTGAGCGTGCGTGAGATGTGAGGAAAACAAACACCAGGAGAGGCTCGTTCCACATTAACAGACCAAAACTCAGAGTTGAAGAAAATAAAAACTTTTTTTCCCCTAAGTGTTCAAAGTTAACTCACATGAAGAAGAAGTTTGGGTGAAAAGCTGCAGGTTGGTGGTGTGGCTGCAGGTGCACGCGACCTGCTTTTTCTACACCACCCAGTTTACAAAGTGGGGGGGGGGGGGGGGTGCGACTCTTCCTGATAACACAAATAAAACCAGAGTGTTTGAGAGGAGGAAGCAAAAAGAAATGTGCTCCCCTTATCAAACTGTGCTGCGTTCAAGTTCTTGTTAATAGTCTTTTTTATTATTATTTTGTTTTGTGGAACTTTGCTTAAATTATAAAAAAAAAAAGGCTGTTCACAAAATATGCAAAAAAATAACAAGTGACCACACGATCAAATCATTACAAAAAAATAATCTGAATTTTTTTAAACTATTTTAATTGAAAAAAAAAATAGACAATATGTTACACTTTTCTCTCCTTGTCTCACCATAATTCTCTCACAGACATGTTGTGGGTTTCATTTGCTTCATTGGGATTTAAACCGAGCAACAATGATGCGCAAAGTCTATTTCAAAATAAAATATTTATTTCTCTCTGCACCACAGCCCCCCAGTCCCAGCCCCCTGTCCTTTACCGTTTTTTTTTTTTTTTTTGGCTCTTGCTCCTGATGTGTTCACGGCAGCTCTGGGGCCACGGAGCTTTTTTTATGATTATTTTTAAAGACAGCTGTAAAAAGGCTCTCGGAGTCTCCAACACATTCATCAACGTCAGACACCGACAAGCTGCTGTTTAGTGAAAGGAGAACTGCACGAGCGCATCGGACGAAAGGAGGAGAGAGGAGGGTCACTCAGCAAACAAACCCACTGAGCTTTTTAAATTATTATTTTCCCATGGACGAGAAGAGCGAAGCTGCACGAATATTCAGGAAAAACAAAGAAAAATGACTTCAGGAATCATTTCCGTTGATTGCGTCATTTTAAAAGTGAAACTGCGGCTCGTGTTTTACACTTTGTTAGAGAATTACCTCACAAATGCATTCATCTTTAAAAATATATATATATTTTATACCAAGATCTTATGTATTCATTTATTTCATTGGGAATATTTCTGTTTATAAATATATTATTTCACTTTTAATCGAACAAATCAAATTGGACTTAAATATTCAGGTTGCATATTTTGCAGTTATAGCCCAGACACGTCTTCTAATCAGTTAATTCTATTAATTATTGGTGATCGCTGCCATTTTAAACTAACAAGCCAAGCTAAAATACTGGATAATATTCTTATAAAAGTTTGTCATTTACTGAACTGGAAGGTTTCAAATAAATGTGGGGTTAAAAATAAAAAGCTGCTGCTGCGCCGTGAACTGTGGAGAGGGAGGGAGCGCAGGACGGTTCCTCTGTCAGGGGGGCCCTCAACGCAGAGCGCCATCTAGCAAACTGAAATAGAAACAACCCCAGCACGGAGGGCTCTGAGAGGGGGGGCTGCCTTTACGCACGCAGGAGCGCGCAGGCAACAAACACCGTCTCAAACTTTAAGTGCAGAAACCAGGAGCGGGCGCAGCTCCGTGACGTCCCCCCCCCCCCCCCCCACACCTGAAAGTGTCCGAGCAGTGTTTCACAATGTCACAGGTTACAGCTTAAACGCGCCTTTATTTGAGTCCAAAGTGAGGGGGTGGGAAAAGCAGCTGACTGGAGTTCAAGCTCCCCCCCAACAAAAAAACTAAAATAAAAAAATTGGGGAAAATTCAATTTACCGGAGAAGGAGCGCGCCATGAGTCAGCTCCACCAGGTTTGTGCGTTTGGCCAACACGCGGTTTCTTGTGCTCACGTGTGGTAAAGACAAACAAAGACCCTCTGTTCAGGAGAGCTTGACTCTATAATAATACAAATGAACGTCACGGTCTATGTCATCCTCAAAGCGCCTCTTTATTTCATCAAAACAAAAGTGTTTACTGCATCCCCTCTGCTCAGGATGGAGCACCATTAAGCAACAATGTTCATGATGAAATGCAACAGTAAAAAGCTGCGCGTGGACTCTAACCGTGCAGGAATCAGTGCAGGGCCAAATGATCCAAGCTCCGCTTCTTTTAACCAGCGCGAGCGCAAAAAGCACGCGGAAGATCCTGGAAGTAACAAAAAAATAATGCACAAAATACAACATAATGATTTATAATGCACTAATGACTCATCTGTTTTAAATGTTGTATTTTGTTTTTTAATAATGAATAAACTTGTTTGTTTTCAGGTTGATTTTCGTGACTTTTGTGGACTGTGCTTTTTTTTAAAATTTCACCATCTCTCCTGAAAATACAGCTTGGATTGAATAAACACAATAACTGGGCCAACAATGTAACATCAGAAATATTTATAATAATAATAATAATAATAATTAAACAAAAAAAAAACTTCTTATAAGTCCCTCACCTAATTTTATGCTGTAGGTGCATAGTGATAAATGTGTTTTTGCGTGCGTGCACGTCCTTGGACTAAAATGAGGTCCATACCAAAAAAAGTGTACCATAATTGATTTAATATTCAAAAAAGGAATTATATTTCTCTTTTTTTTTCCATGCTGCTGTTTTGTGTTGGTGAGGCTGAATGTAATTAGCTTTAGGTTCTTTGTGATTTACGACTTGACCAGTAAAACATCAGGTTTGCACAGTAAATAAATAAAAAGCATGTGTTTTGTTCAACTAAAATGTAATATTATATTCTTGTTATTTATTTATTTATTCAATATGGCATTTTGCACTGTTACCAAAATGTCAGCTCAGAGTGTGGTAATTAGGAAGTGATGCTTGTTTCACTGAAGAAGCTCCAGTTTGGAGCTATAGATTCTTCTCAGCAAGGTTTCCTCTCTCTGCTGCTAACAGCCTGAGAGCACCTGCTGCACATCAACAGCATTAACAGCACCTGTTCCTTTATAAACAACAACAACATAAACTGATTTATTATGATGATTTTCACAAACCAAAGAGAGCTATAGGAAAACCCTTTGGAAACAAACCTCTGTGATCCTCACTCGGGTCCATGTGTGGTGTTTTGTTCTGCAGGCCCAGAGAGCCCACTTCCACCCGCCTCCTCCAGGACAGAGTGAAGATGTGACGAGGTGGAGTTGAAGTATGACGAGCTTTGTGGTCCGCTTCTTTTCACTACCTCGCCTCAAATGCGCCCGCTTTCAAATAAGCCTCTTTGGCACAACCCCCCCATCTTCACTCTACAACACACATACACCCCCTGCCACCTTGACATGAATGAACGGCTGACCTTTAGGGCCCTGTCCACTCTGCGGTCCAGTTTTATCCAAATAAGCCTCCCCCCTTCCACCCCCACCCCCCTGCCTCATACGGTGCCAGCAATTCTTTACTGATATCATCAGCGGATGCAAATGAATTTGGACGGGGGGGGGGGG
>NC_056505.1:24471119-24479456 GCF_014905685.2 Nematolebias whitei | reverse complement strand
CTCTCTCTCTCTCTCTCTCTCTCTCTCTCTCTCTCTCTCTCTTTCTCCAAAGGAGTGAAGAGGGCATTAATAAAAATGTGGCTGGCTGTGACGAGAGATCTGTCCGCTGGAAATGAAGGGGCCAATGGGGTTGGGGGGGACAAAGGGGGTGTGGGGGGGGTGGGGTGCATGCAGTGGTGTAGAGGTGGATATCTCTGTTAGTTGTCAGCGTTTAGTCCATGGCTGTGGAATGCTAATGAGTGAGCTCTTTCTCTCCCCACTTTTCTCTCCTTCTTTTTCTCAGTCCTCCCCTCCTCCCCCCTCCTCCTGTCCACCCCGCCTTCTCACTCTCTCAGGGAGGAAAAAAAAAAAAAAGCGGATCGATAGCTGACCCCATGGTTTTGGCCAGTGCTTTATTTATCTAGCCAGGCAATGATATTATCAGCCTTGAACGTTATATACAGCAAACGTCTTCCTAAATCAACACAAAGAGATCCGCTTACACAGCGATCCAGCCTTTCTCACAATCACCTCTCCCTCTCTCCGTTTTCTTCCCTCAGACAGCATGCGCGCGCACATGATTGTGAATATACGCGTTCGCGCACAAGCTCTCATTGGACGTGCCCGCACACAGACATGAAGAAATTATCCCCCCCCCCCCCCCAAAAAAAAAACCCAATCCCACCGTCGCGGTTTTACGCACAGCTATGACCGTCGTGCGCGTAAGCAGGGAGGCGTCCACTCTGTGTCACATTCACAGCCCAGACTGAGGAGCTGGGTTTGATCCTCGGCTTAAAGGTTGCCTGTGTGGTCTGCGGACACAGCTCAGGGCAGTTACTAACACGAGATATGCCTCTCAGTAGAACGTGGGTTGATGCGTAAAAGTGGCACATTTCCCTCAGAAATCGAAATAAATTTGGGACATTAGTGCTCACTGTTGCCTTCCAGCCATCTTTGCAAGCTTGGGCGGATGAGATATAACTGACACGACGACGCACTTGTTGTCCTGCCTGTGTGTGTGTGTGTGTGTGTGTAAGTGTGTGTGTGCTGTCATCGCTTTTACGCACAAGACAATATTAGAAATAAGCCGTGTCATGCTTCAGAGAGGCTCCCATTCATACTCGGAGCCGCTGTTTGAAAATTGTGATTGTCTCAAACAACAGTATTTTATCAAATGTGACCAGGGAGACAAATAAATAAATAAATAAAAAGCTCAGCTATAAGTGAAATGTAGTGACGTGTGACGCCAATATGGGACATTTTCCACCGCCGCCGCGCTCTCTTTACATTGAGATTTTTTTTAGGGGGAAACAGGCTCACTGACAACTTAGGATAATAAATGTTTCGCTTTCAGACAGATATCTCAAACGTGAAATCGCACCCAGCTGCTTGTGTAAAGCAAACAAATAGCCCCCCCTCCGTGTTAGGAGTCCTCCACTTGTGGTTTGATGAATGAAACCAGACAAAGGTAAATGGTTGTTTAACTCATTTCAGAGTAACACTTTGGTAACCAGAGTTTCCGAAATTATAGACACAAATGGAGCCTATATCCATCTCCCTGACCCACCGCAGCCACATGAGGGAATCTGACAGGGCACGCGCCATTTTCCTCCTATTTTTTAAATTTATTTATAAGCTCAAAAAAGCTATTAATAAACACAAAAAAATGCTGAAGGCGTAACAGTCATTTGAAATGCTGCGTAATACAGTAGTTTAAGCCTCTGTGAAGAGGAAAATCCAAGAGTCCAAATACAAATTACCACGTTTCCTCGAGTCTTCGTGTTTTGCTTGTATTGCCTGTACTGAAACGTTAATTAGGAACACATGCCACCATTTCATCTGTTTTTTTTTAAACTGCTTTATATAGCCCGCAGTGTAACAATTGTATAACAGAATGCTCTCAGCAAGAGGATAAAAAGAAAGTTACTCTGGAGGGATTCTGAATTCATTATGTGGAGACAAGCAGCAAGAAGCTGCGTCTCCTTATCGTCTGAATACAACCTGGACTGTCGTGGAAATCTATGCTTTATCAATTATTTATTTATTTTTACTTTTAAAGTAATGTTTATCAACTTGATGATATCATTTAAAATTAATGACAAACTGGCAATATAATTCCAGTGTGCGGTATTTTCGAGAGCGTTTTACATGTGCGTATTTTATTTATTTATTTTACATTTTGCTTTATAAATGTGTTTACTTTTTTGGTTAATGTTCAATATTATTATTACTATTTTATGTTAGGCTCAGGATATTCAGTACAAAGCAGAGAGGCAAAGCTCCTGCAGCTCATTATTTCCCACCTGACCCAAAGGTCGGTGAGGATGAGCGCATCCACAGTCAGGAAACAGCGATCAGTGAAAAATAGCAACATTTGCGCTTGATCCCAGCGGTTGTTCCCAACATTTTCAGATATATGACCCAGTCTGAGTCGATGTGAAGCTCAAACAGCAGATCTGAGTTCGTGGAAGCATTTGAGGACAACCTGAAGCCCAGCCCATGTCAGCCAATTAATACTGTAATAGTGAAGAAATAAAGAAAGACGCTCGTGCTGTAATTTTATAAAGCAGATTATAATAAGGCAACATCACAATCAGCCATGTTAACGCAGCTTCTGTTCTGTCCTTCATCAAACAATGGCAGCCTGAGGATGACGATGTGAGCAAAATGGCTGAGAAGCAGCGCATCTGATGATGATGAGGAGGAAGAGCATGAGACAAACCAAAGAAAATGTCAAACAGAAACCTTTTTATTTTCAGCCTAGTATCCAGTTTTGTGTTTTAGTGACTCTTGTGGCTAAAATGTAAATAACTGAGCCTGTGTTGTCGTTTGGAGATTAAAACGCAGATATGGAGCCTTGCAGTGGAAGAAGCGCATGAGCCACCTTACACACTTATTACACCCTGAATGCATCAAGCAAACCAAGGCCACATCTTCTTTTCTCTCTCTCTCCTCCTCACACACTTGACTTTCTTCTAACACGTTTTTCCCCCTCTCATTTGTCTGAACACTGCTTGCTCTCTCTCTCTCTCTCTCTCTCTCTCCATTCCCACACAATGCATCACACTCGGTGTTCCTATCGACTGGCTTACATGCTGTAAAATACATTTTCCAGATTGATCACGCATATCACAGCAGCTTTGCAGCGGGGCCTAACCCTTTTGCCAAAAATGACGCCCACATCAATACCGAGCAATGCAGTGCGCCATCAGAGCAGGAGTTTTTTTTTGTTTTTTTTATGAACGGAGAAAAGAGGGGGAGATATTGTTTGGCTTGTGGAGAATCACCTTGATTAAGCCACCGGATGAAGGCTAAAGGTGGCTCTGTGTGGCGCGCAGGCTTCCCCTTTTTGTCTGGGAAAAATATCAAACATTAATGCGCCCACAGGCTGGCAGAGCGCGCACTGCTGCAGTTCCTCACGTATCGTCTCCCCCTCTTTGTGTCCGCAATGTCACTCATGTCAGATAGTCTTTTAAAATACAAAACAGTGTGTGATTGTTACAAGTCGTCCCCCTCCCCTATTTTGAATTAACTAGGTTTTTTTTTTGCGCTTTTCTTGTGCGCAAAAAGGCACCACATCCCCCCTGACGGCTTGAGAATAAGACAGCATTGCCCTTTTTGTTGTTTTTTGTTGTTGTTGTTGTTTTTAATAGTACAGTCACCATCACACAACTTCATCAACCGACCTTTCTGCAAAAAAAAAAAAAAAAAAAAAGAGGAAAAAAGCTGCATCATGGAGTAAGCAAATCGAAGGCAACAACCAATAAAATTCAAGAAACAATGATTTTTTTTCCCCCAAGACAAAACAAACAAAATGTTTTTGAAATGATATATTAAAAGTGCTTTTTTTTCTTTTTTTTGATTTTCATGTCTCTCCTCTTTGACTTGATGACCGACACTCCACACGCACTCGTTGCCCCCGCGCTAGGGAGGAGGAGGGGGTTGGAAAAGGCGCCCCCAGACGTTCCTGGAGTTAAAAATGTCATTAAAAATGTCCTGGAGGTCAGTTTGCTGCTGCTGCAGGTCCATCGTGTATCAGTTGGGGGGTGTGGAGGTGTGTGTGTGAAACTAAAAAGAGTTCAACCATCAGTTGTTCATATTGTCACAGCGATCAGACTGTTTCTTATTTGTCTAAATTTCTTTATTTGTCTGTGATGTTTCTTTTTTTTTTCCTCTTCCTTTAAATTCTCACTTCAATTTTAATTCTTGGAGAACATAGCTTCGACAACATATATCGCACTCATTATAAGAAGCAAAAGGTTATATCAAAAAAATTATTAGTATAGAATCACAGAAAGCCTGGTTTAGAACCAGAAAAAATACAAAACAGAGAGGTACATAGACACAGGACAATTCTTATAATTGCTTGGAAACATTATTTTTCCGCTAAGTCTTGATTCATTTTTTTTTCTTCTTACTGCGCATATGATGTTTTTCATTTTATTTGTTTTTTTTTTTACAAAAAAAAAAAAAAGAAAATAAAGACTAGTATTTTACAAAATGAAGAGTATTGTTCTTGACGATGAGGGTGGATTTACACAAGTCCAGTTTCAATATTTCTCTGTACATGATGTATTCCATCACAGTTCCAGAAGACAGGAGAGAAAAAAAAAGTAATGTCTTCCAAGTTTCTCAGAAAAAAAAAGGTCCTATATATAAAGTCTTCTTGAAGGAGGATGTGGGTGCAGAAATTTGGTCCTTTTTGTTCGTTCCACTTTCTTTTTTCTCACGTAAGGATCATTGGATGGACATGTAAGGCCAGTTGAAGCTGCTCCCGGATAATAGCATATCCCTGATGAGGGTTTCAATAGGAGTTTTACCTACCAAGCGGACGAAGAACAGCTGCTCAATTACCGAGGAGGAGACGGTGCGTAGAGAGGGCAGCCGCAGCAGGAGCTTGCCAAAGCGGCTCGGTTGGTTAGGATACTGGCTCCTCACATACTCCTCCAGTGCGCACTGGGATTTCTCTTGCAGGCTCTCGATGTGAGCAGCGTCCGACAGGCCGCAAGCGTCTGTGAAACACACCAAACACAAACACACTGCGGTCAGAAGCCTCATCCAAAACCTCAAGCTGCAGTAAGGTGAAAGCTGCATTGGCTTCTAATATGTTAGATTTCGTGGAATGAGTCAAATAACAAGTGAAAGCTAAAAATACTTTTCTAATTGTGTCAGGTCACCAAAGGGAAGCAGGCGTCTGACGTCACACGCCGCTGTCTTTTTATTTCTTACATGTATTTAATGTCTGGTTTATATTTACCTGACCAAACACTTTTTAGGATTTGCCAAGCGGACACCTTTGCCTTATAACACAATTTATGCCGCGTAAAAGCTCTTTAGTTATCATTCAGGACCTGCCATTACTTGTTATTGACAATGTGGAATGAACAAACAAGCTGCCCAAACATGCGACATCACACCGAGCAGGGGACCTGCTGCTGGAGGGGCTCTAACCAACTGGATGCAGAGTAAAATGTTAGAGTAGGGCAATGGAGGGGCAGCATTCAGGCCCAAATGCCTCTGCTCTTTATGTCTGGACTCGAGGGATTTAAGAGTAAGGCAACACAAACGGCTCTGAAATGACACTGGATGTAATGTGACCTAATTACTGCGCAATAAGTTAAGTGATTTCGCTGCTCTTCTCTCCATAGACCACTTCTGGCCTGCTTTTTCCCGTGTAGCCTATAGGACAGGGCCGCTGAAAGCACGTTTATTAAAGGAGGTGAAGTCAGTAGTTACAGGGAAGCGACGGAAAATGTCACAAAGCGAGCATGCGTAATAGCGCAGGCACGAGACGCGCCTGGCGCCCACTGGTGGGTTGTGCAGCAGTGCAAACAAAAGGATACACGTTTTTGTCTGCTGTAAAAGTGTCTTTTTTTTCAAAAAAAATATTTATTTCCACCCAAGCCAAGCGCGCGTCTTGTGCTGCTTGTAAAGCGCGAGCATGTGGTCCCACAAGAAGACGGAGCTGTCCTCAGAAGATCTGAGCGCAGCTTTGGTAGAAACAACTCCACGAAAGGCAGCTTTAGTCCACCAGCACTGAATACTGAGCAGCTGACAGAGGCTTTTAAGCCCAGTCCTAATTTCTCAGCTCTATAACTCACTACGGCCAGACACAATAACCTCCTGAACCCCCGGGGGGTGCGGAGGGGGGGGTGGTCAACGCTGAGATCTCCGGGTGATTTACTGTGACCTTAGTGCGGACACATAAATGCAAATCCCTCCGAGTTTTTTTTTTTTTTCTTTACGTTTTTCTTTTATATGAATTATATTTGTGAACTTCTAGTAAAGCATCGCATGACTTGGTATTTGCAAAGCAGCAATGTGAAAAAAAAAAACAAAAAACCAACATCAAGGCACAGCAGAAAGTAAGCTGCAGCTGAATGCTTGAAGAGAAAGCTGGTCTGAGACACCACACAGCTCCAAAAGGCCTCCCTGCCTCCAGAAGAGAGCGATGGGAGCAGATCGCTTCCAGACCCAAACGACTATTTCTGTAAAGTTTTAGCACGCACACATACACAACAACACCAAGTGTGTGTGCAACGCAAGTTTAAGACAAAAATCCAGATCTAAATAGTTTACTCCAGCCACCATTATTTCTGCATCAAATACAAAGCTGCTGTTTTTAAGGCAAACAAGCCACGCTGATATTGGCAACGTGCCACGTGACTTTCTCCAGCCGACACCAGTTTGTAGCCCATCATCTGCTGGAAAGCACGGGGGGCGGAATATGTGGGGTTTCTTTAGAAAATAATGATAAATTAAAAAAATCTCCAAAACGCGTGAAATAGACATCTGTGCACGGTTCCAGCTGCAAGAAGTGCGGACTAACTGTAAATAAAGTAAATAAATGTATTTAAATACCACAAAGAGTTAATAAAAGTAAACACACGTATTGTGCGCGTACAAATACATTTATCCTCACTCAAGCACGACTATTCTTGGTTTGAAACCCCACTAAAACTGCATCTTAAATTATAGTTTCTAAAAATAAAACAGTAAACAACCAGAACAACTAGCAGCTGTTGTAGTTGGTTAAAAGAGGATCACTGAATGCAGAGTGCTCTGAAATACAATTTTAAGCTTCTTTAAAAAGTAATTAAAAACAAATAAATTTAGTGTAATTAAAATTAAAATAATTAATTCATTGCCTTATTAAACACAGTAATTTAATAACACACGATGTATAAATTTAATATAATATAAAATAGTAAATTGTGAATTATAAGAGCTAATGTCTGTTAAAGATATTAATAAATAATAATTACTGAAAATTATAATTTAACACTTTCATTTATAAAATGCACTTATGGTATTTTCTATAAGAAAATTAAAACAGCCAATTATTTCCAAATAAATCCAAATTTAAAAACTGCTGAAAGTCTTAGTATTCCATAAGGACCCTCTGCAATTATAGATGCTATAAACCTTGGTTTAGAATTTTTGTGACGGGTCAAACATTAGAAGAGTGAGGTCAAAACTTTGAGAAAAGTTTCAAAGTAGTTTTCCAGTCTGTGAGAGAGTTCAAAGTTTCCTTTCCTTCCCCATAATCACCAGACTCCCCCTGACACAACAGGCCTAATGGCACCGAGCGCGCGCAACTGACTCCTAAATGACGCAGCGAGAGTAAATAAGGACATTTAGGAGCCCAGACCCCCAGTCAGCCATCTATTAAGCTATCAACAATGTAGGTTACTTTTAAAAACTGCTCCTGATTACTTTTCAAAGCTGCGGCGACAGAGCAACCTCAGTAACTAAGAAAATTAGTGGGTCAGCTCAGATTAATCCACTAATAACGTGCGTTATTAAGTGCTGCTCTGCGTCCTGCAGAGGCGCTCAACTGACAGGCGAGTTCACTTCCATCAGCTTTTTTTTTTTTTTTTTTGATCTCGGTCTGTTAAGGATTATTTCCTGCCCCCGAAGACACGTGTTTGTGCACGATAGAAAAACACACACACAGGGATAAAGACACGCAGCTACGCTCATAAATGCATCAGCAGCCATACATCAGCCCACTGACAAACTGTTTCATCTTGACGCGCGATTATTTGACACCTGTTCCAAAAACGTTAGGACGCGAAGGAGCTCCGTGTTGCAAAAAGAAAAAAAAGGGGAGTTAGACCAAATAAAATATAGATTATTAACTTTGTATTTAGTGTCAGATTTCAAAGGGATCTGCGAGCAGAGATACACTTTTAAAGCTGATGCGCTTCTGGGTTTGTTTACACGTCTGCTGCTGCGGCTAGATGTGACATGGGAATGCATGTCAGTGGATATGATGCAAGCTGTTGACAAAATGGCTTTTTCATTGGCAACACACACACACACACACACACACACACACACACACACACACACACA
>NC_056505.1:24466727-24471109 GCF_014905685.2 Nematolebias whitei | reverse complement strand
CACACACACACACACACACACACACACACACACACACACACACACACTTGGGGCACTGTGATCTGTGACCAGTACCCTGACAGCCATGTTCTTGATGCCTCTGTGCGCTCTCACTCCCCAATAACCCCACCTCGTCTTATGACAGACATCAAATGTGTGTATGTATGCGCGCGCGCGTGCACGTTGGACCTGATGACCCACCTGATGTAAAGAGCACGATGGCCTTGAGGCAGCTGTACTCTGCCGAGTCCACGTGCAGGGTCTTAAGCTTCTCCACTTGCTCCTGGAAGATCCGGATGTGATCCATGAAAGCCACGACGCGGTCCGCGGACATCGGGGAGGCGTGGAGGCCCGCGGCGGCCAGCAGAGGAGCCACATGCAGAGGCATGGAGCACTGGGCCGCGTTAAGCACAAACAACTCGCTCCACGTCAGCCTGAGAAGGGACACCTGGTCGGTGATCTGCAGGTCGGGGAAGAAAGGGATGTTCCTCGCCCACTCCACGGCGCTGAAGAGCAAGCGAGCCGCCAGCTCGCAGATGTTCTCGATGCCCATGATGTTGTTGGGCTGCATGCACTGGCTCCCGTAGCGGGACGTGGGGTAGGGCTCTGCCCGCAGCAGCAACGAGATGTATCCGGACAGATAGCAGTGGCCGTTCAGGGGGTCCCCGTTCGTCAGCGCGTACTGGCCTGGGTTGGGCTGGGTTGGAGGCATTCGTCCTCGCTGAACCGCTGACAAAAAGAAAGAGAAAAAGAGGAAATGTGCATCCATGACTGATAAACACTGTCCATCAGTAGTGCAACCGTTTAACAGGCTACAGCCAATGTTTCATCTGTGTAAAATGTCCTACTGTGGAATAAATAACTTAGCAGCTGATCAAAACATTTGCCTGCTGTTTATTGATCTTTATTCTTTACACCTATTATATGATAGAGTTAATAATTTCACTATATTCCATACAGCATGTGCTCTAACCCTCAACCTTCAGTGTATTTTGTATTTAAGGACACAGACTCGGGCATGTATGCAAATAAAACACACAAAATGCACATTATCTATTATTATAAAGCAAATTACACACATTTGCTATTATGGACGTTTTAGAGGCTTTTGCTTTCTGTCTGTGGCACTATTTTATACAAATGTGAATATATTTTTTAAGTGTAGCCAAACTGTTACAGCTATTATTGATAATTCTCTGGGAATAAAATCACGTTTACGCACTGAGTCTAATTCCAACGGCCAGCTGGGAATAAACAAAAAAGAACCCACCCAGTGTTTGATATTTCAGCACAAATCCTAATCAGTGCACATAATGCACGGGATTTGCAGTGTGCAGTGCAAATAATCCACTTAAACTGGGGGATGTCTTCATCAACTGGAAATCAAACTGACATGCAGGGGAAAGTTGGGATCTCGTGGCCTGTGGAGCAGCGAGCAGAACACAGAGCCACGAGCTACTTCAGCGACGTGATTGAGTGTTTTAGCTGCACGAGAGCCAAATAATACGACGTCGCCTTGTTGTGTGCTCATTCTACATTCACGCACACGTAGATTAGAAAATCTGCTGAATTATAAATTTGTAAGCTTACTGAGGGGCTGTTAGTGATGGGACCATTAGCATCAATCAAAACACACTCTCTCTCACACACACACACACAGTGTGTCTAACACACACGCACACACACACACATCTACCATTCACGCTCTGCGTAAAATAGACATGGACGTTATGTCTTTTGGTGCAGTTTCCACTGCAAGAGGAGAAGGAAAATAAAAGGGTTTAGCAGCCGCTTTGTTCACGAGCTGCTGTGACTGCATTGGCCTTTTACCCCCTCACACACACACTCACACACACACTCACACAGAGAGACACACACAGCAGAACAATTCGTGCAAACATCCCTAAAAAGATGGAGTCTGCAGCATACATGCCCAGTCAGTCTGTGACCTTAATGCAACATGGCAGCCGCGTGTGTTGTGGATGCGTGATCATGAGTGGGCTTCAAAACGCATATTCACCTTCACGCCGCATCCCCACTTTTAAGCACTTCTTCAGCCGGCAGTATTGGCACTGGTTCCGGTGGTGCTGATCAATGGGACAGTTCCTGTTGGCACGACATGAGTACGTTAAGTTCCTCCGTACACTCCTCTTGAAGAAACTTTTGCATCCCTCGCAGGTGAACTGGCCGTAGTGCTTGCCGCTCGACTTGTCCCCACAGACCACACATTCAATATGCTGCTGACTCTGTCCAGAATTCTGACTCCCCTTGTCCCCCGCCGTCCCCGGCGTCGACGGGGGTCCCGGCTGGCTGGGGGTCTGCGGAGTGTGCGGCGCAGCGGACGCCGCTTGCTGCTGCTCCCTCGCCGGCTGCGCTGCTGGATTGGGGCCGCTCGGGGGTCCTCCGGCCACGTCCTCCTGCGGATCTCGCCAGACGCTAACTACCATTGCCATATCTCGGCCCCGGAAAGTGCTATAAAGCGAAATGATCGCCGATGGTGATGGAGCGCAGTGGAGAGAAAATAGAAAAAAACAATATAATCACCAAAAAAAAAAAAAAAAAAGGGGGTTGGGGGGGGGCGAGCGATCTGAAAGAAAAAGCCGGGACAGTGCAAAGTCAAATCGGCGCACGCAGTCTCATATGGGTTCAGAGGGGGGGAGCAAAGGCGATCAATACATTCAAAACGCAGGAGGGCGACTGGAAAGGCACCCGATCAGGAGCAAGTATCGGGAGGCCAGGTCCAAGGTATATTGCAGTCAGCCATTCAGGAATCTCCTAATCTTGTAGGAAAACCCGAGTCCAAATGAGGAAAAAAATACCAGCTGGATAAATAAAAAAAAATAGCCACAAAAGAAAGGCAGGAGCGATTCACATGGAGGCAGTAAAAAAAAACAAGCAGAGGGGCTGAAAAAAGAAAACCTTTTTCTTGCTGGAAGGACGCGATCCAAAGTGCTGCGGAGATAAATTCCTTTCTCCTTTCTTCCTCTGGCTCCTTTACGCTCCCGTCTTCGTCGTATAGGAAGAGGATGATGAAGAAGAAGAAAAAAAAAACCCACCCCTGAAGAGCTGGATGTTTCGTCCTCTTCTTTACATCTATAGTCTTAAATAAACCTCATCATCTCGCGCGGCTGCGAAGGAAAACGGCGTCGCCAAATGAAGTACCCATGTATAGTTTCACCTCTCTCCAGCAGGAGGAATGGAAGAGGAGGAAGAAAAAAAAAAAAAAAACAAAAAAAAAAAAAAAAAAAGAAGAAGAAGAGGAAAAAACACCAACTACTAATAGAATATGCAAGAAGAAAAAAGAAGGAGAGACCCAAAAAATGAATGCGCTTAAACGAGAGGAGCAGCAGAGCAATGTTTCCGAAACGGGGGATCTGCGCGAATGTCTGTATATAGTGAACTTTGACACTACTATTGAAACTGACACGTTTCTATGGAGATCGCTGCGCCTTATATGGTGCTCGTGTCAAGGAGCCAAGAGAGGGGCTGCTGGAGACTGATAATCAAAGAGGACTGACTGGCCAGAGCCCTGCATAGAGGAGGAGGAGAGGAGAGGAGGACAGGAGGGGAGGGGGGGAGATCGAGGGGGAGAGAGAGAAAATGGGAGGCTAAGGTTATAGCCAAGCCCTCGCTCTCTCTCCATTGGATAGAGTCCCCCCCCCCCCTTTCCGTTCAGCCGCTGCAAAAAATATCCGCGTGAGGAGTCCCTCGTTCAAACGTTGCGCCGAACGACGTTTCCCCTGCAGCGAGAAGCGCGCGCAGCTTGCACAACACTGTCAGCTTTCCGTCGCAGCCATTCGCTGTTTTCAAAATAAATAGATGAATGAATCTCCACGCATGGGGAAGGAGAGCGTCCTGAAGCCGCAGAGATCCCCCCCCCCCCCCCCCTCTCTCTCACTCACACCGGTCAGAAAAGCGGAGTCAAATTCGCAGAGACGGATCGATCGGCACCAAGTCGAAGCATCTCGGTCTCACCCCCCCACACACACACTCCCCCTCCTGAGTGAAGATCCAGATCCAGCCGACTCCTGTTTCATCCAGATTTCAGTCCATTCGGGGGTTTCTTGCCGGGTGAGGATTCCGAGCCGAACCGGAGCTTTTCCTTTCCGTCTGCGGGGGGATATTTCTTGCAGCGCGCATCCATCCACGAATCTGGAGGGCTGGGAGGGTGAGCGGGGCTGTGGGGTGGGGTGGAGAGGGAGGTGGGGTGGTGGGGGGGCTAGAGCTCTGACAGGCACAATTTACATTGAGCTCGCCCCGCGCTGCTATTTACTTTGAAACCTGATTAGTATGGGCCGACTATTGTCACCAAGAAGAGGAAGAAACCCTGGATAGAATAGCGAGGGAAAAAAGCGGGGTAAAGGCGGCGGGGGGGGGGGGGG
>NC_056505.1:24464027-24466627 GCF_014905685.2 Nematolebias whitei | reverse complement strand
GGGGGGGGGGGGGGGGGGGGGGGGGGGGGGGGGGGGGGGGGGGGGCACAAAGCTTTTACGCACGACAAATAAACTAAAAAGCTGTGCGCGCAGAGACGAAATGGAAAGGGGGGGGGGGGGGGGGTCTAAGTCTGAATTTACCCAAAGTTTCAATATGATCCGTCTCAGCCTCTTGTGTTTATCATGAAACTAACTGGCTGCTTTACTGGTCTGGAGTGGATTCTCAGTTTCCACGCGCTGTTTTGTCCTTGGCATGCGCATTGCGGTACAGCATCGTCTGTAACCGGCAACAGTTTTGTCCAAGAAAACTAATAATTTCCCTTCAAAGCGGTCTATAACGGGAGGGAAATGTCACCGGGGTGGGGGGGGAGATGGTGCATTAAACACCAGTGAGTTCTACAGACGGGATGCTTTGTCAGCTGCGGACAATCTGCCAAGATTAGATCTGAAAATAAGCAAGCTGCTCTAATCCCCCAGCTCTTCTATAGTTCCATAAAACACCGATCAGGAGTCGGTGTGTGATTTAATAACGACGATAATTCACAATTAAAGTGAAGTTACTGAGAATTTGTAGGGATTCCGTTTTTTTTTTTTTTCCCTTTTGCTTTCAGGGTTCCTGCTCTGCCTCTCCAGCTCCAAAATGTCTGGAGCGCGCTGCCATCTAGCGTGCGTTGTACAACTACAGCTTCACATGACCGAATGGAAAGTCATCAAACATGCATTTTTAAACACTTCACATCAGATCGGGGGGGGGGGGGGGGGGGGGGGGAGCAGAGGAGCCCGCGAGTTTGCGTCAAATCCTCATTTGACTTTTTACACTTCCTGAAAAGATTTTTTTTATTATTATTGTTGTTACTCTTGTTTTGTTAAAACCGTGCAATCGAACCACAAGCCAAATAGATCATCAATAAGTATCGATTGCAGGATCACAACGAATGCAAACTGTCATGGGAGTGAAGTTATAAATTGTGGAGCTCAAACGTGTGCGGCTCCGCAGAATTCATCTTGAACGCATGCAGCAAAGTTTAGGCACGTGAACATATTAAAGGACAAAAAGAAGCATCACAAGTGTTGCCTTTGTAATGAAACAGGAGTTTTTTTATTATTATTTTTTTATATATTCAAGCAGGGAGCCCTCTGTCCCGTCCCGGACACTCCATTGAAACTCTCCGGCCGTGTCTCCAGCTCCTTGAAAAGGTGAAACCAATAAGATTAAATCGGACAATGATTATTCCTCTCCCTCCCCCTCTCTGCTTCTCTGTTGTGTATCATTAAGATTTAACTCCGCAGATTGGTAAGTATAAGGGGCTCTGCGTGCACGAGAAGAGGGAAGAGTGAGAGTGGGCAACGAATGGGAGCAGGAGGCTCTAATCCAAGACTGGGGAGCGGAGGAGAGGAGACGCACGGGGCGCGCGCGAAGTGGACGGCGGGGATGTTGAGGAGAAGAGTGTTCCAGCTCAGGAGCACCAGGATCAAACCCGAACAAGGCAAGTTCTTTAAAATAAACGATTTTTATAAACGCGCGGCTGAATTTTCCCAAAAGAGTCGCGTCGGAGGCGCAACTTTAGGAATCAGTTTGACCGCATCCTTTCCCTCCGCGTAATTGCTGATTATTTCTTTCCCCCCCTACACCCCCACACCCGCACTGCACGCGCTCCCCGCTGATTTGTACATCAGATAAGTGGTGATACTATCAAAGGTTGCAGAGGAGCACGCGGGACATGTTGCGCACGTTCACCGGCGAGCCTGAACACATAATGAAAAGATCGATACTCGTCTGTTTGTCTCAAGAGATAGTGTCACCCAATTAAAAGTCTGATCCGGGAGTCCTCAGCTCACCTTTGAACGACAGAGCTGCTATTTTAGTCCTAGTAACTTTATTATATTATGCAGAGAAATATTTAGATCCGAGGACACGATTCAGCGCGCGCGGCTGAGTCTCCTGGACTGAACTCACGAGTTTAAAATCGTTTTGAGTAAACCTGCAAAGTTGTTCCCACGTAGCTGTTGCACAAGTCGTGCAAAATTTATTTTTATGCTGTTCAAAGCTTTAAAAAAAAAAAAAAAAAAAAATATATATATATATAATGCATGTTTTGCATGTGAAAAAAGTAGAAAGTATAGATAGCATGATGGATTTATGAAAGTAGCAGCTGTTAACCTGCAACAGGTATTTATTGTTAAATATAATAGTTTTTATTTTAAAGCAACATTAAAATGATCAAAACAATATAAAGAAGGGAAGCTGAAATTATTTCCTCAGTCCAAATTCCTTTCTTTGGGAAGGCTCCTTAATGCTGCACAAAGAGTTTGAAAATCACAGAGGTCACAAGTCCAACCCCCCTCCCCCCCCCTCCACCCCCAATAAGAAAACATTTCAAACAATGCAAAGTGATGTAGACATGTCTAAATGTTCGAGGGGTGACTTGATTCTTCTTCTTGTTTAATCGCATCAGAGGCAGCAAAGATGTTGTTTGGGTTGGAGGAGAGACGGTTTCCTTTTCCAGGGACCTCTGCTCCAAACGGGCTCCTGGACGTCAGGGGACAGCTCGTGACCCCCCCCCCCCCCCCCCCCCCCCCCCCCCCCACACACACACACA
>NC_056505.1:24463144-24463927 GCF_014905685.2 Nematolebias whitei | reverse complement strand
CCCCCCCCCCCCCCCCCCCCACACACACACACACACACACACTCTGACACCTGCCTGCAAAATCCACACGATGGACGCAGATATGAGTCAAAGCTGGGCTTAGAACAAAAACAACACACCCTCCTCCATAACTTTACATTGTTTGGAAAAGTTTAGCATAAAAACTTTTTCTGCTATAATAATAATAATAATAATAATAATAATAATAATAATAATAATAATAATAGGATACATGTTTCACCTCTGGAATAATTTAATTGTTAATTTTCTCAGAGCAAAGATCAATAAAGTCAAGGAGGTGAGTGGCACATTTAGTGTAAACAAATAAAAGACAGAGTTGTCTTATTAACAATAAATTATGACGACATTTTTAAATGAATTAATAATTAATGAATTTATTACACTTCTGTGATATTCAAAGTGACCAAATTGATCCATGCTGTTGGAAATGAATGCAATAATATTTTGAGGTCCCATTTAAATGTTTGTATAGTTTTATTTTTTTTATATGATTCAAATATTGGGACTTAATTACAAAACTTTATTACAACACTATTAAAGTATTCAATTATTCATCGCTATTTACACATTTTCTTCTATAATTGTAACTCAAAACAATAAAATTATAATAAAATACAAACGTTTAAGCAAAACTAAGAAAGTTATAAATTTTCACATTGGAGCTAAATAAAACAGGCTGACAAGTTCTTGTGTTTGAGCTGCAGGTTGTGTTGTTTGGAGTGCTCGTGTGTGAAGGGGGGAGGAGGGGGGGGGGGGGGGGGG
>NC_056505.1:24438993-24462744 GCF_014905685.2 Nematolebias whitei | reverse complement strand
TGTGTGTGTGTGTGTGTGTAAGTTTAGCGTCATCTTAGTCGAGTTTCAAAATAAAAGTCCCCTTTATTCCCCAGGTAGCTGTCAGATATACTCAGAGCCACGCAGACCTCCAAGGAGCAAAGCGGATGAAAGCGCGACTGCATGTACCTGTTTGAGTCTGTTTAAAGTGCGACACAAAGGGGGGGGGGGGGGGGGGTGTTAGGCACCCGCACACTTTAAAGTAATTTATTTCAGGGGGGAAACCGCGGGGCAAAGGTGGAGTTCTTGAGAAATTCAACAAGGATAACGGGAGCTTAAGGAATTCGCACGCAGATTACCCTTCATCCCACCCTCACATCATCCCAACATACATTTATTTCAGCCTCTGACACAGAGGAGTGCGGGAACTCTTTATTTTATTTTTGCAAATTAAATAAATTTCACGATTATTTAAGGAAGCTAAATAAATGGGATAAAAGAGGAGGAACGCTGTGTGTGTGTTATAGGGTACGGGTCATCAGTGAAGGAGTGTTTTCCTCCTGGGTCCAAACAGCTCCAACAGCTCATGTTATGTAAGTGAAAGGTGCAGCTCCATTGGACAACTTTGACAGAATGATGTTTACACTTTTAGTCATGCTGCCGTGCACTAATTGACTCTGAGGGATAGTTTGCCAAATTTTCGGGCTCGACTTATTTTTTCTTATTTATCTTATGGTTTGCATCTGAGTGGCGTGATTCCTGCCACTGCACCAGTTCTCCACAAAACCAACACACAGCAGGGGCTTAATTAGAAAGGTAGTGTAGCTGAACCATCAACATGCTGCAGCTCAGGATGACTGAACGCTCTTTTTACAACAATTCAGATCAAACACAAAGTAAATCCTTCGCTTTACTCCCCTGAGCTGTCTCAGGGAAACAAGTGTCATCATGCATGTAGAAAACTTGAATATATTTTTCAGCTACATGAAGCTTGAGCAACGTTCTGCATTAATTTCAGCCACTCTTTGCAACTATAAAATATCAATTAAATGAATCTTAAGTGCTGTGATTTAGTTCAACTGTTAGTTGTTTTTTTTAAAAAGCAAAACAACTACAAGAAATTATATTCAGACTTAAATAACCCCTGTGACATTCTTACACACCTCATGAGATTCTGAGCATTTTCATCCAAAAGGTGTGTGTGTGTTGAACATCAGTGAAGTGAAGATGGCCTGCGTTTAGTGTCCAGACCTGGCAGATTGTGACCTTATCAATGTGAAACTCTCAAGATAAATTATTCATCCCACCTGTTTGATGTCTTTGGCCTGAGAATGACGAAAGGTGTACGACTTAAGATGCATCCTAAAAGCATAAAAATATCAGATACTGAGCTACCTGTCTCCATCTATAGCAGAGGGAGAGGAAAACAGGCAATATACGGTGGTTTGAATAAAAAGAAAAATGGATATTTTGTTTCTAACCAAAGGAGTCATTTAAAGTATTGTGCATCTCAGTCAAACAGAAGTGGGACTCTGCTGCACTATTTTCACTCTTCAAGATGTAGCTGTCAGTTGTGTAAATGTGATGAGATGCACAGGTGTCCTGTGTTTATGTGGGTCACTGAAGTGGACCACCCATATCGATGCTGCCCGCTTTATCTACACTTTAATTTGCAGAGTTTGAGCGAGCTAATCTTACTCTTTGTAACCGACTGCGTTTGTTACTTTGCAGGCAGAGAGCTGCAGTGGCCTGACATCCAGAGGGGGCACGTCAAAGGCCTGCGAGGGCCCAAGATGGAATCAGACGCATCGTGCGGTTTTACTGTAGGAGATCGGTGTCACTTTACATTTATAAGGATTTGTATAAGATAAAATGATTCTCACTTCTAGTGGATTTTGAAAGGCTGTCCCATTTGAATTGTAATGTTTCTTTTCTATGTGCATCATGTTTATCAAACACTATTTATGTTTTGCTGCATAGAAATGAATCATTAATACTGAACGTAAACGTGTTTGCTTTTGGGGCTACTTCCATAAAAAGAACTAAAACTCATCTTGAAGAAGAATAGGCTGACTTTTAACAATGTTTAATATAAATGTGCAAAAGTTCAGCTTGAATTATGTGTGAAAGCAAATGAAGGGCACTCACACATGTTTCTGTGTTTACTTGTGTCTGTGTGTGTGATAGCCGAGCGGCCTCCCTCAGATGTTCCCTCAGACCTCTGACCCCGGAGCTGGGGTCAAACCCTGACAAATGAGATGGTCGAGCTCTGACCAGAGCTGCAAACATTCCACAACAATCTTCTGTCCTCCTCTTCCCCTGTCTTCATATCAGTCATCTCCCACTCCTCTCGGTCCTTCTCTTTGACTGTGAAAGGGGCAAAGTGTGTTCTCGTTGCAGATGCAATAAAAAGTGCTTCACTTTTCAAATATCCACTTTTCATGTGAAGATCAAAGCTTTTTTTTTTTTTTTGGTTTAATATCCCCGACTACAATTTGCATTGCTTATTGAAGAAAGGAAAACAAAAGAGTATGAACTGAAAATAAAAATAAAAAAATCTGCTAAAGATTTGGATATTACAGCCCTCTGAGAAACACTGAATGTGTGTGTGTGTGTAAAGCCTGTCAGTGATGTCAAGGATGAGAAATGTTGCAGTGAGGTTTTTTACACACGCTGCTGGCTCTAGCATTTCCGGCAACATTTCTCACTTTGCCTCCCTCACACCACCCGCTCTGCTGCAATATCCCCACATTTTTTTTTCATCCTTTCAGTCCTTCCTCCTCTCCTCACCCTCCCTTCTCCCTTTCACCCCTCCCCCCTCACACACACATACACACACTTCAGCCGTCCTCTCTCCTGCCCCACCCTGCCTAATCTCAGCCTTCCCATCCCTTTCTCTCTCCGCCCATCATATTGACTCAGCTCTCTTCTTTTCTGTTCTCCACCCACTGTTCTCTCTGATTTTCTTGTCCCAGAACAATAACACCTGTGTCTTTAAGAGGAGTGTGTGGGATTGGCCCCTCCTCCACTGGAAGCTGGTCAAGGTAGGTGGGCTGGTTTGGATGAACTTTTCCTTTTTAGTGGAATGAAACCTAACTACCCTCAACGGGAGCTTCAGAGACAAGTCACTGCTGTCACGACCCCCCCCCCCCCCCCCCAGCCACAGTCTCAAGACCAACAAAGCTGACTGGCTGATACAGTAACACAGCAAAGGCCTTGAACTTGCCTTCATAATGATGTAAGAAAAGTAAACAGCAATGCAACATAGCAAAGCTTTTAAGAAATAAAGATCAGTTTTTATACGACCGTATGTGTGTGTTCATTTCTCCTACTTGAATTGTGATAACATTTGATGTAGGCTGTGATTCACTGGAGGGTACAGCTGCTTCACATGGTTCTTGGACTGGACAAGACTGTTTCCTCACAGGAAATCTGGTCACATGTCTCAATCACATGGCTAGATCTGGGCTCTGATTGGCTGCGTGCTGGGGCATCACCATGGCAAATCTGGGCGCAGCTCTCGTCTTTGAACAGTAAGATGCTGGTGGCGTGCCTCTGTGTAATTTTGTCATTTCAGGCAAGAGGGCAGTCAGCTTCTAAGCACATCTGTGGGTGGGACCAACTGGACCTCAGTCTGCTGTTATGATGATCTACAATGCAAAAGAAACAACATGTCAACACAAAAGCAATGCAAATAGCTCCCAAAACAGTTCAGCTACAGATAAAATGGTAAATAATGAAAATTTCTCGTTCAGTTTTCAGTTCTTTCTCTCATAACCAGACTGGAGCCACTATGCTGCTTGTAATCCCAGTGTAAATAAATGATAACGCTCTTGTCTCAATCTTACCAGCAGTAAACAGCTTGCCAGGGTTAAAATGGTCAGCAGGGGATCAAAAACACAAAAGGAGCAAGCAGGCATATCATGGCCATGTTCATGTCCATAGTGCAGTTCGGCTGATTGTGTTTACATCCTTTTCCTCCTTGTTCTGCTCAGTGTGTAATCAGACAACTCCGGGGTGTAAAAGAAGGGCTCGGAAGCGCTCGATTCCTTGCCACCGCCCACCGTTACCTCAGTTGTACTGAGGCACAAATGCCTACCCCTGTCCCCAAGGGATTTGATCCCACTCCCCCCTTCCTCAACCAACATGCACCCAGCTACCCATCCGCCAATCTCTCCTCCTCTCTGCCTTTGCTCCCTTATTCAGCGTGTAAAAGCACCCCCTGAATGATGGATTACAGTGTCACTGCAGCCTGCGAAGGATTAATTTGTTTCATTGATTTCTCTTTAGGCAGAATGCCAGCGTCTGCCGCTTCCCACCTTTTCCCCAAGACTCGCAGCTGTAATAGACGGTAATGGCCTAAGACAAATCAACCCGTTTCTTGTAAAAATAGCACCAAATAACCCACCCCACCTAACAGCCTGCACTTTGCTTGCAAGCACAACAGGGGGTGGTGCGACTGTGGTGGGGCATCAAGGGGGTCTGTGTTCAATTCATTCTCATCCTCCTCTATTTCTGTCTCTCTATCTGGCTACTTTTCCATACCACTTTCCCTCCTTATCCTATGCTGAGCCAGAGAAAACCACCCGGCCGTTCTGACAAAGCCATAAGTCTACCATACTTACAGCTCCCTCTCAGGCCTCACAATGGATGGGTAATGACAGTGCTGTCTGGAGGGGGGGCTGCGGGAGTTGGGCCATTCTCTTCAGTAATGGAACCTGTAACTGCCATTCCCTACACACCTGCAGGAACAGCTAACTGTTAAACACGGTGATCTATAGCTAGGTCCTCCTGCACCCCCCCGCTAAAGCTGAGAGGTTTAGGTGACACCGGTGAATTAGGGTATGTTCATGCAGTACATCTATTTTTTCTGCCTTTATGTTGATTCTTAATATCTTTCAATGTTACTCTGAAACCTATGAAAAATCAACAGTTATTTCTAAACAAATCTGCACCTACTGAGGCAGTCTATTAACCTCACAGACTAGCAAGCCAGCATTCCTGATGTTCACTGATTTAACACAGACAGAAGATGCTGTCACGTCTTTACTACTCTGTCACTGCCTTGAACGATGGGAAATCCAAACCGCCTGTAACATTAAGAACACCGCTACAGACTGACTGTCCTTGAATGCTTTCCAGTCCCGCAGAGATTTATGAGCTGAACCACATCCATTAATCCACTGTTGATTTGCTGTGGCTACCCTGCAGGGTTTTTGGTATCAGATATCATACAATGCTGAAACTCACCCCGTTGTGCACAATGCTAGAAAGTGACACTCTTACCAGAGCTAGAAATGAATTTGTAAACTCTTTTTAAAATTCATTGCATATCTGAAATCCCTGCGTGTTCGTGCTGAAGATGACAGAGATGCATTTATTACAGAAAACACTGTCACTTGTTTTATAAATGACAATGTAAAACAGGGTGCCAATCCATAGAGGCTGGAGTACGGGTGAATTAGAGCTTATACACAATGCAATAAGGATGCAGGCTGCAGGGAAATCTCATCAGCTCCCTGCAATCAATTGAAGCGTGTTTACAAAGCCACAAACTGCGGTTTGTATTCAGAGACGGGCCACCGGTCACCTGGTGCTTGACTAGATTCCTCTATTAAGCTGGCCTCTCTTGGGTAAAACCTTCCTAAAGCCCCCTTATGTCTGACACCACCAGCCCCTTCAAATACTCCTCTCAGATGGAGGATTAGGTAATCTCACCATGATACTGTTTTTTTTACTCCATTTCTATCATTTCATCCCCTTGTTTGACACTCTGTGTTTTCTACCTTCATTCTCATACATTACATCCTAACCCCCTCTCTTTCTACTCCAGAGGAGCTTGTTTTACTCAAGATACATCCATTCTCAGGGGTTCTTACAGGATCTTAAGTGCCTCCAGGAAAGATTTTTAGGCAGGTAATTTTCCTGGTTGTGGCAGCGCTTGTCTTTATTGTAGGTGCTTCACTGCAAGGCAACTTCTCTTAATGAAGAGATTCATGTTTTTTTTTTTTACTTTGCCTATTTTCTTAAAACACACTGTAATATAGTAGTTTTTGTTGATATTTGTGTGCCATTTTCCCCTCTAATGTTCCTTCAGTCTACACCTTCCACCATGACAAACTATTTGTTTATAGCGATTGATCCAACACATGCACAGCGGCAAAGTCAGTGCTGACCTTATGGTTGTTAAAATCCAAATAACCAGATCTTGAGCTAGTCTCAATCCATACTTCTGTTAGCCATCTGATCATATGTATATCCATGTCGATGGGAAGCTTTAAGGGGTTAGTGTTTGCATTGCCCCAGTCAAAGGTCATGACTGACCAATAAAATATTTCTTGACCACCATCAATAACTGTGACATGTAGACTAATACAGTATGCGACTGTGGGCAGTGGGGGAGGGAACCTGCGTGTAACCTGTGCTTGCTTCGAGCAGAAGGAATGAACGAGGGGCCAAAAGGTTACAGGACAGACCTCAGCGCCCTGCCTCTGCACCCTCTTATATGTGCATTTGATAGCAGTGGGGCAATTATAAAGGTATACTTCAGACAGGTCAAATGGGAGAGGGCAAAGTGCAGAACCTTTAAAGCACTGGCCAAAGTCAAAGGTTAGAACAAATGCAGGAGATCATAAGATGCATTGGTAATGGAATGAAAGTAATATTGATGCAGACTGATGAGAAGAGTTCTGTGATGATTGCACAACAATAGAAATATACAGAAGCAGATGTGATGAGAAATTAAAGCACTGAATGCTGTTTTTCAGCACCAGTAACAACATGTTTAATTTATGTTTGCTGTATACTGAGCATGGAGTCATCAGGCTTTGTGGCTACTAAATATGAATAGTTCAGGGTCACATAGGGTCATGACTTACATCTAGCACCAGTGACCAAAGCCAAATGTAAAGGTCAAAGTGGAATTGCCTGAGCCTCAGCAATACAATGTTTGCTCATTCACATTTATGCATCACATTGGCAGTGATTTATGGAGGGAGATAAATGTAAGGATGGGAAGAAAACACTCTCCTTCTCTTATCCTGTCAGACTCGGTAAATACACTACTCACTCATATCAATCACCGTGTCACGGTAAATCGCAGTTGTATGCTTCCTGCGCAGATTAAAAAACTGTCTTTGTCTCGCTCTACCTTCTCCCTCAAGCTCTGGGGAACACACTCAAGGTATTGTTGCATTTTCACAAGATTATATATCAGCATTCCAGAAAGCTGTTAGCCAAAAGGAGAGTGTGTTCAAAGTAGAACGATGTGCTTTAATTAGGTAACAAAATTGTCATGTCTTTTGCATACTGCCCCCTTGCTGCTAATCATTTCTAGGCCTTTCCTTGTTCTCTTTTAGGCTCCAATAAACAACGGCAAAAGAAAAGAACTGTTTATGTTATTTAAAAGAAAATTTCAAGATAATTAGACGAGTTTATATTGATGGAAGTCTTATTAGAAAGATCACCCCTGATTGAGATCAATTTTCCCTCTTCTGCAGCCAGATAGGCTGCTCAGTGTTCTGCAGGAGCAGCCTGACTCTGACTGGACCCACAATTAACTCCATATCCTGGCTTTTTGAGGTTTGTGAGCCTCTTGAACATGAACGTCTTCTCCATGTCACTTTGGCTCCTCAAATGAGTAAAACAGCCAGGCACTGGTGCACCACAGCATTCACAAACTACCCCCAAGTGGTTCAGAATTCAGCCTGGGAAAAGTCTAAAAAGAAAACAAGCTTTTGAACTTGCGGCCAAAGCGGAAACATGGCTTAGTAAGCTGCTTTTTAACCTGAACCATAAAGATCTATTTTCCTTTCCTCCAATGGTAATAAATTTACCCTTTTCCTTTATTACTCATAATACGGTTATCCATATCTACATCAAAAGGTGATAATCCGGGACACTACAGATACCAGTGTATTACGTTGTACTTGTCATTCAGCCCATTATAAGGAAAAGTTTAGCAACTTCTAAAATGACAAAAACTGAACTGATTTCAGAAAAACTTTAATAGTCAAAGCATTTCTTCTCAGTCTTTTAACTTACATTGTGTTTACTGCAGAATTTAGGTTTGGGGATTATATTTTTGCAATATTCAAAAACAAGCAATAATGTTTAGCAACACTTCAGCCATTATAACATCCGTCCTTCGCGCCCTGCATGAACAACAGTTTTGAATAGCATTTACACACAGGACAGGTCCTGTATGATCTGTCACATTCATCTCTATTTCGCATTCACCATGGGACATTTGAACCACATCAGAATCTATTACCGCCATGCAGATTTAGTCCCTGCTGACAACACAAATCATGATAAGATGGAGGAGTGACTCCATAAACACCCTCGCTTATATATCACATTGTATGAGCTGAACTGGATAGCAGATCTTGTCATCTTCGAGGAATGGTCTATTTATAAGGATGGACCAAAGATACGAGTATGATTACATCTCTGTCTATCTTTAACCTGCGCTTTATAATACTTCAAAATCAAACAATATATATAAATAGTTGTGTAAGTGTGAGTGTGTGTGTGTTTATCTGTGTGAGCATCCATCACTCAGCAGAAGGAATTCCTGCTCAGCTGCTTGTAAGGAGAGATTTATGCTGTAATGCATCAAATCAACAGACCTTTACAGTAAAATATGAGTTTATCAATAGGTTTAATCAATAGTGCATGCAAGACGCTGTGTAATTATTACAGAGGTCTGTGTCAATAAAGCTGTCATGCATGACCTCTTGCTAAAGGCTTCAAAGATGGGAGTGTGTCACAGCTGCGAGATGTTTGGTAAACTGTGTTGGACACAAAAGCACGATTCAAGCAAGAGGGGTTTTAAAATGATAGTTTAGGTCCTTTGGCTTGGGGTTTTGTTGAAATGTTGCAAACAATTATTAACTCACCTGCTGCAGATAGCTCTTTGAAAGCCTCAGCTTAGAGAAATGAAGTTTAGCTCGAATCAGATGAGTGAACGGCTAATCCAAACCCCAAAAAGAACGGCAGCTGTCGCAACCCCGATCTCTAAAAATTCACAGCACAGTTCATGAGAAGGCTATTTTGTAGATCAAAGTTCATGCTCAGTAATCCAGGTTAAAAAACCTCAAACAATGTTCAGTCAGATGGTCTGATGAAGTCCTTTGGATGAAGGACGAAACATCGCAACAAAAAACAAACAAACAAACAAAAAAAAAAAGAAACCGTCCAGATGACCTGACTGAACTTTGTTGGATTTTCTACCTGGATTTTTGAGCAAGAACTTTGATGTTTTGAACCACTTTGGATATGGCTGCCTCAGAGGAGTAGACAGGGGAGAGGGCAGACGCCAGAAACCATCTTATCACCAGCAAACTGGTTGTTCCACTATGTGAGTGTGCTGCTTGTGGGACTCAGTTTGTTGTGGCTCCTTGAACTGATGAAGTCCTTTGGATGAAGGATGAAACTTCCCAACAACAAAAATAAAGAAACCAGCAGATGACCTGACTGATCTTTGTTGGCAATTTTTTTTCATTCAACCTTTATTTAAACAGGTTAGTCCCATTGAGCACGAGGACTCATTTACAAGATTGTAGACTTTCACTGCGCTGTCATCTTTGTGATATGTGAACATTTACATAGAATCCAATGGTAATTTGCAAGTGCAGCTAGCTTTAGTAATTTTCCTGCAACTTGGGGCACTTTCAGCTGGAATATCATATTTTGTTGCTAAAATATTGCTTAATGCAAAAAGTAATGACAGTTTCCCCCCCTTCTCTTTTCTTTTTTTAAACATCACAGTTGTTTGAAAATGGCAGTAATCCACTTTGGTTATGATTTCATTCAGACTAGACGTTAGTTCTCAAATCCAGACAGAAATAAAATTAAATACCCAAACTATCTCTTTAACACAAGCGATAAATGAAGCACAGCAAGAATTTAAAAACTAGGGTCAGGTTATTTATTTCTTTTTAACACTAAGTACCGGAGTCCTATTGAAAAACTGCGGGTGTCAGAGTATATTTATGAAGACAATAGAGAATATAAATGATGGCATTGAGGATGGCTGCCTTCTTAGTGAAGTGAGGCTCATTTCTTCTGAAATAAGGCAAGAGTTGAAGAACGAATGTCAAAAGAAGCTTTGCGTTGCGCTGCGCTCCACATTCATACACACATACAGTGTGCCATACAGGCAGAGCGTGAGGCAAGGACCAACGAGGCAGTTTATATCGAGATTTTGTTTCACAGCTACGGCCTCCTGGGAGAGAGAGGTCTGCCAATAACACTTAAGAGACAGAGCAGGAAAAGTAAGTGCTTTTATTACAGCTCATCACTCATGTAATTTCTGGCAGCATTTGTGATTACAGATCAAGTGATTGACTAACTACACGTTCAGGGGCTGAGTTATGAAAGGGGAGCCTACTATTCAAGCGCCGGCAGATTCCCAGTGTCAGCTGTAACTCATCCCCTCCTGAGGTGCTAAATCAAAGAACGCACCGCAGCAGGAAGAGTTAAATAATAACTTCAGCTTTGTCGTAAATCTGCCAAAAATTAAACCTGTATGGACGTTGCTTAGCTCCATGGCACGGGAAAAAAATGTTGGATGGTAAGTGATCAATAGAAGCCCTGATGGAGGTATTGATGGATGCCAGGTGAAGTGTGTGTGTGTGCATGCACGCCAAAGGTGGGATTGGATCACCCCGAGGTTAGGTAGGGTGTTTAATCGACTGGTCTCACCTTGAATCGATTGGCAGGAGTCTTGCAGGGCAAAGACGTGATACACACAACTAACACTTACTGAAACAAACCACAGGGAATGTAGAAAGGATGTAGGGTGTGTGTGTGTGTGTGTGTGTGTGTGTGTGTGGGGGATCTTTCAATGCCATCAGCCCTACATGCCTGCATGTGCACAACGTTGGGATCAGAACTCACAAAAACAACACAGATTGATGTCAAAGATTAATTTTATTGTTTAACTCAATAAGCTCTGTCGTTCAGTATCCATTTATAAATGTTCTAAAACACTTGTTTTTCAAGGTAATGTTCAATAATATTCTTATTTACATTCACATTTCACCTGCAACTTATACTGACATCATGCGGTGAGTTAAAAATGTCACTATGTCTCTATAGAGTTTCAATAAAAAAATAAACAAAACTACAAATCAAACGCTATTGCTATTTTGTTGTGTTTTTCAGTTAAATGCGTAGATAGTGCAGATCAACATGAATATTGTTCATAACATGTTTTCTTTTTATAATCAACATTATGCAGAAAAATGAATCTAAAATTCTTGAATATCAACTAAAAAAACTAAGAACGCATCCCAAGAAATACAGCGCAGACATGCAGAGCAGGCTGGATTCAAGATAAGGCATTGTTTTCTGTAATGATCCCATTTAGTTTGGCAAACCTCATCATATGCTATTATCTCCGCAGCAAATCAATTTCCTCACCCTCAAAAGAGCCTTAGCAACCTGCACATCTGACTTACAAAAGCAGAGACGGTCATCTCTGGTTGTGCTCCGCTGTGAAATATGTTGCAAGAGGCCAAGATCTGAGAGGCTGCCTTGCCTTCAATAAACAACGTGCTGCTAGTAATAAAATAAATGTGGCTCTGCTGCACGTACAGTTAACAAAAGAAGAAGAAAACCCCTGACTTTCTAAACTTCTGTTGAAATGTTGGCTTTAACTCTACGGCCTTCAGATGAGGTCAACGTTTGATGCATGTTGTTGACTGACGCAGCATATTTGCAGCATATTTGCCCAACAGCACTGCTGATTGGAATACAGTTCATTAATGCTAATTTTGGAAAGCTTCAACAGTGCAACAAGCTGATTTTCAACCTTACAATCATTTGAGATCTCCAGAAAAGCATAATGGAAAAGAAGAAAAAAAAAAAAAACAATCCAAAAGACCCAGTCATTTTAAAGCAGTAATAATGTTTAAAACATTTAAACATGAATGAAGTGATAGAAAATGCTTAATAAAAGCTCCAAACTCCAAACTTGTTAAAAATGACTCACAAATGGAATATCCTTTTCTGTGTAATGTTTCACAAGCTGAGGGACATGACGAGATGAAGAGTTTCAAATTGTGGATCCATCTGGGGTGAGGCGGAGGCCATCTGAAAAGTTGCTCTGCAGGGCTGAAGTTAGACGAACAATCGAGCACGAGTGATTTAAGGCCGCTGCAAAAATCAAAGTTTGACCGAGAAACGGGAGACAATCCTCTGAGCCCCAGGCCTTGTATATCCTCCAGGAGGTCTGGGGTTGTGCCTGAGCCTGTGCCTCTGCAACGTGCTGTTATCACTTCCAGACTTTTGGAAGAGCTCAGACAGAAATGCAGATCTTTCCTGAAGCAACAAAAGGAATGACAAAACATGAAGAATAGATAAAAAAAACCCCAAGCATTTCTTGTTTAAAACTTATCTTTAAAGGTGTGGGTAAATCATTTTGGTCTGTTTGTACCATGCAGCTGCAGGATAGGACTTGATCTGTACATGATGAAGACATCCAGTAATTTGTATGTACATTTTGCACATAAATACTGTGCATCATCATCATCATTAGAAACACGATAATTACAAAGTTGGCATTATACTCTTATGTTCTGGGTCCTTCATAAAACTTTGCACTGAGCGTTCTGTCCTCCTGAAGCAAGCTGCAAGGTGCCAGCTGTAGACCTGCACTCTTTTCCCTCCACCGGTGGTAAAAGCTGCAATATAGTGAAAAGTGCATGAAGACTGTCTGTCTGCTTCTGCTGGTTCTTTTTTCAACTCCCACGACCTTGCTGTCCCATAAAAGCTCCCTTTCATCCTTCTGCTTGGAGGTGATTGATGAGTGGCCATTTCCTGTCTTGTCCATCCTTGTTGCAGACCTGGATATGGCAAAGGCTGTGTCATTTAACACTCCATTTCCCTCAGCTTTGTTTGTGTTTTTCCTTCTGTCTCTGCACTCTCACTTCTGTCTGTCTCGTGCTCTTCGGAGCTTTCTGGTCTCTGCAGACCTTAGAGCAGCCTTTGATGAACTCACTTATCCTATTAGAAAAACACACAGTATCTACTCAGCTTGTTCCAACTAAGACAAAAAAAACCTCTTGTAGAATGTAAGTAAAGTAACAGAAACCAGATATGTAATGTGGCAATACGGAGCAACGAGGTAATTTGAGAAAGGAAAAAAGAGAATGTGAGACAGTTTGTTTTTTTTACAACAAAGCCAGAGCTTTTACATTTCAGCTGACGTCTTGGAATTCATGTCTAAAAAGTCTGCAATTCAATTTATATTTACTTTTCTCCACAACAAAAAAGCTCAAGATTTCTCTTTGCAGTCACTTATTTCTTTGACATGTTTGCTTGATAGTGAAAAAAACCAACAAAAATAAATTCTGCAACTCACAAAAGCTTTAGATTATTCTTATTATGTGATCAGCTACATCAACTGCTCTAAAAAAACATGACCTGACTGTAACAAAAGATAATCCTTTGCATTTTAATCTTTCCAACATAAAATGTATACGATGTAATGCACAAAGCAAATAGCATTAAAGATTATTGATGTTTTTCTGAATCACACAGGTAATCTAATGATGCAACTAATTTATTTTTGCTGTGTTAAGTAATTATTTTTTGATTGCTTAACTGCATATTTACTCTGCACACTGAAAAACAGCTTGATCCCTTACAGTTTTATAGTGACTTTGTGTGATGTTTGGAGTAAGATTTGGGCTTTAATGCATCATAGCTGCATGTATGGATGTTACAACTGTGCATCAGAGCACAGTATAATTCTATTTGGCTGGATCAGAGGGCTTTAATCCAGGGGCAAATCTGGAATATGCCCTTCGGGGTGCTTAGCCCCCAGTGCTGTCAGTGGCACTTGAACAACACAGTAGCTATTGGCGGCACAAGCTTTTGTAATGTGGAGGGTTAATGTTACTGGTGGCGTGTCTGGGGATCCTTTATGAATAAAGTACGGTAGATGCCATTTCCTGCATTCTGGTGTATTTTAACAGGTTGTTCAACATCTACGTTTACCTACATAAGTAATCACTTGATTCAATAACTATTTTAGAGAGCGACAATAAGTAGCCTGACCAACAGCTCTCCTTGTGAAGCAGATGACCGCTCGTCCTGAGCCTGGTTCTGCTGGAGGTTTCTTCCTGTTAGGAGGGAGTTTTCCTTTCCACTGTTGCCCTCATGCGTACTCAGGATGGGAGACTGCGACAAAGTGTAGATTCAACACAGTCTGCTGACTTCCTTAGATAGAGAATTTTTACTAATTGGCTTTTGTTTATGGGTATGTTTACAAGACAGTGGTGAGACCAGCCATGTTGTATGGTCTGGAGACAGTGGCATTGACAAAAATACAGGAGACAGAACTGCAAGTGGCAGAATTGAAGATGTTGAGATTATTAGGAGTGACAAGGATGGATAAGATTGGGAATGAGATCATCAGAGGTACAGCACAGGTTGAACAACTTGGAGATAAAGTTAGAGATACCAGACTGAGATGGTTTGGACATGTCCACAGGAGGGACAGTGGATATATTGGTAGAAGGATGCAGCTGCCAGGAAAAAGACAAAGAGGAAGGCCAAATATAAGATATGTATGGATGCAGTTAGAGAGGACATGGAGTGAGGACAGAGGATGCAGAGGACAGCGTGAGATGGAGGAGGATGACTTGCTATGGCAAACCCTGAAGAGGGAAAAGCTGAAAGAAGAAGAAGAAAAAAAAAGAAGAATTGGCTTTTTTTTAATGTATGTGAATGTTTGTGTTCAGTGCCCTGAAATGATTTCTGTTGAGACTTGGTGCTGTAGAAATAAACTGAGTTGAATGGAATTGTGTGAACGGAGCACACTCTGCTTCTCTCATACATCCTAACCCGCCCCCCGCCCCCCCCCGCCACACAAACACACACACACAGCTCGAGCAGGTAAGGGGCGTTTCACTTCAGGACAAATTGTGATCGCCGCTTGGTCAGTTGTTGACGAGCGTACTCGACTGATTGACAGGTGGCGTTGAGGATCCAACCTGTGCAACAAAATATATATATATATATATATATATATATATATATATATATATATATATCATAGATTTTACTGGCCTGTTTAAGACTCTCAGCATCTATTCCACATTTATTCAATATTTTGCTAAATCTAAGGTTTGAGAACTAAGCTTCCTTACAACACCCTAATGATGGTTTCTTTATTTTTCAGGGGTGCTGAGTTAAAATTTAGGGCACCCCCAAAAGAGGCTACTGCTTTAATCAAACACAAGCTCCATGCACTGCCTTCAGCTTTGAGTCAAATGTTTATGCTTTATCGCAATAAACAGAAAAGAGTTTTCAAAACTGTTTCCTAAAAGTTATAAAAAAATCAGATCCCCTTTGAGTGAATCGGATGGATGCAGCAGATTTCTCCAGACTGAAAGCAGAGACCTGTAGTCAATAAGCAAATACAACTTTTAGAGGTTCAAGTCCAATGAAGCAGCTGCACTGAAGCTCCAGATGTAATGATACAGACTCAAGGCAAAAGAAACGCAGCATGAAACTGTTCATTTGACCCCATTTAAAAACTTGATACCAATTAGAGACTTCTGTGTGTAAATAATTTAGGAGACCTCTCTCACTGAACACACACAACATAATTTTACAGGCAAGTGCGCGCGTGTGCTCGTGCACGTGCTTTGACTAACAGTAACAGTGTGAGCATACAGCGTTTGCACGCTCCCGTGCACACGTGCATATGCACACCCAAACAGATTCCAGCACGCTCTGGAAACAGACTTTTTAATGATGCCTTTGCAGGGAGAAAGTAGAGCAGAGATGCATTCTGGCCCATTTCTGCCTCCTTTTCACCCTCCTCTCCTCCATCTCTCTCTCCCCCGCACCTTCTCCACATCATTTGTTTTATGCATGTTTCATTGTCTTCCTCTTTTGTCTCAATGAGTAAAATCACAACCCCTAATTTATGGCTACAGGCAAAGACACTTCTACAAACAAACTGGCTGATGAGAGGGGATGACTGAAAACATATGCGCTGAGCGGTGTGTGTAAATCTTAAAATGTCTGTTACTGTCTCTTTATCTGCGGTTATTTACATAAGAAATGACAGCGTGTGTAAAAGAATGACTGTGATGCAAAATGGGGGGGAAAAATAAAAAGGCTGCGCTCTGGAAGAGAAGCGCAGTGTGGGGATGGGAGTGGGTGGGGGTGTGTGAATAAATCCACTGACACTGAGTGGGGAGCGCTCAGGTGTGGTGAGAGGATTATACAAAACCCTGAGTATGAATGACAGTAAACACCTGAATGATAGAGAGACGAGGAGGACTGGGAGTGTGTGTGTGTGTGTGTGTGTGTGTGTGTGTGTGTGTGTGTGACTTTTACTGACAATTTAGTGGCCCTCACTGATTTATCCTGAAAGGTGTGTGGATATATTCTCCACTTAAATATTTTAAGGCTTGTGCTTTCAAAAAAAGTACAGTTTGTTATATTGCATTGTGATCAACTACACTTTGTTCTATTCTATTCTATTCTATTCTATTCTATTCTATTCTATTCTATTCTATTCTATTCTATTCTATTCTATTCTATTCTATTCTATTCTATTCTATTCCTGTATGGCTCGTGTTGAAGCACAAAAACTAGTATTAGTTTGAGAAACAAACCAGAAATGGGCAATGGGCATGTCAGTAAATCAGGCAGAGTTCGGTAAAAGATGGATATCACTCAAAGGCGTCCCACTGCAAGAGCCGTGGAGCTGTCAAGGTGGCGAGTTACAGACTCAGCTGTGTGCAGTGCAAGTACCGGTAAGTCAGTCCACAAGAAGAAAGAAGAAGTATGTTTACTTACTTGCACTCTGTTGTATTTCTCTGTGTTTTAGTGGTTAGGGACTGCTGACAAGTTTTCTTAAGCTGGCTTCAGTTTCTGGGTGAGTACATCGTCTGTTCTTCCCTTTGCTCCCTGAACCACAAACATACTTCTCTCAGCACTTCCAGCACACACTGTAATGACACTTTTATTTATCTCCTGCATATCAGTCACTTGATCGTGGGTCTTTGTGCTGAAATGCAAATGCAGGCAATGCTGTTTTTGCCTCTGCGTGAGTGTGTGTTCTTTTGTGTTTGTGTTGGGATAATTTATCATGAATCAATGGACAGATTTTACTCAAACTCTGGGAAAACAAGTAAATGGACTGCACTTATATAGAGGTCTTCTATCTTATCAAGACTTTTAAAATGCTTTACAGCACAATCTGTGCCCTCATTTATCCATTCAAACAGCACTCTACTAGATCTATACAAAGAATAATCAGAGCTTTATCACATTCATACACCGATGGGACACACATTGGAGGAAATGAGGGGTTTAGTGTCTTGCCCAGGGACTCTTTAGCATGTGACTGCTGGTGGAATAGAACCCCCAACTCTTGTATTGGAGGATGACTACTCTAACCACTCAGCCACAGCCACCCTAACCACAAGTATGTACATTTTTTAGAGTTTATCCAACTTAAGAAGGCCAGCATGGCTGATCAAACTTGGCACACAAACAAACAAAAACGTGACCATAATACTGTCAGCTTCACAGGTTTTGAGCTAAAGTTGCATTAAGTTGAACCTCAGTATCCGATAATACAGAACCTGAAAACTCACTTTATTCACTGCATATGTGATAACAGTGTATAGATGTTATACAGAGTTTGGTACTAAGATGCACAGAGGGAAAGATGATGCTCATCTCAGTTGTGTTTATGTCTGGAGTGCAAAAATGAAACACAAAACTGTTGTATCATAATAATCAATAATCTTTTTTGTTCTGTACAAAGACCACAGTTGGTTCAAAATGCTGCTGCTCGTATTATCAATGGTTTTAGGACATTTGAACACGATACTCCTGCGCCATGATTTCTGCACTGGCTTCATATTGAAATCAGAATCGGTTTAAAAGTCTAATTTTCTGTATAAAATGTGTTTAATGCCATTGCTCCACATTATTATTTTACACATTAACCATCAGTCATAACTTAATACCATGCCTCTTGCAAATCAAATGATTTCGTCTTTCTGCTTTCCGTATTTATGCTTCAGTTAAATGGCACAGTCAGTTTTAACAGACGGTAGGCTAAACTTGCTGAAAGTCATTTCCAATTTAAAACAAACAAACAAAAAACAAAAGGGTGAGTTGGGGTCATGTCAAGCTATGTTTTATTACGTTGTCAATAAAGTCCTGCTGAACTTTAACTTGCATGTTTCAGCATGGATTTTTAGGCTTTTTGTTGTGTGCAATTGGCAGGGTTGCCAACGCATTTATCCCCTGTTGTGGTATTCTCAAACGTGTTTTTAACCTTTGGCTTAAGGTTAAATTCAGACGAGTGCAATGTCTGTCGATTTCTAGATCTTCTCTCAGTTAAATCCCTCACCTCTCGAGCTATATCACCGCAGAGCGCTGACTCTACATGAAACGTGACCCCGTTTCACCCATGGCGACCCCCCTCCTTCCCTTCATAGCCTTGGAAGATAGAGGAACATAGGGGAAAGCATGCCAAAGCAGTAGACACTTTTAAGCAAAGATTAAAGGTTTCTCGTTTTAATCAGTCATTTGGCAACGATGTTAGCATTTCACCCTGGTGCTGCTGAAGATCAATTTTTAATGCTGCTGCACGGAGCAGACAGAGTGATTGGCAAGAGAGAGTTGCTGTTTACAAAAGATTTATTTACACATTTTACATAGAAATATGCAGAGGGCACAATTGACATCTCTTACAGAATTTTAAATAAGTCTTCTTGCTTTTTTCACTTCGTCGAGAGGCACGACCTCTTTGAGCCCCTGATGATCACGGCTGTGTATGAGTGTATATTTTCACACACGTGTGTCTCACATGTAAGAATAATAAAGAGATTTACACCTCTCCCTTGTGTTGCATTATGCTTTAATTCTCCATGTTGTGCTGCCTGGGGATGGGTAAGTAGGTCAATCAACCCTGGTATAAACAATCCACCAAGAAAATGCTAATTTTGATCTATACCCCCCACCCCTACCTCCCAATCCCCTCCACTTCTATGCCACTAAAATAGCTTAAAATATACAACACATTCACAAAAGTTAGTATTTTCATATATGGCATGCCCTTTATTTGTAATTATTCAAACTTTTTTTTTTTTTTTTTAGTTTTGGAAAAAACTGACAATATTTATTCTTTTTTTAATTTTTTTATTTTTTTTACCAACTGCATTGTGTGCAAGTTCAAAAGTGGAAACACAGAGGAAGAGGAAAAGAATAGCTAATTAAATGAAAAGTTACTTAGCAGGCTTATTCCAGCCGTCAACATTGGGTCAGTCAGATTAGCACTATTATGTGAAGTTCACAGTCACCTTTAGTGAGGTCAAGAACAGAAGTTGTGTTTTTAACTAGTTGTGTGCAAGATGTAGTGGTGCAACTATAAAACAAATAATCTTAGGAGCCAGTGCACGAGTAAGCCCCTCTCTGGAATCTGTTAAGTCCTTCAAAACTTGTGCAAGTACAAACATCAAAAACATCAACAACCTATGAGTCAGGTAAATATGATGGAACCATCTTGTCGCCTCATGTTATGAATATGGACTGCTTTGAGTGCCATTCTTCTAAATGCAATGTTCTGAGCAGTGACGCCTACTGTTCACAATAAAACGAGTGAAGCATGCCTCAAGTGTCAGAATAACTAGTTACGACATGTCACAATATAGTTCCATCAGTCTATTATTGTCACTTGCCAAAAAATTATAATAATAAGGGTACAAGTTCCACCCTTTTTATAGCTTGGACTTTGCGTTTAGTAATTTGGGTCATGTGAATAAAACATGAAACATACACGTAATAAAATGTGCGCTTGTACACAATTTTCAAAAAAAAATTATAAAGTTGATTTCCTATTTCAAACATTGTAAACTTGTATACGTATATAAACCATCTCGCCATTCATTTTTAGGTGTCCAGGTTATAACAGGACCACAATCATTCATGCTCTCACTCACACCTACTGACAACAGACTTGCCAGCTACCCTAACACTGAACATGAAAAAACATTAAAAACTGTTCTTTGGACTTGATAAACACATCTTCTGTTTTATATAATGAATCACAACAATTTACATATAGAAAGACCAGGATGCTCGCTTCACAACACAGCAGGTTTAATTTTTGTAAAATATTTATTTAAATTAAAGCTGTGCACCGCTTGGCCCAGAGGACAAAAATGCATTAAGTCTCAGATAGTTTAGTAAAAATTAAGCGTTTGTTATTATGTAGAAAAACATAAAGGTTTTACGTGATGTTCTCAGTGTTTTAAACAGAGCAAAGTTTACTGAGTGGGAATCATATAAGGAAATACTCTTTACATGTAAAAACTTTATGAAAGTGAATTGTAAATGTTCAAAGAGGTGAAAAGGCACAGCTTACATACATCTCACCCAAGCCATGACAGACTTGGCTGTTTTAAGTATAAATTACATTTGTGTCTTGAAATATGACCTTTTTAATCTATATTAATCAAAACATACAAAGAAAGACATAAAATGTTCTGGGCAGCACAAGTTAAACACTGCTGCCCTCCATGCATCAGTCTGAGTCCATCCATGGCCAAATCCATACATCTATGCATCCATTCATTATGAGACTGTCTATTCATCTGTTTTCTAACTTTCCATTCACTCATTCAGTCAAACAGCTTCCTGACTGACCAGCCCACACACCATTGATCCAGTGATTGACCCTGGATTGGGTGGATCAATACTCTCTTAAATGGCATCACTATAAGTGCTTAGGCACAATGGCCAGACGTTGTTTGTGCAGTTAATTTCCAAGGTAGCAAGGCCGTGCAGGGCTCGAACTTGAGTCGACTCTCCTTTAAACTCCACTTACATGATCACGCAGCAGACAAATAAAAGAGGCATTCAATTAGAAACTGAGTCTCAATCAAAGCAGCATTCCATACACAACTTTTTACAGCGACTCAACACAGAAGAAAAGATTTGCTGAGAAACATGTATCATTATACATGGAAAGCAAAATAAAAGTAAACAGTCAAATGAAATAAATACTTGCGCACATTTAGACAAAAAGCAGCAAAACTTAAGTAAAATTAAATTAAACCATAGCGCTTGCGCTGGCTTCACGATTATGTCAAATTCCTTAAAATGACTGCTTTCCAAATATTTTCATATTTTACAGAAAGCATTGCTTTGGATTACAGCAGTGGAAACATTATTTTTACAATAATAACCCAAAGGAGCAAGAGTTCTCAGCAGGCTGCTGTTTGGAATGTCACTGTTCAGCTTATTGTGGCTCGGTGCTCAAACAGAAACCCTGGTTGGGTTGGAGCTGGGGCCAGGTCTTGGCATTAAATGAGTGGGACTCTGACAAGTCTCAGAGTTCTGTCTGTGCAGTTCACAGGTCTCGTTAGCCAAGGTGTCAGCAGGGGTGGAAATGGCTGTGTGTGAGTGTATCTGCGAGCGTAGATGTGTGTAAGCTGAACATTAGACAGCACTCCTACCTCCACCTCCTCACCTGACACCAGCAATAAAACTAAACAGGCCAAGGTGCTGTGCAGTGTGTGTTTGCGTGAGACTGTGTGTGTCGGTGTGCAAACGGAAAAAAAAGGGCATGTGTGCTGCTGCTGCTGTCACCAATTTGCCCGGGCTTCCAGATGGGAGTAGGAGCAAGGTGACGGAGCTGTGGCTTGATAAACACAGAAGCCCTGCTTCGATTTCCCATCCAGTCCACTTTGGAAACACATGGCTCTTCGTGGCCTCTCTTGGTCCAGGGAATAATAGAGGGGATGGGGAACAAAAGAGGAACCTAGTGATGGGCGAGCAGTTTGAAAAATATAGTGATTAAAATGAGGAGCACACGTTGGAAAATGGTGAAGACGAAAGTGCAATTGTGCATATTTAGATATCCTTCAACAAACTCTTTAAACATAAAAAACAAGACAGACTTACACATATCCAGATTCGTTTTTGTTGTTGCCTTTCTCAGTTTTCCACTCTGTCATTCTCTCCATCTTTCTGTTTCGCAAAAAAAAAAAAAAATGTTCCGCTTTTCAAGTGACATCAGAAGTTTAAAGACCCTCTCCATCTGGAGGAGAAGAGGAGTGCTCCTTCTGCCCCCCAGAGAGTTAAGGAGATCACATTTGAACCCCTCCTCCCCCCATCCCCCACTCAGCTTCACCTCTTTTCCATGCCTTAACACCAACATAAGAGGACAAGTGTGGGCTCTAAGCGCCAGTGATCAAACAGGAGCGGCTGCTGGGTACGCTAGGCTCAGGACTGTTGGCCTAATAGGATTGGAAGCCCCCAGGTGAGCCAAAGGACACCTCCAATCAGCGTGATTAGCCCCGGGCTGAGCTATGTTTCAACGTATAGCACTGACTGATGTACAGTGCTAAAAGGATCACCTTGGTTGTGAAGAATGTCAGCAATGCAGAGTGTAGCGTCATGGTTGGATGTGCACGTCAGAGTTTTGTGACGGATCTTAAAGGTGCACGCAGTTTAAAGGTGTCAAAATGATCTGGTGATTTCTGACTGTTTGCTAATCATTACTAAGTTTGCAGAAGCGTATAATGTGTGGAGCTGCAGAATAATCTCAGGTTGGAAAAACACTATGCTCTACACTAGTAGGCACATAGGTTTGATGCATGACTACGCATGCATACGTCCAAATAAATGTGATTTTATATATATGCATATATAATGCACACAGAGTAACAAGCAGAAAAGGTTTTTTATTGACTCATCAGACAACCCCCCATAAAAAAAAAGAAAAAAACAATTACCAGATCCTGCGCTCATCACTGACTAAGCAAAAGTCATCCAGCGTGTAAAACACACAATATAATTAGCACACATCAAGCTGCTGGGTCCAACTGTGCATTAATGATGCTTCCCTCTGAAGTAAATTATGGTTTGATAAGTGAGGAAGTGAGTGAGGAGGGGTTTCGAGGAGGGACTAGACACCATTTGGAGACGAAAATGAAAATACTGTGCATGGAGGAAAAATGAAGACGTGAAAACTGGCATGACTCTTTGGATTCTTTCTCATTGATCTAAAAACAGTTGAGCAGGGGTGGATGACGGTATTGTTAGATAACACTCCAACAGACTAATGTTTTCTTTCTTAATTTACTAAAGCAAAATAAAAATGAACATTACAAGAGATGGTGTAAAAAGCATTCTACAAACCAACCATCTCAGCAGCTTTTGCTGAGCAACATTTTCTGTGTAATGCTGAGTCAGATGAAGCGGTTGGTACAAAATGAAATGAACTTTATCATGGTAAGAACAAAGAGATTGAATTTATGAAACTAGATGTAGTCATTTATTAGAATTCAAGACACACCCCAGTCTTTCACCATACAATACCATTTTATTTATAGAGCACTTAAAACAGCTAGAAGGCCAACCAAAGTGCTGTACAGACAGAACAACAGACAACACACAAAGCTAAATACAAAATGAAGTAAATCAAAAATATAGACATACAAACGATGCAGATAATAAATATGACGACTAACCAGTGTGGAGCATACAGGTTCAAAACACAGATTCTCTGATGTTGAAAGCTACTGAATAGTAGTGGGTTTTTAAACGGGATTTGAAAACCGAGAGGGAGGGGGCCAGTCTGACAAGCAGAGGTAACTCGTTCCAAAGTCTTGGTCCTGCTACAGAGAATGCCCTGTCACCTCTGAGCTTAAGACGAGTTCCTGGAACTGTGAGGAGCAACTGGTCCGCTGAACTCAGGGAACGTGGTGGGACATACAGCTGTAGCAAATCAGAGAGATG
>NC_056505.1:24436363-24438893 GCF_014905685.2 Nematolebias whitei | reverse complement strand
GGGGGGGGACTGTTCAGCGATTTGTAGACATACAGGAGTATTTTGAACTGGATTCGAAGGTGAACCGGTAACCAGTGCAGTGAGGCCAAAACTGGTGTACTGTGCTCTCTTTTGCCTGTACTGGTTAAAAATCGGGCTGCTGCATTCTGGACCAGTTGTAGTCGTGCAATGGACGTCTGACTGATACCAAACAGGAGTGAACTGCAGTAATCAAGCCTAGATGTAATGAATGTGTGTATTACTGTTTCCAGGTTATTTTTGGACAACATGGGCTTCAGTTTAGACAGCCGCCTCAGCTGGAAGAAACATGTTTTAACATTCCCCAGATCTTCTTGCATTATTGACTGGTAGTGAGCGCTGCAAAGCAATTCAAACTCAGCTCTTAGACAAATGTGAATCAGTGTGAACGTACCCTTTAAGAATCCACGTTTATTCCAGTTAAAACTCAATTTTCAGAAATTTCCGACTCCTTCATCTGTTCTACCCTTAAAGAGCCTGAAAACATCATTTGTGCAGTCTTTTTGACACATACCTTACAGCCTGCCAGCGGAAAAGACTGGGGGGTCCAGAGTCTTTTGAGGACCGCATGATAACTGACCCGAGAAACGCAGGGGAGCTGACCCCAGAGAAGCAGCTCCCCACCTGCTGAAGATATGAACAAAAGGGCAAAAGTTCAGACAGATACAGCAGTAATACACACGTTTTCACCAAGAGGCAACCCAAAAAAAGTAAAATGAACTTTCAAGAATAATATAGAATAGTTTAAAGGGATAGCTCAGACTTTTGAAGCAGTGTTCAATGGAAAGGAAACAATACATGCTTTAAATGGAGATAGTTTTTTTTTACTTTGAAGAGATAAAGTTCAAATCTGAACAGAGAGATAAGTTATTTGCTAGATGGAATAGGTCTAAGGCAAAATAGTGTGAATTATGGTTCAATGGGAGGAGTTAGTTTGGTATTACACATTTATTCTGGTAGAAATATAATGATGTTTCTTCTGGAACTGCCCCAGGCTATTCCAGAAGTGAAACAGCTGGCTGCTGCTGCTGTATTTTGTGCTTGCATATAACCGTGTAATGTGAAACTGATGTCAGTGTAAAAGTTTACACATCATTCAAGCAAAATGGTACCAGTATTTGTTCAGACTCACGGTCAGATCATCAATATTGGTGTTTTGGTGGGATGCTCCCTATTTACCAGGTAGAAATCAGATAGTTTTCATCTGGCCCAACTTTGGTGTCAAGACGCAATCACCTCAATCACAAAGGATGAGAGGAAAATAAAAATCCCATTACAATAGTTTAATTTAGTTAAAAAAAATGTTTACATAGAGCAGTGGACTGAGGTGGTAATCTTTTGCACTTAGCGAACACAAATTCAGAGAGAATACGCTCTCGTTTGGCACATATCAAAAGCACACTCTGTATGCACACACAGACTGTAAACACTCAAGCATCCTGTCATTCATGCTACCTCAGTCTGGCTTTTTAAACCCACCACTAATAAATTTATATTTACTGCCTGCGTTGAGGACTTTTAAATTATAGCGCACAATAAACCTGGCACAGACATCTCAAAAGCTCTTTCAGGGAATGTTAAAGCAATCCAGCAAGCAATTTTCCAAAGTGGATTACAAATTTCACATCCAGGTTTTATTGCACATTACGATAACTTAACCACATCTAAATGTAACACATAAATGGGAAATATGTGCTGCTTAATATGCTATTTTTCATTTTTCAAGAAGCGCTTTGCAAAACCCTGCCAAGCAAGGCGGCATGCTGGTTTGTGTGGTGAGGGAGTCAATAATCTTTATGAGGTGGATTTTAATTACAAGGAGATAACTGAGTATCCTCCTCACGGCAAGCCTCCATCAATCTCTATTCTGCATCAAGCTGTATGTAGCCTTGGCTCACACACGCACACACAGACACACACAAACACAGATACCCTTTCAGACATGATTGATCAATCAATCAGCAATGTATTATTTTCATCTCGGTGAAGCAAACCTTATAAAAGCATATGAGACAGGCGATGCTAGATGGCATTTTACCATCCATACAAACACATGTGCTTCCAATGTTAACACATACATGTACATACACACCCAGGCACGCACACACAATTATGCACATACAGAAGGGCTGGCAAAGTAATCCAGCTAAAAAAGGTTAAGGCTGATGTTTTCCCTAAGAACGACAGTCTGTGAAAGGTCAGATCAATCATGCGCTAAGCATGTCTCGTAAGCAATCCATAAAGAGCTTGTTTTAAATAATAACATTTTATAGATCACTTAAAGACATCACTGTACTACAGGCAGGTATAGGGCCTCTCTCGGCACAAGATTTGAATGCACAAAGAATCCGAATGGGACAAATGGAATATGTTTTTTTTCCTGCACTTCATTTAATGAACTGGTGACATTTGTAGCAAAACCGTGCACAAAGAAGCATACGTCTCTGCTGAACAATAAACAATTCTTTTAACAGAATATTGCTATGCAGGAGTAGGCTGTAAATGTCCTAGT
>NC_056505.1:24431503-24436263 GCF_014905685.2 Nematolebias whitei | reverse complement strand
ATATATATATATATATATATATATACATATATATATCTATATACTAGATGGGCTGCGTTTGTGCATAACCACCAGAGGACATCTGCCAGGGGAAAAACAGCAAAGGTTGGACAAATGCTTGCCTTACACTTTATAAAGGATAGAAATGTATTAAAACTTATTTTGTGGCAGTTCAAAGACGAGAACAAGGAAGTGAGTAAGACTGCTGAAGATCATCAAAGCTACTTTGTAGATAATAAAGGCATAAAGATTAGAAGGGGACCAGCTAACACTAAATGGTTTCAAATAAAGAAAAAAGGGTTCAGAGTTATTCTTTTTAGGAATCACAGAAAAGACAAGAAGGCCTATGGGAAAGACGATGTGACAACCAAACATATATGGTATACTTTCTATTCACTCAGTCATAATAATAGTAATAAATTACAAGGACAGCCAGAGATCTTACCAGGGTAGTTTAGGGATAGCTGGTTGAACAACAAATCAATTCATTAAGCACATGATCTGAAACAGAAAACTTTAAGCGGGTGCACGTGCAGGGATCCAGACTTACATTTGGCTGAATAGATACTGAGAGCTAATGAGGTTGAATGTCTGCTCTGAGTTATGTCATTTGAGGACACTGAATCCTTGTTGTGTTAATTAAAACTCAATGAAATGATGTAGATGAAAAATTTGCATGGCTACCGGCCACAGCTAGGGATACTACTGGGAAAATACGAGTTTCAAGTAAATAAGATGTTTTGTATAAAGTATGTGGATCAGTGGCGGCTGCTGAGCAAAAGTATTAGTGTGGCGGACATTAATTTCCTTAATAACTAACAGCACAAATTTTAAATTGCATTACATTTTTTGTGGGAAAAATAGGACGTGTTGCTTATTTGAGTCATTGTTGTCTTTTTTTGTGCACGACTTGTTGCCTTTTTTTCTTCCTTCTGCAGGCCAAGGTTGTGTCTGGTGAAAAACAGTCCTGTTTAATAAATCTGATGAACACCACCACCTGAAATGGGGATAATTTGACTGCTTCATTGCGTGATTAAATTAATTAAACAACGTGCGACTGTCTGACACACGAGAGAGGTGGTGGAATTAACTCTCATGCTCAAAATTGTTTGGATGTGTAAGAGTATTTTCCATCCATTCATCCAACTATCCATTATCTTCTGCTTGTTCCCAAGTCAGGTCATGGGGGCAACAGCTTGAGCAGGGAGGCCCAGACATCTCTTTCCACCTCTTCCAGCTCTTCTGGGGGGACTCCAATGCGTTCCCAGGCCAACTGAGAGATATAGTCTCTCCAGCATGTCCTGGGTCTTTCCCAGTGCCTCCTCCCAGTTGAACATGCCCGAAGCACCTCCGTAGGGAGGCGTCCAGGAAGCATTCTTAGATGCCCGAATCATCTCAACTGGCTCCTTCCGATGAGCAGTGGTTTTATTCCGAGTCTCTCCCGGATAACTGAACTTCTCACCCTATCTCTAAGGGAGAGTCCAGCTACCCTGCAGAGGAAACTCATTTCAACAGCCTGTAGCCATGATCTCATTCTTTCGGTCACTACGCAGAGTTCATGACCATAGGTGAGGGTAGGAACATAGACTGACTGGTAAACAGAGCTTTGCCTTACATCTCAGCTCCTTCTTCACCACAATGGATTGGCATAGGGTTGTAAAAACAATTTAAAATTCTATTTGAAATGATCAAACTAGTTGAAAAAATACACAGAACCAAACAATATCTAGCAATCTTGTAGATGAACATATGCATGATATATATTCATAAATTAAACGGATTCTTTCATTTTTCTGGACTGTATAATGTGCATTGAATTTAATAAAATGTGGACGGAAACGTGTTTATCTTTGACTCACCAACGACAGTGGGTCATTTATTAAAAACGATTTAAACACATCACACATTTACATTAATTTGGCAAAATGATTTCAACAACAACATGACTAATTTAGCAAGCTGTACAATTTGATTAACCATACGGCGATGGTTGAAAAACTTCACAACAGACATTTCTAAAAATATCTGGAATGATTTCTAGCAAAAAGAAGAGTTTAAAGATGGAAATTGAAGTTTAAGTTGAGTGAAAGGATGAATGAGGGAAATGTTTGTGTCGGCATCAGAACGGCACTCTCCGGTGAGTTCCCAGCTTCTTCCCCAGTACACTTAGGTGGTATAAATCAACTCTTTTACCTGGAGGAGGTGATTCCACTGGTACGGAGTTCCATTTAACGCACCCTTTCAGCGTCTCCGTAGGAACAGCTGTGAATCGTCCGAAGTAGTGACGGTATTCCGTCCGACACAGGTTCACCTCTTGGTGGACTCACAAGAAGGGTGAGTCCGTCAGGAGTTCCACTCAGAGGTGAAAGATGTCATAATCCCACAAGACTCGGAAGAGCTCTGGATCATGTCGGGATTTTCCTGTTTTCCCAGCACTGAAGCTGCAACGACTGAAGCCGGAGCCTGAAGCGACCCTCCACCCGACTCCATTCGACTCTGCTCGACTCTGGTTTGAACTAGGAAGTACCGACATTTAAAGAGCTCTATTTCCGGTTCATTTGGGAGTTTCCTGATTGGTCGTTTCGACCAGACAGGGGTGTGTTTTTGTGACGTAAGAGGTCACTAGGAGTCAGAAAAACAGCAAGAATGTTATGGAACAGATTGAAAATGTTTTTCAGACAGACGAGAGGAATATTTAGACGAGTTGGGGGAAAACAGGTGCCAGCCTCTATATTTACGTCTGAGAGGATTTTAAAAACATGACAGTTCGTTCCAACAACTTGTTTTGCGTTTGACTCCAACCTTGGACCAACTTACACTTGCTCATTCAAAGACAGAAAATCAGAAAATGCATAATTACTCTGTAACAGACCTCAACATGATTTCTACTTTGCATGAGGATTAAAATCATTATTAGTGTTTCACAGTTGAATTAAAAATGATTAGTTCACTGCAACATCTAAAAATGGTTTGAACTAAAAACATTTTGATTATCAAACATTTGTAAAATAGTAATGATAATAGAAAATAGTGTTCTTTCACTTGATCAATTCAAGAAAGAAAGTCTCAGGATGGGTCAACCTGTATTTCTGGATTCAAATCAATGAAATGACAGTTTCTGTCCCATAAGGTCCTTAAGGTCAGGATTTGACCTCAGGCTTAGTTCACTACAATCTTAACAAATAAATCATTTACAATATTTATTAGGAGGAATAATTTGTGGGAAAAATTATTTTTTTAGTTGGGGCTGCGTCTCACCTCCCCTAATTAACAGGCCACCACTGATGAGAAGTGAATACAAGTTCAAAGTACTTTTACATCACAATGACATGCATTTTCAGTAAGTGTAAGATGTTTAAAGTTGTGAATTATTTTATAGGTTTAGAACTGTAAAAGACTAAAAGTTTAATATTTTGACTTAAGTTGCAGATAACATAAACCCTATGTACTGTATTATATTTAGTTATGTCCACTTTTAATGATTCAATAAAAAAAAAAAAAAAAACTTTGTGCACACTTTGTAAAAGCAGGCCTGCAGAAAATTACGGTGTAGGTATTGGACTAGTTTCTCCACAGATTTGCCCTCTCCTCACATCAGAACATGTGAAGATTTCTTAAATACACCCAAAAAGCAACACTGACCATGCACACTTTTACAATTTACAACAAAAAAAGGGGAAAACACACACTTGAATGCTAGATATTTTTATATGTTGTTATTATTTTTTAAATCCTAAATGCCAGAACATCATTTAAGTGTTGTAACAGGGAATAGTAATATCACAGTCTCCATGTCCTTGAAATAATTCTGTATGAAGTGACATAAAGCTCAATGTTAAATGCAAAAACCAAGTTGTGGGTAGTATTTGTGGACAAAATAGATACATGTTTATATGTTTCAATGCCTTCTATTCTTTGTCTTGGTTTATCCATGATATCTCTTGATAGATCCATGATAGTAATAGGGCCCTGCTCATACATTAACATCAAACAGAGCAGCTAGAATGAACAAATATGTACAGCCTGCTCTTTTCATATCCGAACCATTCCAGCAAATAAAACATAAATAGCAGGATTTAATCAAACTCTTTAATCTCAAAACTTTCACAGTGCACAGAGCTATAAAACATGTGGGGTTAAACATTGGTGATATATATATATATATATATATATATATATATATATATATAAGATGTATTATGATTTATCTATTCGTATTCCTTTTCAATTAACAATAATGTTCTCTTTTTTCTGGGGCAGCGATGAGGCCAGATCCCAATAAACCATTTTCCCCATTACATTTTGCATGTTTGTGCCAAGATGGTAGGTGAGTCCCAGTCTTAAGCGTGGTAGGATTGGTGAAGGTATGGGAAAATCTGGCCCTTCAATTTAACATATATTTAGGAGCAAACTTCAAATAAATACACCTGACTGAACATTGTTGCATTTTATACCTAGATTATTGAGCATGGACTTTGATGTTTTGAACCAGTTTGACGTGCCTGTCGACGAGGGAGAGGGCGGGTACTGGAGGAGAGGGCGTGCCTCAGAGGCCATTTTAGGACCAACATAACTGTTTTTTTCACTTTGTAGTAGACTGTTGGGGGAGAATCAGTTTTGTTTGGTATTTTTTCAGACTGACAAGATCTTCCGGATGGAGGGCAAAACGTCTCAGCACAAAAAAAGAAACCGTCCAGATGACCTGACTGAACATTGTTGGATTTTATTCTCGGATTATTGAGCATGGACTTTGGTGTCAA
>NC_056505.1:24429976-24431403 GCF_014905685.2 Nematolebias whitei | reverse complement strand
AGGAGTAATATAAAGACTTTTAAAGACTTTCGTTCTTCATATCTATGCGCTCAAGTCTCGCCCAACAATGACAGCTGTTCATCTGATAGTAACTTCTTTCCAAGTTTTTTTTTTCCCTCCCTCCCTCACCCCCCCCCCCCCCCAGGGGCCCCCCCTTAGTCTCTGTCTTGCTTTGTTGTTTTAAAATATGCATGTCTCTCCGGAATGCCAGTCACGAGTCCAAACTTTGTGTGTCCCAACCTCCCACATGATGAAATGATCCTTTTAAAGCGGGCTCAATATGTCTCAATCTGCACTCCTCTCCCCTTCTTCTCTAAAAGGCTTCTGGGTTCGGGACTCAGCCCAGAAATATATATTAATTAGAGCAATTTACTGCGGACCCCCCCCCCCCCCCCCACCCCCACCCCCACCCCCACCCCCACACACACACACACACTTCCTCTCTTGAGTAGGAAGACTCTGTTGGATCAAGTCAAGCTCTGTCACCTATGGATGGATGAAGATTCATGGCAGGAAAAGTAAGGCTGGTTTACACTTACTCCCTCTCTCTTTCTCTGACAATCCTTTTCCTGAGTGTGTGTGTGTGTGTGTGTGTGTGTGTTGCACAGTGCTCGTGTGTGTTCCTCGGACTGAAACAGATAAAGACAGGGGGAGTGAGTGAGAAAGGGAGAGGGAAGTGTGAGAGAAAAGGGGAGGAGGGATATCTATATACGTAAAAAGTGAAACTGGACGATTTGGACTGTTTGTGTGGGTGCGTGCGGGTTTTTTACCTTTTGCACCAAGAACAGAAATCAGCACGTGGCGTTCAACTTATTCTCGTAGTTTGAATGAAAGATGGTGCGTTTACTGTCGGAAGAAAGCACCGGGAAAAGCAAGGAGATGTCTGGGTCTTCAGGAGGGGGTTGAATCGGGTGGAACAGAAAAGCGCATGAGGGATTTTTAATTCCTTTTGTTAAAGTTTGAGGTGTGAGAGGGAATTTACAAGAGTTTTAGAGAATTAAAAAAAAAGCTGCTGTTGTTAAATTCAGGGGAGAAAGTTTTTAGTGAAGTCTGTTGCTTCTTCTGCAAACATCCCATGAGTCGTGCAGCATCTCTATCCTCTCCTCCGAAATCAAAAAGAGAGGAAACAATGTAAACACCGTGGGAGCGCAGCACAAACAAACTGAATGTAATGAGTGTGTTCATCTATTAAACTCAGACACGTTTTAATGGACATCCCCACAGTTTGATTATGTCAACATATGGGAGGCCGCGCAGCAAAGCCCAGGCTTTCCATACCTGATAACGCGTGGGCTTTTCAGCAATATTTACAGCTTCTCTGTCTAATACACTCCAGATGGCGCGTGTGTGTGACTGTGCCACAGCAGTCTGCAGCTCCTCAATTTATTATTGACTCAGCAGTATTTCACACTTTTTATCTGCATCAC
>NC_056505.1:24428693-24429876 GCF_014905685.2 Nematolebias whitei | reverse complement strand
GGGGGGGGGGGGTTAGCCATGGACAAAATACCACACTGGCTGCAGAATGCTTCACGTGGAGAGATGGGAATATTGAATACGCGGCCACCAGAACCATCACAGCTCAATATTGCAAGGAAGAAACCACACGCGCGCGCGCGCACACACACACTTGGCTGTAAAATACCACCGAGAGAAGAAGAAGAAGAAGAAAAAAAAAAATCGCCATTCAAATGAGATGCGTTTATTTCTGCATGGCCTTTGAAGAGGAGAGAGGGGTCGTGTCACTCAAACGAGGGGAAAGGGCCACTCCGTTATAACCCCCTCCTCCCCCTCTCCCCTCCCCTCGCTCCGACCGACCCCCACTCCCTCGCGTACGCACATTTCCACCACGGCACACTGGCTTTAGAAGGTGGGGGCGACACAGAAGCTAGATTAGAGCTTTGCCTCTTTAACAAGGGGACAGGAGGCAGCGGCGGCGTGCGGGGCCCACAAAGAGTCTGCAGCCACAGGGCGACTTTCAGAAGGGGGCTCCAGGTGGGAGAAAAGCTCCGTCCGACGTTTTTGATCCAAACTGATGCGTAAAGAAGCATTTATTAACCCACATTCCCAAACAGAGTCCCCCCCCCCCCCCCCACACACACACACACACACCCCTCTCCATCAGAACACGAGATGATTATTCAGCTTGCATACAGAGGAACAACACCTCCCCGTGTTGACGGTTTTGGAGGAGAGTGCGTGTTTCTGCGCGCCTGCTGGCACCCTCTCTCCTCCCCTCAGAGCGCAGACGTGTAACATGGACGCACACGTTTGATGGATGGCGCTGAGTAAGATGGAGAAGGGAAGAAGGAACAACAAAAACAACAACAACAAAAAAGACACGTATTTATCAACGTGTCCTCTGAGGAGACTGCGAGCGAGAAACAGAGACGGAGGAGAGTCAGTGAGGGGAACGTCACCACTGTCAGGAGCGGGACCCTGTACAGATGAAGAATGCATTTCAATGCTGGGATTCACTTAATCATAATAAGACCAGCAGAGAGAGAGAGAGAGAGAGAGAGAGAGAGAGAGAGAGAGAGAGAGAGAGAGAGAGAGAGGTAAACACACAGAGAGACAGGCTGAGCTGCTACAACAGACAGATAAATACATAAATGGATAGATAGATAGATAGATAGATAGATAGATAGATAGATAGATAGAT
>NC_056505.1:24428000-24428683 GCF_014905685.2 Nematolebias whitei | reverse complement strand
ATAGATAGATAGATAGATAGATAGATAGATAGATAGATAGATAGATACAATAACTTAAATGTAAAAAAAAACTGTCTAAAGATTTAATGGATGACAATATAAAAGATTTGTGAGTACTTGGGAGTAATGTACAATATGGAGAGCACCATGGGACATTCCTTTTTAACGAAGAGAAGTTAACAATAGATTTGAAGCAAAGTGATTTAATTTGACTCACTTAGTATTTAATTGCTTTAAAATGTATCTATGTTGCTTTATTTGTGCAACAGATGAAATTCACCATGAAACTGTTGTCACACATCTGAACTGTGTTGCTTTGAAAGCAGAACGGTTACACAAACCCTCAGCAAGTGTCATCCTTAGATGGGAGGTTGCATATAGCTACAGAAACGCTTACCAATTTATTGTCAGGTGTTACAGTGAAGGACGTGTGAGCCCAGTGGATTATTCCTTTATGAACATTATTTTGCTTGAGTCAAAAATACCCCAAAAAACAACTGCACCAATAAAGACTGCTCATCAATGCAGCCTGTGTGTGTTTTTATTATTAATCCATTTATATTTATTACTATTTATATTAATCCATATCAAAAGGTGGGAGGCTGTTTGAACATCCTACAATTTATTCTTAAAAAAACTGTTTAAAAAACAACAGTAAACCGCATGCACATATCAAGCATTTT
>NC_056505.1:24420820-24427900 GCF_014905685.2 Nematolebias whitei | reverse complement strand
TTGAATGCCCTGCCACATACTATGTGTGTTGTTATGCAGATAGAAACCTTCAAGTTTCTGGAAGTATGGTCTTTTAGCTGATTTGATGGATCTGCATAGCTCATACCTGGCCCGTTTATATTCTTCCTTATCCCCAGACTTAAAAGCTTCACATCTGTTTCTGATTTTAGTACATACCTCTGCACTAAACCAGGTTTTCTGGTTTGTGAAGAAACGGACAGATCTAGAGGGGATGCAGATGGATGTACACCAGCTGACATAATTACTAACAGTCTCTGTCAGAGCCTAATTTGAGCTGGATCCTGATGGAACAGAATCCGGTAATGCTCTTATTTTGACAGGGTGCTTCCGGTAACTGCTAGGATCCGGCTTAGATCCACTAACTCTCGGACTTACTAAAAATAAAGTTACAGATTTAGCAAATGTGTGAAAAACTTTGCAGTCAGTGCACCATTATTGCTTTACCAGGGCAGCTGTTCATTCTCTGTGTATCTTACCTGTTCTCACCATGTCTTGGTTGGCCCTGAAAAGTACGTAACCCTCCGGTGCTAACGGCTCATCTGGTATATCCTCTCCCAGGACAGAAAAACAACACGGAGCACCTGTACATACCGCTGCTCAGCCAAACGTGTGTGCAGTTCATCCGATTTATTGTCCAAAGACTGAAAGTTTGCAAACAATATGACCAGAAGAGTTTGCCTGCCAAGGCTAACAAGGTTGCAAAGCTTCTGGTTAGTGTCCTCCCACTTCCTGTTTCAGTTTTTCAGCCTGTTGTTCTCATCCGAGTCCCATGCCTTTGCCTGGCCTGACATTGTGAGCCGCTTAAGGAAAGAGTCCAGCATGCTTGTTGGATGCTTGGCTAAGCTCTGACTGTCTAGTGGTCTGAATAAAAGGTCAGGGTGTAAATGTAGGTTTGGGTAGAGATAACACCTGGAATAAGATTCAGCCTTAAGCCCAATTTACACAACACAGTTTTTAAGGGAAATAGGAACAATTCTATGGTATTTTGGCCATGCGTCTACACAACAAAAATCAAATGCTCTGACTCAAAATGTTTTAAATACAGGTCTTAGAATTCAAGTTGTTTGAAACTACTCGTATAGTTTTTTGAGAAAATATAATTGTATTCACACATTGTAGTCAGTCAGTCATTAGTTATTCTTCAGATGTGTGAGTAGATCAATATCAGTAACAATGCTGTATTACACAGTACTGTTTGTGCTGCTGACTTTTTTCAAATTTCCAGAGCTTCTGACACAACATATAATGTATATGTTACACTGTTTCCTCGATAAACGGAAACACATTTCTTTTGCTTGTATATTGGCCATTTTGAATGTAACTGTTCTCATGCTCAAGACTGAAGTTTCTGCATGCATGCACGTATTAGTGAAATACAAAATTCACATTGCCAGCTAGCGACCTGGCATGGAAACTATAGCAGGTCCAATGTCTTATGTTGGCCCAACTAAACAGACATTGCAATCAAAATATTACCAGTGATTTTAATTAACCACCCATACTCGTACCAAAGTTGTTATACCTGTGGTCTCTATTACAGTCTAATATAATGCAACATGTTTACACCTTTCTATTTGTAACAAATGGAGCACACGTTCAGTCTGACTTCTTTCAGCTGGTCTGTTCCCCTTGTTTCTGCTCGCTTTTGCAGAGATAAAAGGTTTCTGCACTGTGCACATCAACATGCCCTGACATATGTTAGAAATTTAGCACAATATGTGCGGGTTTACATTTGAGTGTATGTGTGTGGCATGCAGTAATCTGACTTTTTAATTGCATGTTGGTATGTGTGCTACTGTGAGGATTTGTAGATGGGTGGCAGCATATGTTCCTGCTGTGAGCGCATGCATCTTAGTATTTAAAGTACGGATGTCAGAGCTTCCATCACAGAGGGAGAGTGTGGGTTGATCTACATGCATTCATGAGTATACATGAATTAGTGTTTGTTTCGTTGCATGTGTTTATATTTGTATACGTGTATAATTGTGTGTGTGTGTGTGTGTGAGAGAGAGTGAATGAATGCTGTCAGGTGCTGCTCCGTGCTGTGCCAGCTGCATCTGGAGCCATCTGTGTTGCCGCTCAGAGGGAGGAGAGCAGATGACTTTAATGTACTTGAACCCCAGACAGACCTTTCCCAGACAGTCGTCAGTATGAAACCAAGACAACTGGGCCCAGTCAAGCTGAACCAGCTGATCTGGGTGGTGAGCAGAAGACAGATGCTTTGGTTACACTGTAACCTCCGGTCAGAATCACTGGGGAGTGCTTGGCAGTCAGACGTATAAAAACACTAGAATCTGTTTGTTTTAATGACACTATGAGCAAACATTGTCTTCTGGATTTGCTTCTGCAGTTGTACAGTAAAATGTGGGTTTACTTATTTTTCACTTTATGCTTTTACAAGTTGGTGTGAGTCCAAGTACTTATATTTGTTTGAAAATTAGGTGAATAGACTTTTGGTTTTAGAGGTCATTGTTTCTAAACTCGAGCCATAAAAGAAGACAAGGGCTTGTTAGAAAAATGTACAGAGGATTTGGTTTAGATCTGTTTTCAGAATTATTTGACTTTATCTGGTGACATATTACAGGAACACAAAAACAAATAAACTTTTAAAAATCATAAGTAATTTGAATTTTTATCCTGTGATTTTTAGACAACATAAATAGAGCTGGTATGCAAACCTGTTTATCTGCAGAACAAAAATGTAGGGGAGATGCTATGATGGGAGAAAAAGAAAAACTAGGTTAATAAGTGATAACCCCTAACCATATGGACTTCAGATTCAAAAAACATGTTTTTACCAGTAAAACATGCATTAGGGAGAGATGTTTCACAACAAAAGCACATCAACTTCATATTTGGAACAAGACATCATTTTATCTGTAAAAACAAGTTAATTTTATGGGTGAAATATATTTTCTCCATTTTTTGCACGTGTAATTTAGAAAAAAAGAAAAAGAAACTATGAAGCTTACTTGTAGAGAACTCCGTGATTCTAAATATGGAATATGTTTAATGTAACACTTGGAACAAGTTTTTGCACATTTCTTGTGTTATTATGAAACATTTGAAACGTTCTTATATGTGGGATTACAGTATATTTGTTAACCAATTCTTTGCAGCTCCTGAGTGGCAGCATGGAAACTAATGGTCCACAGCTGACTCTGATCCTGGCTGACAAGCTTCTGGGAGTATCTAAGGACCTTAGACCCAGATCTTCTCTACTGGAGCACTACTTTCAGGTATAGTGACAGCACTAAGACTCCACGTAGAAAGACTTTACTAACCTGAATTTTCTTTGTGCCTCCTAGTCCTGTTCCTGTGTTTTCATGGAAATCCTGACTTCTTGCACCTGCAATGCAGCACTTCGTTGTGGAGCCTCAGCCTGTACACCATTCACTCTCCTTGCCATCAGCCTACAATAACATCATCAGATCGGTTTCCTGGGTCTCCGTCCTGCCACTCTCCCACTCTTTGCACTCACTATCTCCATCAATGCTTCTAACTCTTCTGGGATTCCTTGCTAGTGGTGTAGTCTGCATTTCTGTAGTGGGTATACTGTGCTTAGAAACCAAAGTACACTAGTTAGTACAATGTAATCGTCAATTTATTTTGATTTTTACGCATATTGAACATTTCCAAATTTCTCTGATTCTTATATAGAAATAAATGAACAACAAACTTTGTACAATAGTGGGCTTTGCATTAAAAACATGTTATAGAATTTATAGAACAGTATCAAAGAAAAGCATGTTTAAGTGTTAAGTAGTAAGTACAGAAGTATTAATTATACAATAATTTGCTGGATAAGCGAATGTAATAAACAAGCGCTGCATACAGATATAATGTTACAGAAGCGTTTAACTGCCATTTAACATATCAATGACATGCACTCAATGATATGTCATGTATCACTGGGCACTTTAAAATGGGTATACTGACATTCTTAAGCTTTTCTAGTGGGTATACTTTATATGCCTGCATATCACATAGACTACACCACTGTTCCTTGCCCTCCTCTCCATAGCTGAGAAATATAGAGGAAGTAAGCAAATTGTCCTGTACTTATATTCCTTTTAAAATACCTAAATAACATACTCACCTGATCTACGTTCCCTTTCAGAGACTCTACTTGGACACTGCAAATAAGCTTCTCTTACCTTTTTATTTTGTGTGGTCTGCTCTCTGTCAGTCTACCCTACTCTAGGTAAACCAACTAACCAAACGTGATAATATAGTCAGTTTTCTACATAAGACTGAATCTGAAACACTGTAAATATTTGTTTGTTTTTCTGTAGGGGGACTGTTTTTAGTAGGTATCAACATTTGCCATAATCACCAAAGAGTTTTGGCAACAGCACTCCAAAATTCTTTACAGATCTAATGAACCTAACAGATCTTCATTTCAGTCCATTAGAATTTTCTAACAGCATTAAAAACAGAAACATATCTATTGAAGACCATTCTCAACACTTCCACAAAACTACAGATGACAGCACATCAACACACAGGACTACAGTACAAAGACAATACAGAGGCCAAACAATGATTTTGCAGCAACAATATGATTAGTGAAGCACAAAATCAATTAATGCAGCAGCAGAATCAATAGGTGTCTCTCAGCATATATGTCCTGCAGTTAATTAATAAACAAAAAAGAGCATTAAGCCGCAGAGCATCAGACTGTGGCAACGACTGTCATCAGTCACAACGTGTGTACTGATGGCATCAGCAGGAAGGGAGAGGAAAAACACAGACAGATACAAATGCGAGCATGGTGAAAATACTGAACACACCCACAGGCAAAGCTTCGTAGACTCTGCACGCCCACATCAGAGATGAAGAACGTTTAAGCACAAAGTATTACTCAAATACATTCACGGCCCCTTGCACACACGTACAAAGACTTCTCAACTGAAACTTGTACACGTTGAAAGTCCATAGTACGTGTAACACTCAGTTAACCATTGCACCGCAACCATATTAGCACCGATTTGGAACTGGCCCAAAGTTCGATGAGGCTTGAACTGTATTGGAACCAAGCCCAGGGTTTCCAGCACCATCAGGCTTGCTCCTTTTTGTATTACAAAGGCTGGTCAGCCATCCTTACAGATAAAACAGGACAAATAAAACCTTGTTAACTTGAGATGACAGTCGACTGGCAATGGGTCGGCTCAATTCACAATTTAGTATTCCTTTAGAAAGTGACGAATTAAACTAAAATCTGGAAATATTTTTAAATAGAAGAAGCTTTTCTTTTCCAGTGATCAACCAAAATACATTAGTAGCAGCTGTTTCATTGCTCTACAAGTTGCACTCAAGTAGCCAAGCCCCCATTAAATAACTTCAGGTGAAATTTGCTCCTGGTTAAAACTAACTAAATAAATGACTACATAAAAATAATACATTAAAAGTCAAGACATGCTCCTAGGCTGCATATGTTCTGGATTTGACTTGTGTAAAAAGTTTTTTGCATCAACTACATTGACCTTCTGGTTAATTCAATAATTCCAAGTGAATAAACTGTGATAATGCTTCAATATGACCATTCAACATTATCAGTGTTATTTAGATAAAAGTGTGGCTGAATGTAAAAGTGATTATCTTAAAAAGAAAAAAAATCTATATTAGCTGTCACCATATCAGCTCCAGCTATGCTATGTGCTCTCTGACATCATTCAAATACCTTCTCACCTCAATCGTGTGCTACAACCCAGGCTGTCAGTCTTTTAGTCTCAATAGAAGCAAAACAATAAGATTTCTATCTGTAATACTATTACCAGCCATAATAGGTTCAGCATTGGCCAGGTTTAACTTAGTGAGGCAGTAGAGAACTTTATTAAGTTTAAGACCTTTTGTTTTTCTTCTGTCTCTGCTGCCACTGATACACAAGAGCCCCTAAGCCCAAGAGAGAAAGGTATCAGCCTAGTTAAAAAAAAGTTCACTTCTTTTCAGAGAAAAAGCATTATCTTCCAGGATGTGGAACCTTTCTTTCTTTTTTACATGTTTACAGGAGTGGTTTTGGTGTGGCACTGTGCGACTGATTAAAGGAGGGAGTCTTAATCAGCTTGTGCAGTCTGTATGGGGGCCCCTGGGGCCGAGAGTGTTCTACATCCTGTCAGACTCCACAGAGAAACAATCAATCATCAGAATGGCTCCAAGACAGGAGAGAAAAGGAGGAAGATAGGAGAAATGAAGGAAGAGTAGGGGACAAAAATGGTTGGAAAACAATGACTGAAGCACCAAAAAAGAAGAAAAAAAAGAAAGAGTGAGAGAAGAGACAAGATGGGAGAAAGAAAATGATGTGTAGAGAGGAGATAAGTTTGCACCTGTGCAATAAGTTTCTTTATGTTTTAAACATAGGAGGATGCTTACAAAAATCTAATGAGTCGAACTAGACTGGGAGTCATCCTGCAGAATGGATGCACAAGCCAGGATCATGTCAAAGTCTACAACATCTGTTGTCTTAACATTTTCATTGCTCGTTCCACTAACCTTCCTCGACAACTTATTTTACTATCCCAATAAAGCATTTGACTTATCACATAGTAAAAGTGATCAAATTTTGGCCATGGCTTCAAAAAGCCCTGCAGATAAACACTTCATATTGGATAAAGATCAGAGCAAGCACAAAAGAGGGAATAAACATGGTCCAGGTTTTGCACGCTTACTACTTGAGTTCCCTGTAAAGATGCAGACAGAGCAGTCCTCAGTGACAGGTGGGATTTTTTTATTCAGCAGGAGGAGAGACAAGGCAGGAACAAAAAACACATATAAACACACATGTGAACACGCACATTCAAAGGGTCATGTTTGTGTATGGACTGCAGAAGACTTCAAAATGAAGATTTCCTGCTATTTCATAGAGAAGCTGTAATGGACAAACAGTGAATCCCATAAAGGTGATTTATAGGATTTAAAGAGATGTGCATTCTTTGCACACCATGAAGGATATTAAGGGCTGGAAGGGAGGACATGAACATAAATCCCTTCTAAAACTTTTTGATTCTCACTCAATAATAATAATAATAATAATAATAATAATAATAATAATAATAATAA
>NC_056505.1:24417236-24420810 GCF_014905685.2 Nematolebias whitei | reverse complement strand
AATAATAATAATAATAATAATAATAATAATAATAATAATAATAATAACTTGTCTCAAAAGATTAAAAAAAAAAATCATGGACAGTTGTGTGGAAAAGAGAAGCTTTGTGGAAAGAAAATCAGAAAGCACATGATATAAAATAGACCTAAAATCCACCTCAAGACAAAGTGTGGGGTGGGGGGTTAATTACCTCTTGTTCTATCACCCCTGAAAAGACATGCCCACCATCTGAAATGACAAATGAAAAGAAAATATGAAAGTATAAACAGAAAGGCAGACAGCTAAACAGACAACCAGAGAACACGCTAAACCAACAGTCCAAAAACAATCCTAGAGATGCAACAAATAAAAGCCTGGAGTTAAAATAGAAGTAAAAAAAAAAACAAAGCTAAGAGGGGGAAGAGGGAAAGGGAAATGCACAGCTGACAAAAGTGCCTCAAGCATCATACATCAAGCACTTGTTACCTCTCCTGGTGCTTGTGATTGCACATGACTGCAAACAAGTCAGTGATAAAAATCTGAAGAAAGATGAGACCGATCGGGCCGGCTTTAAAGATCATCAATCACAGCCCTGTAAGCTCAGATATTATTAGTTCAAGTAAAGCTGCACTCTTCCATTTTATGGACATCATAAAAGACTTTGGCGGAGTGGAGGTGGAGTGGAGGAGATCCCCCAATGTTTTAACAAGGACTGGGATGAATGTGTTTGGAAACAGAGACCGGATGGACGGACAGTTCTAATCTAGTAATGCTAACAGAATCACTTACACTGCACCCAGCTCCCCAGGAGGAGGAAAGCTGGAGTTTAGAGTCAGACCTCACTTGTTCTAGGTTAAATAAGTAAGTGGGAGTGTGCAAGTGAAAATGTGCATGCATGATTGTGTGGCACACTTGTACTCTTTTTTTTTTCCTTCTTCCAAATAGTAACAGTGCAATTTGTCTTACTGATAGATTATCTTTATAACAGCTTTAATAGGTTATTTGTGTATTATTTATGAAGGCAGATATTAGGGAAGCTTAAGGTCCACAACAAAGCTCCCTAAGGGAAAAATGTAAATGTAAATGTTTGTACATGCCTCATATTGTTGTGTAGAGACTGAGGTTCAGTTACTAGTGATCAAAATCAAGTCTCAGTTTTGTCCGAGTCCAGATCAATTTGAATTAAAATGGTAATAATCTCTTACCAAACCATTTTGAGACTATTTTAATAAATATATAAAATATAGCTAGAGTTGCATTCAGGCCTAAAAAAATCCAACCCGGCCCAGCCTGTAGCCATTTTTTCTGAACCAGACCTGACCAATTATTAGGGATGGGGCCGATCCGCTCCAGTATTGGTATCGGCCTCCGATACCAGCATAATTTACGTATCGGATTTTTCCAATCCACCTGCCGATATTTCCGATCCATGATACAAGTTGGCTTCAAACTACGGAATGGATTTTCTGAACGGAGGCGTGTCTCATGAACCCAGAGTAATAAGACCCGCCTCACATTCAGGAAATCCAGTTCATAGTTTGCAGCCAGCTACAACGTGAGGGCTGAGTTAGCACTGTGGCTAACAGCTAACAAACTTTTCATCTAAACATGTCCGCTGTGTGGAAGTATTTTACACTAGAAACACCACAAAGCAAGACAGCATCGTGCAATGTCTGCAGAGCCATAGCGCCACATTAAACTACGGTAAAGTTAGTTTTACGATGGACATTCAAGCTCCATGGCTTCAGCGGGGTGCTGCTCTTTGCTCAACTGGAAAGAAGCGACTCGACCCCGGCCAGCCACGTCCACTCTGCCCCGCTCAGTCTGCCCGTCTCTGAGGAGGGACAGACTGAGCGTGGCTGCCCCAAATCAGGCTGCCTGCTTCGGATTGAGCAAGAAGAAAACATCACTGAAGCCACGGAGCTCAAATGTTTACTGAGAAGTTGCTAAACTTCATCGTAATTAATGACCAACCACTATCAGTTCTAGAAAATGAAGGATTTTTCAGCTTGATACTTATAGTCAAGATATAGTTTAACCTGCAGGAGATATTTATCAGTACAACAGTAGACAATCATATAAAATCATATAATTTGAAAATTATATTAAAAACAAAAACAGCTACATTATAAAGTGATGTAAAATACTAAAAACAGGAACATGTCTGTTGGTTTATGCCATGAACTTAGCAGCTTTTTAAAGCCATTTAACATTTAATTTAATTTAATTTAATTCATTCATTTAAAAGAAATAACATTTAAAAAAAATCATCAAAAAGAAAACATTGAATGAAAACAGTGCAGAAAGAAGAAAACAATTCTTATATCTGCCCCTTATTTAAAAATAAAAAAATAAAATAACTTTAAACTATCAATTAAAATTAATCACTTTAATATCCACTTTAAAACTAGGAATAAAAAGAAACATGTTTTGTGTTAGCAGAATTTAATTCTAACTTTAAAACTTATCCAACATTAATAAAACTTACCTCAAGTTGCCTTTTTGGACATGCATGCATATATTTGTACAAATTGTGCTTGAGAGGAGATTATTACAGCCTCATATAAAAAACAATTATGATGATGATATCGGAACTGGATCGGTATCAGACGATATTCAGACTTAGGTATCGGGATTGGATCGGAAGTTTAAAAAAGTGGATCGGTGCATCCCTACCAATTATGCAACTGTAATTACAGGCCTGAATCCGAATAATAATAATAATAATAATAATAATAATAATAATAATAATAATAAATATATATATATATATATATATATATATATATATATATATTTAATTTTAATTAAGCTTTTACTGCTTTTGTATGCAAATCAGTTTGGCATGATATTTTAAAAACATATTTCAAAGAAAGGAAGATATAAGATTTCTTGTTTATTAACAAGCCACCAAATGTATATTAACATACAAAACGAATAGTCTATAAAATAAAGTCTAAAGATAGGCTATTAAACAGATGAGCAAAATATTTGTAGAGTAAAATTATTTGGAAAAATATAGAACAAGGCTATTTTAATTGAACACGCTGCTCGCGTCGGCTTTTGGAGCTTCAGATGCTACAACAACTTCCTTCACCGTAGACGACAGTAGGGTGCAGGTGCATGGAGATGCGCACGAGCAGTGATCAGCTGATCCATCTGAGCTTAATAGGACTTTTTTTTTTACTTCTTTCAAGTAGCCGGTCGGACCTGCCTCCTCCTCAACAAGTAGATTAACACACGTTTATATCATGCCTTCTTATTTTTATCAGACCTTTATTTATACAGTTTGGTTCCCATTGAGCCTCGAAGATTCATTTACAAGAGAGACCTCTATAGAAACTATATTTGTGCTGTATGATTCATAAAACAGCATCAAAAGCCCGAGACCGACCCAGCCCATCAATCAAGCACATAATTTTTGCCCGGACTGGGCCCGGGCTTGGCTTAGAAATTGCAGCTCTAGTTAAGTGGGCACATTATGTCCCTACTCAAGACATAAAACAGAGCTTGATGTGGCTTTAAATGATTTTACAAATAATTTAGAAAATGTTAGAAACTGAAATTTTGTTTATGCTCTGAAATGATCTTTTTT
>NC_056505.1:24410373-24417136 GCF_014905685.2 Nematolebias whitei | reverse complement strand
GGCAAAGACTGGTTCATCCCAAAGATCCAGTCCCCCGGCACAAACAGAGCAATGTTGTGTATGCTGTTCAGTGTCAGGAGGGCTGTGATCAGTCTTACATCGGGGAAACAAAACAACCACTGGCCAAAAGGATGGCCCAGCACAGAAGATCAACATCATCAGGCCAGGACTCTGCGGTCTACACTCATCTCCAGGCCAGCGGTCACTCTTTCAGGGATGAAGATGTTCACATCCTGGACAGAGAGGAACGATGGTTTGAGAGAGGAGTAAAGGAGGCCATCTTTGTGAAAAGAAATCGTCCATCGTTAAACAGGGGTGGAGGCGTCCGGGTTCAACTGTCCCCCTCTTACAATGCTGTGATTGCTAGTATCACTCAGCCCTCTGTGAACAGTAAACAGCCATCAGTGTGCTAATGATCCATTGTTAGGCTGATGGTCCTTCTTGAGCATGTGATCAGCTGGTTTTGGTTGTCAGCAGCAAACTGGTTGATCCACTCTGAGAAGGTGCTATTTAAGAGACTGAGCTGAATACAGCTCCTCAGACTGAGGAAGTCTCTCGGATGAGAGACGAAACGTTTCTACATTTTTTTGTTGTTTTGCTTTGTTTTGTTTTTTTCTTGAATGTCCAGAGGACCAGATTTAACTTTTTTAGATTTTTCTACCTGGATTATTGAGCATGCATCAGGATGTTTTTGGTTTAATTTGCGTTCCCATGTTTTTTGGGTTGGCTATCCAAGATAATGACATCTTGATCTAAAAAGAACAATTCTCCTTTTCAGACATTAACAATATGAGTTTTATTTTATTTTTTGACAATTTTAGGTGTTCTTACATTGTAGCAAAACTTTCACCTGGGGGGGGGGGGACAACTTAAGTGCACATATTGGGAAAGTTGAAAACAATAGATTATACAAAAAGAGTGGGATTTACAAAGAATGATGAAAACCTGCTGAAAATAAGTCAGAGTCAGAGTCAGAGTCAGAGTTTCTTTATTGTCATTCGCACCTCATGTGGTACATGTGGTGGAGCGAAATTATGTACACAGGGTCCCAGTTACATCCAACAATAAAATGTATAAGAAAAACAGTAATAACATCTAAGATATGAACTAAGAAAAACATCAACTAAATATACACTAAGCACTCATAACATAAAACATTGAACATCACCACAAACATGAACATGAGTCTGTGAGCAGATGTGCACGCATGAACACATCAACATTGAAACAGATCAGCAGCAACATGAAACAGATCAGCAGCAACATGATATGGTTTTTCACAGTGATTATTCTAGTTAGAGATTCATGAGTCTAACAGCCTCAGGGTAGAAGCTGTTCCTCAGTCTAGTGGTTCTACACTTAATGCTCCTTAACCTCCTTCCTGAGGGGAGTGGGGCAAAAAGTGTGTGTGCTGGGTGGGTGGGGTCCTTCATGATGCAGGTGGCCCTCTTCCTGCATCTGGAGGTGTAGATGTCTGTGATGGTGGGGAGACTGACTCCAACAGATTTCTGTGCAGCCTTCACCACTCTCTGCAAAGCTTTTCTTTCTGCAGCTGTGCAGCCTCCATGCCACACATTGATGCTCGAGCACAGGATGCTCTCCACTGCACACCTGTAGAAGGAGGTGAGGACTGAGCTTCCCAGACCAGCTCGCCTCAGCCGTCTGAGGAAGTAGAGTCTCTGATGAGCTTTCTTGATCAGGCTGGTGGTGTTGTTGCTCCAGCTGAGGTTGTCATTCATGTGTACACCCAAGTACTTGTAGCTGGAGACCACTTCCACCGCAGATCCTCTTATGTTCAGGGGGGTGTAGGTGTTTTTGTTCCTTCTGAAGTCCACAATCATCTCCTTTGTCTTCTTCACATTGATGTGAAGGTTATTCTCTCTGCACCAGCTCTCCAGGTGTTCCACCTCCTGCCTGTAGCTGGACTCATCATTGTTTGTGATGCATCCCACCACCGCTGTATCATCTGCAAACTTTACAATGTGACAGCCTGGATGGGTAGCTGCACAATCATATGTGAGCAGAGTAAACAGGAGGGGGCTCAACACACATCCCTGAGGAGAGCCAGTGCTGAGGGTTATGGTGGAGGAGGAGAACTTGTAGTGATTGACAAGGCTTTCATTCTTGGGCACAAAATTCTTTGAATGGAAAAAGAAATGCTGTCCACACAATGCACAGCAGGCTATACATTCACTTACAAACTCTATAGGCAGCCTTGTTGCCTTTGATCCTCTCAACCAATTGTTAATAGACATTATAGAGGTCTCAAACCTTTTTGTATTGGTATAACTTTTGATTTTGAGCTGTGGGGCTTGAATGAGTAAGTATCAATAAAACAATCAGCTTTCGAGAAAACATTTCAACATGTCAGTTTTCACTGTTCATAATCTGTATAGTAGATTGAACAGAACTGGTCTGGCTTTAACGTCCTATACCGCTTTTAAGTCTATTATGTGTTTTACTGATATCATTACCTGTATATCAACTACCGGTATTGTCACCGGCTACCAGCTTTGTCATCATCACATGTATTTACAAAAATAAAACTAAACAGATCAAAGTATTTTATCACACTAGTGTATATATTATAGATAAGCACGATATTTACATTTTCATCAATTATATTTGAGCCTAAGGCAGTCATGAGAAACCACCCCACTATTTTCAATAACTTCACTCTGAAGTGGCTGTTTCATGTTTACATGTATATTTTTCCAATGACACTGGGCAGCACCAGGCTATAGACCCTGTTTGTGCACAGTGGTCATTGTGTTCACGTCAGGCGAGTACTTTTTGTGCCATTGTGTCCAGTGACAGATTGAATGAGAGGGAGTGTTTCTCAGCACCAGGATGTGTGGGAGACACCTGCTGGGCTGGGTTGTACCAGCCTGCTCTGGTCTACTATTAAAACCTGTAGTGCTGAGGACTCCTTTGTTTGGCAGGAGCTGTTTGTGGCAACATGTTTGAGGTGTCATAGGTGTCAGTCTTTCATGTGATCCATGTTGATATTAGGGGACAGAAAATGGTGGTTAATCCAAAACTCTTACAGGTGGATGCACTAAAATTAAACAGAAGCCATTTCTCCTAACTGATTTTTCTGGCTGTATTCAGATTAATAATGTCTTGAAGTAGAATCATTAGGTGCAAAATATAAATGTGAACATATAAGACTTAGATTTGAAGTGTATGACAGTAGTTTAAAACAACAAATATAAGTGCAAAAGCATCATAAGGGAGAACTTAACTCGGTTAAATACTTTCATAATCTTTGAAAAATAATTAGACGTTTATTATTTTATTTCATTGTCTAAATATATGTGTATATGTCTGCATTTGCATTCACATTTAATTCTAACAAAACAAGAGAATGCAGTAGATGTAGTTTATGGGATTCCAGGAGTTCAAATATGGAGGTTGCTTCTAAATGCAGACATTGATTGACATCCTCTAAAATGCTCATTGACAAAAGGAGAAACACTGAGAAAACAAGGGGAGAGAGAGAGAGAGAAAGAGAGAGAGAGCGAGAGAGAGAGAGAGAGAGAGAGAGAGAGAGAGAGAGAGCGAGAGAGAGAGAGAGAGAGAGAGAAAGAGAAAGAGACAGAGAAAGAGAAAGAGAGAGATGTCCTGGGAGAGAGAGGGGAAAAAAATCCATAATTGCTCTCATCGCCATATGATTTTCTGCAGGCAATTTTCAGGGAGCTCACACTGACCTTTGCCTACTTAATTCCTGGGCAGTAAAGAAACAGAGAGATGATCACTGAGGCACATAATTACACCCTCATCGATACACAGATCTATGTGATAGACAATGAATGCAACATGGGGATGAAAAGACAATACACATTACTCATACACACATACACACTTACACTCTGACCTACATGCATTTGGAAGAAAACAAATGCCCACAAACATATCATCAACACATTGGCATATATTTCTATTGGGATGCAAAGTCAATGTGAAATGCATGGCAGGTAATGATGATGTGAAGGTTGGACGCTGTGTGCTAGATGGAGGACCCCATATGGCTCTCTCCGTCCGTGTCATTACCTTGTTACGCCTCTGACTTCCATTCAGAGAGAGAGAAGCAGAGAGAAAGAGCGAGCGAGAAAGAGAGAGGATCACCCAAGACCATGCTACAACTGAAATTGTCTGGGGTCAACAGTGCCATAATTACTTTAAAATGTCAGCCTGCAATAAAATACAACAGTTCATCTGGCAGAAAGCAAATTAGCTTTGACCATGCCGTAATTACCCTTTCCCGCAGAACCATTAGAAGAGATCAAATCTTCACATTCTCTGTTTGAGCAAAGGCCATCAGAGTACACTCCACCTGACAAGGATGCACATTTGCCATTTTGCTGGGGGTAATTAATTCTCCTTATAATAGAAATTTTATATTGGACTTCAAAATGGGGGAGAAAAAGTGTAATAACCTGCCAGTTTTATCTTAACTATTTGATGACACTTCTTGCCTTTTGCTCTGCTCTTCATCCTTTCATTTTACATCAGCTGTTGACTGACATATATGTTCAAATACTCTGACAGAGGATTTACTGCTCCAGTACGTCCTCCTAATGATGAAATGTCTAATATGGAGACACTTATCTACAACAAGAGTTGCATAATAAAACCTTATACAATTCATTCAGCCTTTATACAGGTTAGTCCCATTGAGTCTCGGAAACTCATTTACAAGAGAGACCTGATTTTAACAAAAGTGATGACAACTGTAGACGACAAATACAACAAATGACAATCATAAAAGAAAGCATACAGATTGAGAAGAACAAATGTAAGAAAGTGGTATAAAAACAAAACAAAACAAAAACAGCTAGGTTGTAAGGTGAAGTAGAATACTAAAAGCAGGAACATGTCTGCATTGGTTTTTGCCATGAACTTACCAGATGTTTGAAGCCACTTAGAGAGGTCAAGGTCGAGAGTGTCAGATCTTTTTGCAAGATATTTCAGGATACAGGAGTGGAGTAGAAGAAGGTCCTTTTGCCTAGTTCAGCTCGCAATGAGGTAACACTGCATGTAATAATGTCCCAAGAGTGCATGCTGTAGCTGCACTCACAAAGACCAAGAAGTGATTTAAAGATGGAACTGTACCAGTGAGAGAGTCTATGTGAAGTTAATGATGACCATTTAACCAGTGAATACAAGGTGCAGTGGTGGGTACGGTAGTTACAGCCTGTTATGAATCTTAATGCATCACGATAGACAGCATCCAACATCTGCAGGGTGCTTGTAGGGGCGTTCATGCAAATAATGTCACCATAGCTAATGGAGGGAAGGAAAGTCACAGATACAAGGCCTTTCCTAGCATTCCGAGTTATACAGGATCTATTTCTGAAAAAGAAACCAAGTTTTCCACATGAAGCATATAGAGAGATGCGAATCGACCAGGATACACAAATATTTGTAGGAATCTACAAACTCAATAGGAACACCATTCGAGGATAAGATCAAAGGAAGAACTGCTAGGACCGACTTCTTGTTTGAAAACAGCATCCCTTTGGTTTTGTCGGGTTTACGACAAGTTTGAGATGGAACAAATCAGACTGGATTATGTCAAAAGTGGATTGCAAAAGCTGGAAAACCTTAGCAACTGTTTTAGCTCGACAATAAACAACTATCATCAGCATAGGAATGTAAGGATGCATCAGAGATGGTCTGACCTACATTATCTATATAGATTCTGAAGAGGGAGGGTCCTAAGACTGAACCTTGTGGTACACCATTGGTAACCATTAAATAACTGGAAGAAGTACCATTATGTTGAATACATTGTCTCCGATCTGAGAGATAGGTAGTGAACCAACCAGTGGTGTGAATTGAGAAACCAGTTTCTGAGAGCTTATGACATAAGATGTCAAGGTCCACAGAAGCAGTCATTGTGCTGTGTTGTTTCCTGAAACCAGATTGATGGGGAGGTAAGATGTTAAATGAGAACAAATATTTTTGATTGGACAGCTTATCAGTTTTTCTAGAACCTTGGCTAAAATGCAAAGTTTAGAGATTGGTCGATAATTGTTTAATGAGGTGGGGTCACCTCCCTTCAGCAAATGCAGAACAAAGGCTGTTTTTCAAGTGTCTGGGACGTTGTTCTGGCTTATGGACAGGTTAAAGATGTGAGACATTGGTTCTGTGATGATATGAGTGGCCAGCCTTAAGAAATAAGGAGGAAATGCATCTGGTCCTGTAGATTTTTTAGAGTCTAGACCTTTAAACAATGTATTAACCTCACTAGCATTATTGTGAAAATGAAAAGATGCCATGATAAAGACAAAAAATCATGTTTAAAACACAAACGAGACAAATGCTTCTCATCTAATATTCTCACAAATAAGTTATCAGGAACCTTCTTAAAAGCTGTTTACAATGTTCTTCATCTTGTAAGATAGTGCAAACTCTTCTCAAACACATTTGTTCAACTTTTTTGAACAGACATTTATAAAGTTGAAATAAATCATTAAGAACATCCAGCCCTGCAAGTCAAATCCTAACAGAAGTAAATGTGGTCTGTAAATTGGAGATCTGTATGAAAGAATTGTCTGTATGGAAGAATCTGCTGCTGAATTTACTTTACTTTTTTTTTTTTTTTTTCTAAAAAGGCTAAACTCTCAGAGCATCTATTAGAGAGAAAAATGCATAAAACTGACTGAAGACAGCTGGATAAGAAAGTGACAAGAGACAACTTAACACAACAAAAAATCTTTATGAACACTCTGAAAAAAACAAAACAAAAGAAACAAAC
>NC_056505.1:24404907-24410273 GCF_014905685.2 Nematolebias whitei | reverse complement strand
TATATATATATATATATATATATATATATATATATATACAGTGTATATATATATTTTTTGTTTGTTTGTTTGTTTGTTTTGTTTCTATTGTTGTTGTTTGCTGTGATGGACTTGCGACCCATCCAGGGTGTACCCCGCCCCTCGCACAGTGATTGCTGGACATGGGCACCAGCGACCCCCGTGACCCAAAATGGAAGAAGCGGGTAAAGATAATGGATGGAAAATTCAACTTTACAAACGTAAGATTCACAATAAAGCATAAATCATGTGAGGACATGTCTCTTTAAGAAACATAGCATTGCGCTTAGTAACCCGGCCACTGATTGGATCAATTATGTCAGCTCTGTATTCCCGGCCGCTGATTGGCTGTTGCCATCTGCTTACCTTCGCTCTTTTTCAACAAAACTTCTAGCGTTATTACTGCGTTATGGTTTCTAAATGTTCTGTGTGTTCAAAAGTTTCTGGCGGCGAAACGAAATGCCAGAAATGCTTTGTAACCAAAACGCTTAATAACCCGGGTGCTGATTGGCTCAGTTAACGTCAGTTTACCTGCGATCTTTTTCAACTGGACTTATGGCTCCTATTAACGTTTTGGGCGTTCAAAAGTTTCTGGCAGTGAACTGAAACGCCAGCGGATGATGATGACGATTAAAGAGAAAGTGGAACTTCTGGACAGACTTTAGGTTCGCCGTACCTATGCAGATATTTGCCACCTTTACGACTGTAAAGATGGGAGCTGCACTGGTCGTGTGGATTAATGATTGCAGAAAAAACATCACTGGATACGAACACCATCTGGACAAAAGTGAATGCTTGTCTTGCAGCAGAAGGAAGAAGCAGCATTTAGTTGCATTTAGTGCCAGTAAGGGATGGTTCGACAAATTTTAAAAATGATTTAGATTAAAAAGTGCTTCTCTGCATGGAGAGGCTGTGTCCACTGATACAGCAGGAGCGGAGGAGTTTGTTAACACAACGTTCAAAAATCTGATCACCGAGGTGGACTACAGGTCTGAACAAGTTTTTAACGTGGCTGAAACGAGCCTGCTATGGAAAAGGATGCCATCTCGTATTTGTATTATGAAGGATGAAGTCAAAACGCCTGGTTTCATTTCATCCTCATCACCTTCATCGTCATGACTGGACAGCTACTTATTCATCTCCATCTTTTCTTCATCTTCTCTGGTGAGTAACCATTTAAAATTAACATTTTTCAAAAGGTTTAAGAGTTTAGAAAATTGTTAGGAACACTGCAAGAGTGTGGGAAAGGTTTAAAACACCTGAATATATACCTGTATATAAATACTAAAATAAACTACTACTTATTACTACTTACTACTACTACTTCTACTATTTGTGTACATAATTCCATTCCATCTCATATACCATATTAGATGGTAATGACAATAAAGTTTACTTGAACTTGAACTTGTACTACTCTCCCTACTTTGCGGATTTTCACTTATGGGGGGTGGGGTTGAACCTAACACCCGTGATAAACGAGGGACTACTGTACTGAGCTGTGTCAGAAATATAATTTCCATTCTCTGAATGAAAGAAGAGCACATTTTAATTTTTGCACATTGTTTAATCCTCTCAGTCTTTTCCTCATCATCTCACTTTTTCTCCTGTTTTCATTTTTGAATCATTCCTTTGACGATGTGTCAGTGTCTGAGTTCCTCTCAGTGTAGCTGAGCTGCCTACTGCAGTTCTGACAGTGGTAGTGGTCCCGTGTTGTGGACCTGGGCTAGGAGGTGAGTGGGAGGCTCAGTGTATTATGTCAGCCATGCCATTGGCAGTGCCACTTGCCTGCTCAACTTCTCTTGGGTTTTGCATACTTTAACTACACATAGGTAAAAGTAATTTTCTTTTTACTGCAAAGTAAATACACAAATTTAGTACTTTAAGCTAATAATAGCTTGATTAAAATAGGTACAGAAATAAAGTTGCATTGCGTCTTTCCAAAATCTGATTAAAACAATCACAGAATAAATTGTTTCAAAACACATCTTGGTTGTTGCTTCATATGTTATTGAACTCTCAAAAGACAAGGCCCAGAATGTAACGTCAGCAAACCTGCATGCTACTGCAGCGCTTTAGCACAAAGCATTTTGTTAAGACCTAGCAGTATGTGACTTACAGAGGGAGCACAGCAGGCCCATGCAGCTTTGGACACGTGTTTCTTTCTTATAAGTTTGCAAGACAGAGTGATTTCCTGTATTTAATATTAATCATCAATTCTTTCACAGAAAGGAAAGAAAAAAAAAGAGATCTAGAACTGGAAAACAGAGAGAAAGGGATGGAAGTGTGGAGGTGGATCTCTGTGCTGCTGTGAGGAGGCAGATTATTTAAAGACTGATTGAGACGCCAACGTCAGACGGATTGGGAGCGTGAAGGCAATCAGTGAACAGATAAGGAGCTGTTACCTGAAGACGCAGTACTGTGCTGGCTGGTTGGTCCTCCCTGCACTGTCTGATAACAGCCTACTTTTAATGACCAGTGAAAGCTGGCAGGAGACGGACACTAAACAGATCAACCTCTCCTCCCCTCCAGCTGCGCCTGGCTCTGCTCACTAGATATAGTACACCCCCCAATTCCATCCAACTATTTTCCTTGTTGGCTATCTCTGCATCCTGCAATTCCACCATCCACCTATCCCTCAAGCATAGCTAAAAGCAACACTGCCAACATATACTGCAACCAAGAGCCATACAGCATGTACATACAAGTGTATATTGATGTGCAGATATGCACGAGGGATGGATTTATTCACATTTCTCAAATTCAATATTTGTTCTGGTGGTGCTTCATGTTGTTTGTGTCAGAAAAACATGCACATCCTCCCACTTAATACACACAATGATTTAGACAAAAGCACTGTCCTAAACCTCTTCACTTTAAAAGCAGGCACTTCTTGCGCTTGCTCCTTCCTGGTGGATTACAATTAGCCAGGGATTCTCCTGCAGGGCATAAATGTGCTGCTTTCAGATACAGGGATCTACTTGACTCTAATGTAATTATTGTATGGAGGCTCCTGGTGCCCTCGTCAGCCACAGATTAAGAGCGCTCTCGCCCACCACTTGCTCTCACCTTTGGCTCCTCAGCTGAACCCATGCTAAACGGTCTTACACATTCACCATGTCTCTTTCTCCCTCTCTCTCACTGGATTTCTTTCCAAGCTTTCTTCCAATAATATAACTCTCCCTGACACCTCTGCCTTTGTCTATTTGCTCTTAGCCTCCAGGCCAAGTAAGCTGATAGGCTGTCAGGGGTCAGCTGGCTCTGAGTGATTGGCTTAATGGGTGAGGCCAGAGCCACTGCCTGGGAACCAATGAGGAGTAGCAGCCTGGATTGTACCCCCTTGTTGACCTCCGCTAGCCCGTAGCAACAATGACACGCCTTTGCAAACAGCCTGGAGCACGGGTAGCTGCCAACAGGGGTCCCCCACACACATACAATCATATACAAAAATCACACAACTACCCACACACATAAACACACAAACTTTAGGATTATGTAGTTGGCTTCAGAGGGAGGACACCTCGCATCTCTGCTACCGTTCCAGTTTCTGTCTCTGTGTGTCTGCTCTCTTTCTTTCAGCCCCTGTGTTTTATTCTCTCTATGCCTATCACCTCTTCATTGTAACTCGGCCTTTTTTGTGAAACACATTTGTGACATCAAAGCGGCAAAAATGTTAATCTTACTTCAAGTATTTGCTCCCAGTTTTAGGGATCAAGAATCAGGTCGAGCATAGGAGGAGGGGAAGAGAAAAGTCAGGGGTCTGGCAGACAGAAAGACACAGGAAAGAAAGATAAACGGGGGCAGTAAAGTAACACATTTTGAAGCTTGAGTGGGAAGCCCCAACACAACAATTATGGCTTGTTAATCTTCAAGTACAATACACGTCTTACACACCATGATTTTTTTGCTTTTTAATTAGCATAATCACGTAACAAAATGCCATACAATATAATGATCATTTGATTCATGAAAATAATGAATCCTAAGTAGATATACCCTTATGACCATCTGCTTAAGATTCAATATATGCTTTTATTGCCTCCAAAACAGCTCAGACTTGTCAAAGAAAACATGTGGGATCCCTGGAGTTATTGGCATAAGGATATAGGTAAGCACACCTTTTGGAGACTCCTTGCTTTTCTTTGATGCAATGTCCCAACAGAATAGTACTCACGTAGACCTGGTGGACATCCAAGAAATTTATCATGATCTTTGAGCAATTTTCCTAAGCACTTTTTGTGAAGCTCATTGCTGTTGCCTTGATGGTTTGTTACTGTAGCAGAACACTGTTACAGTTAACAGTCTCAGGCTTTTATGAAACTTGGATAACACTTTCCAATTCATTGTTAATCATGGATAGATATACAAAATGGAACGTTTTTTAAAAATCTTTTATCTGCTCTCTTCTTCAGGGGTCGTACAGCAAGTGAACTTGCACAAAGATTTGGCAATTGCTTTCTACCTGATGCAACCATTAACCACTGAGCTACCACAACCCTCATGTGTGGAGCAGGGGGCTACACACTAGGGCATTGGGGGAGCAGATATGGGGGTTAAGGGCCTGGCCAAATGAGTGTGGAGGTAAGTGAGGGGTAGTTCATCTTTACTATCCACATTTTGATTTAATGGTCAGGAGATCTGAACTGGTGACCTTGCAATCAATTTAATGCAGTTTCATTTTAGTTTGTTTATAATAACACCAAGTCCCAACAGAAGTCGTCTCAGAGCACTGTACAAAAGCATTCATATTCATTATAATAGCCAATTAGTAAAAGTTTTCTATCTAAGGAAACCAGTAGATTGTGTTGAATCTTCACTTTGTCACAGTCTCCCATCTTGAGCAAGCACAATGGCGACAGTGGAAAGGAAAAACTCCCTCCTCACAGGAAAAAAAACCTCCAGCAGAATCAGGAAGAAGGGCCATCCGCTTAGATCAGCTGGGGTTTGAGAGGATAGAAAATAAAAACAGATGAACATAGAATGACAAGTCCAGGTGTACTCTCTATTGGAAGAAAGACAAAAAAAAAAAAACACATGTTAAGGATATAAATTATTACAAGTACAAACAGGTTGAATACAGCAAGTAAAGACAGCAGCAGAGTGATGAAATGTGGTCAGTTTGTCCAATTATAGGATCACCTTCTTTAAACTTTGTGCCACCACTTACCTAAAAAAAAAAAAAGCACGGAAAAAAACCCAGTCTGAATTACAGTAGTCAAAAAACCTACACTTATCTATCTATCTATCTATCTATCTATCTATCTATCTATCTATCTATCTATCTATCTATCTATCTATCTATCTATCTATCTATCTATCTATCTATCTATCTATCTATCTATCTTGTA
>NC_056505.1:24373194-24404807 GCF_014905685.2 Nematolebias whitei | reverse complement strand
TTGAGATTTGAATACACAAAGATATCAGTTTACTTGGAAAGAAAGAACACATTGTTTCGTGTCTGTAAAGTTTTAATGACTGCATTCAAAACCTGCTGACACTCAGAAACCTTTTGACCCTGGAGAGTTTGACCGTTTGCCTTGATGGTTTTTGTTGTGCTTTACTTTTACAAGTAATGCCATAAATAACTAAAAAAAAAACCCTTCTTATCAATACCACATGTCAATAAAATTGTGATCAGCTTTATTGGCATTTTGAAATTAAATCAAAAGTTGATCCAGCATATCCAAGCAGTCTGTTTTCTCTTTTTATTTCTTTTTACTTTTCTCCTCTTTCTCTGCGCCTGCCAGAGAGGACATAAAGGCTAGTGTGAAGTCCATCACTGCCTTGTGAATAGCTGCCTTTTGTGCCTCAGAACTCAACTGACAGGCTGAAAGGACCCCGGCCCTGCACCTCTGTGTGCTGCCTGATTTAAAAGAGTTTGTATGTGCACTGGTTTCCCTGAAAGCCTTCATTAGGTTTAACTCACCAGGTTTGGTCAGGTTCAAAGGTTTCCACAACCACAAGCCTCCCAGTCTGGAAACAACATTTTATTGTTTAAGTTAAACACTCTTGTTTGGTATCAAAATGTGATTACAATCAATTCAGGTGCCAACTTGGTCTTTTCTGTCACTAGCGTTTGCACTGTTGTCAAGGTAACCTGTTTTTTTTTGGTTACCGTTTCCTTGACCTCATTTAATATATGGACCCTTTTACCCCTTCCCACACAACTTTAACACACCAGAAGCCATGCCATTTGGCATACCACCCATCTGGTGATAGAAATAACGATGTCTAGTAGAACTAATTTATTTTTATAAAATTTATTATGATTTCTCATTTTGTCTTTGGCCTATGATGGCTGGGCTGCATCCCCAGCAGACCGGTCTCTCACCCTGTCTTTCACTCTTCTCTTAAAGATCTTCAGCAGTGGTTGTTAGGCCTGACACTGGCACCCAAGTGAACAAAAGGACTGCACGGCTTAGGGCTGCCGTGGAATGTCAGCGGGTTCACATTTCACATGCAGATGCGTGACCCTCGAGCCCTTTAGTGGGAAGGTGCGCTTTAACCTCACAGAGAAGCAGAAGGAGGGGAGCAGGGGAGTAAGGGGCACCTCAGGGGGAATCTGGGATGGGGGAAGGGTAAAAAATAAGAACGTGTTTGCATGGCTTACATGTGCTCTTATATCACATTTTTTGTCTAAGTGCCTGGTCTCTTGGCTTCCTCTTTCCCAAAACACATGCCCGCAAGTTCTTAAACTTGGCTGATATGCCTTATAGAATATTATAATTGTCGATATTTTGAAAACTTGTCAAAGGCATCTCTTTTATGCATGATCTCTGATGCACCCTTCTTCTCCCCCTACTTTCAGAACACATGAAAGCATTAACTTTTAAAGTGCATACTTAGGAATTCTCCCTATATAATTGAAAAAAGCACAATGGGAGGGGTTATGTAAGGCAAAAGTACTGTGAGCTCCGCAAAAGAAACCAAAGCTACTGTCATCTGCTCTCTGTAGGCCCAGGCAGGCACAGTTTCAACTCAAGGGCTTCACACTTCTGTAACTTGTTCTTCCCTTGCTGCTCTCCCAGTCCTAACTCTCTCTCTTTACCCGCTCGTCTTTCTATTTTGCTCTCAGTGGTAAAAACTTCAAAGATACAAGATCCTTTGCAAAAGCATGGAAACCAAGTGTGTTTGTTTGTTTTGACCCTGAAGGCCCCAGCTACAACTATCCACCTCCAGATTATAAAACTGAAAACAGGATAGATCAAATCCATTTTTCCCCCATTTGTTTGTCATAGTCATTATTTAAAGGGCTTCTGTTGTTTAATTTGTATAGAAAGCTAATATAAAGCAGATTTGGAATTATTAACAACGACTTCCTGCATATACATCAACTTTACAAATGCAGGAAGTTACATCCTTTTGCAAGGAGAATAAAAACAAATGAAGCCCTTACACACTCAGCTGCTTTTAGAAAGTGGACAGAAGCAGCATTTACTATGGTGCAACATTCATTTAAAAGAAGACGCTAACTAAAGAGTCTTATTCGTTTTTATTTTTCTCTCTAATGAGCCTAAATTTCATTTGACGGGAAATATGATGCGATAAAACTTTAAAAATGAAAAGACAACATGTGACATTAAACAAGACCAATCAAGTGTATAACATTTAAAATCATCTTGAGGAAGGACTGCGATTAGAACAGTTCAAAGTATTGCTGACATTGAAGTATTTACATTTTTGACATTGCAATAAAACAAACAAACAAACAAAAGCTTAAAATCTGCGTTTATCAAATTGATAATTGTGATCATAATGCCATTGCCATCACATATGCTATCACTTATTGTCAGCTGTCAGTGTCAAAATCTTTGTTCCATCCTTGTAATAATGTAAAACAAATGCAAAGTTGTTGTTGTTTTTAAAATCTGTGTAGCCTTTCATGTTTGTTTGATGGCATGTGCGCTTTGTGTTTAGCAGCTTTGCTGTCTAATAGTTGAGACATCTATAGCATCTACAGCAAGGCCAGGGGCGCAAGGGAGCAATCCATAGGCCTGTGTAGCCATGGCAACTAAACAAGGAATAGGCTAGATGTCAGGCAAGCATGGCTAAATTACCCATTAGAGGAAGCAGAAGGGGAGAGAGGGGGAATACTGGTTGGGGCGCGAGAGGCTAATGGCGAGATAAGATGGTCAGTGCGTTGAATACACATGCACACATACACACAAAATTCAAGCATACAGTGATACAAATAATAAGACAGTGTTGTCACATAAAAGGTGTCAGAGGAAAACACGTAGAAAAACAAGAAAAATATATTTCAACAATGCAAAATACCAATAAACACAGTTTACTTAAGGATAATCATACCCATAAACATTCACTAATTTAAACATACAGGTACGGTAACCACACTAAACCGCAAAAACACACAATCACGAATTTGCGTACATGTATGTACGCGCACGCGTCGCGCACACATACCCCACACACAAACGTACTAGCATACAAAGGGCACAAAGGGAAGACAAAATGGTTTTAATAAAGAGGCCCTCTTTGAGAGGTTGCTCATGAATGTGAGGGAGATATATTTATAGGAATCCTCCTGTGAAATCTTCTGTGCTCAGCCTCACGTTTGTGCATGAGAGCGAGCGTGAAAGAAAGGGGTTGTGTTGTTTCTACTTTCTTCAGCTCAGTCTTTGATTTGTGCTGCGCTCCTTCAGTCTACACGAACAAAATTTGAAAAATAAAAATGGAATTGGCTAAAGAGACTAAACCATCGCACATGTGAAGGCCCAGTGGTCAATTTATACTATGAATTAAAAATTAAAATGTAGGCCTTGATGTACGCAAACAGGTTTTTAAAGTTACAACGAGTGAAGTTATTGGAGCATTTCTTTTCCTGAGCACATGGTCCTTGAATAAACATACATACTCTACCAGACTACCACATGCACAAAATGCACAAGCTGACACACAACTCGACTACACACAGTTACGCAGACAGGCTTCTCCTGATTTTAATGCTGCACATTCATTTGCATGTGCCATAATTAGCGTCAGGCACACAGAGGCTGGTCCTGGGGGAGCTCTGTGATAACCGCTTCCCTTCTATTAGAGCTCTCATTCCAAGAGTGTCAGACATTGCACATCTTCATTGTGGGGCCTGCAGCACATCAGCTCGGAGGAAATTCTGCTGCTGTAGCTACCGCAAGAAGAAATGGCAAAGGCAGCAGGGACAGGGGGCAACTGGAAAGGTGGAGGATGCTAGACTTGGTGGAGGATGGGCGGTGGAGACAGGGGTGAGAGAAAACCAGGACTGCGATGTGCGGAGAAATAAAAGGAACAAGGTGAAAAGTTTGGAGCACAAAGGGGAAAAAAGAAGGCGAGACAAAGAGAGGTAGTGCGTGGCAAAAGCGGTTACACATTGTGCAGCAGACAGACAGACAGGCTGGACAGAGGTAATGAATGCAGTTATTAAATTGTTTCAGCTGCAAAGAGGTCTATTCTTATGCCATTATAAAGGGAACAATTTATCCCCACTGATCGGCCCTGTCTCCTTTCTCCTCGCTCACTTTGATCTGCCAGCATATTGCCTTGATGTGTCCTATTCAATAGCGAATCTGGGGCAATTTTAATGCTTTTGTACCTCACCACCGCTCCACTTCTCCCTCCCTGTTTAAAAATAGCTGTTAATTATAAGTGCAGTTTAAATGTCTCTAGTGACCCAGAAATGCAGGTTGGAGTGAGAAGAGGGGATTCAGCATCTCTGAGTTTTTTTTTTTTTTTTTTTTTAACAGCGAGACACTATTTCTTTCTTTCTTTATCGTGCTTTATTCGATCTCCCTTTTTTCCGCACACCCCCTACTACTTCTTTGTCTTCTCCATTCACCTCCCCTCCGATTCTACTTCTCCGCTCTTATAGTGTTCTTCCACATTTCTTTTTCTCAATCTCTTGCTCGCTCTTACTCCTCTGTGGTGTTTCTTCAGCTCGGCGGGAACGAGCAGGGCTGGAGGATATGGGGACTCAGTTCTTTCCCTCCAACACATGAGAGAACTGCAGCGAGACATCGGAGACCACGGCTGTGAAACCGCTTCAGTCTGCAGATTGTATGTGCGTCATGTGGAGTCTTTGTATTTCTCTCCTCCGACTTTCTCCTCAAATGCAGCCGCGGGAGTGGTATGTTGAAAGCAAAGGCATGTGAAGGTGCGCTAGGTAGCACAGTGCGAAGCAGAGACGTAAAGTTTACCTGTGGGGAAGAGAAGGGGCTGTACAGGGACCTGAGGTGTGCACCTGGGGGGTGCGATGTTATAAATAAAGCATTAGCCTCTTGAAAAGAACAGAGATGCGAGAGGCTGTCTCTGTAGCTCTCTTTTCCCCACTAACTTTAACTAACAGTTAACCTGCAGGCGTGTGCATGTACTCTTTTTATTACAAAGGAGGTACAATGAAAGGAAAACACAAGCTGAAAGGTAAATTGTGGCTATCATCTGTGTCAAAATTTTAGGATCTTATATTAACTAAAGATTAGTCAATGGTTAATTTACGTGTAGATTGAAAGAAATTCAATGAAAGGAGATCAAAGTCCATTCTCAATAATCCAGGTAAAAATCCATCAATATCCAGTCAGGTTATCTGGATGTGGTTTTTTTTTTTTTGTTTGTTTGTTGCAGAGACGTTTCGTCCTTCATCCAAAGGACTTCAACAGTCTGAAGAGCCACAAAGAAACTGAGTCCCACAAGCCGCACACTCACATAGTGGGAAAAAAAAAAAAAAAAATTTGTTGGGAATAAGATGGTTTGTGGTTCCTTGGATTGATGAAGTCCTTTGGATGAAGGACGAAATGTCTCAGAAAAAAAAAAAGAAAGGAAGAAACCATCCAGATGACCTGGTTGAACATTGTTGGATTTTTACATGGATTACTGAGCATGAACTTTGATGTTTTGTACCACTTTGGCATGGCTGCCTCCGAGGAGTTGACGGGGGAGAGGGTGGGCCCCAAAAACCATCTTATCACCAGCAAACAGTTTTTTTTTTCCACTATGGAGTGTGCTGCTTGTGGGACTCAGTTTGTTTGTGGCTCCTCGGATCGATGAAGTCCTTTGGATGAAGGATGAAACGTCTCAGCAAAAAAAAAAAAAAAAAAAAAAAGGGAAAAAAGAAAGAAACCATCCAGATGATTTGACTGAATATTGTTCAACTAAACAAGGTTATTTTGGGAAGTGCTTTTCAAAGATTTTGAAATTAAGTTCAAAGAGTGCTACTTTTGTTCATTTTTTCAGCTACATTGCTTTTAAGAGAATCTTTAAGTTGGTCTGCAGTTGACAGGTTAATGCGAACACTGTATCGGTTTGTCTACAACTATGACAGCAATGGCGAAACTTGATAAAGTAAGTGCTTCTACTGTTATACTCATTATGAAAGGTAAACAAAATAGTATTTACTGTAGTAGGAAAGTAAGATGCATTTTTATTCAACGTGGTTTAAGAAGCTGGAATATTTATAAAAGCTAAAAAGCAATAGTTTTATCCTAACAAACAGATGTTGGTATCTTACTTGGGCTTATGCTCAGGTTCATAGCATCAAAACATGTTTTTAATTTTCAGCTAAACACAAGGTGAACAAAAATGTCAATTTACAAATGATAGCTACTGACCTTGATTAAACCAGGATTGTAAAGAACCCAAGGGGAGGGTGTGATGAGCTGCTGTGACATCTGTGTAGAGGTGCAGGTGACTAAAGCAGATGAGTAGCCTGCACTTCTTGGCTGCTGCAACACATTAGCATTAGTGTTTGCCAGGGGCATCATGGGCGATGTGTGTATGTGTTTGTTTGTGTATGCACACGCAGAGAGGTAGGAAGACATGTCGGTCGAGGCCTTGCACAGTGACAAAGGCTGATACCAATCTAATGAGATAAGAAATGTATGCAAATGAACCTGGCCACAGTTCAAACTAATCTGTTTAACGCTCCGATAGATATCAGCTCTTTGTCGTACACACTTAAACACACTCTCTCTGAAGTTAAAACAATCAGTAAGAGGATTTGCCGTGCTGTGATATACGCAAATGGGCCCAGTAACGCAACACACAAATCAAACTTCTCTTTCACCTGTAGATTTTCATGTAGACCTGTGCAGTAAATGTTGTGCAATTGGCATTACACAAACATAATGTAAATGGGATTGTTAAATTTGAAACTGCAGACAAGTGCTGCGTAAACCAAAGGAAAAACAGAATACCTCTGTCTGAGTCGTATGTCTTTCACAAGCTAAAAACCAAGTGTTGGAAAAGGGGCCCCCTTAAAGGAATGCAGGAATCCAACACTCGTAAAGGCAACACAAAAATATTTGACTGAAGCATAATAGGCAGTCAAATAGAATCTGAATTATGCCAACACTGTCAGTCAATGTCATTAACTAATGCTAACACAAATCTAGTCTTTTTAATTAAAACCTTTTGCAGATTTTACTAGGAACCCATGTACTTGAGCTCTGTGGTACTAAATGCCAATCTTTACATATCACAACTAAAATTAAGTTTATTTAGCATATGTCCTCTGAGAAAAATAAAAACAAATCATCACTAAAACATGTATATAAATAAAAATGCACTCTGAAAGCATTGGTTCAATATGTCATCTTAAATAGTGTGTTGTCACCAGACACATAAGGGACGTCATGCTGCAGAACGTTTTTCTGTAGTTATTATTATCTGTTGGAATACGTGGCATCCTAAACCATCAGGGGGCAAAACGGTAACTAGTAGTAAAAGACTGGCCTTGAAGAAACAAGCTGCACTCTTTGATGCCTGTCAATTGGCCTTTGCTCATGAAGAAACATACAAATGTCTCTTAGATACGTGATGTTAAAACTTCACAATATGGTAAACTATGTATTAAAATAAATGCTAAAACTTACTCCATGGGATTCTGAACAGCAGGGAAGCTGAACTCTCATATTACTTGGATTCTTTTTCATTTTATGTCTTTGAAGATTTTGTCTTTTTAACTCATCTATCTCCATCTTTCTCGCCGTCTTTTAGGTCTTTGACATTTATCTCTAAGCTACCTATATCGCTCGACCTATTATTGAGCAAAGCTAGGCTCGGACATCTTTATGGAAATCACTGCTGCAGTTGTGTTGATTTGCAAAGGGCACAGAAGCTGTTCAGTCTACCCTTGCCCTCATAAGTAATACAGGGATAGATGGAGATGGAGGGACAGACACCGACTTCCACAAAGACAAACAGTGACGTAGAGAAAGTAAAATAAAGAGCACCTTGGTATAACTATATTGGTTGGCTCCAGTACGTTGGCGCCCATCTTATCTGGCTTGAGTCCCACATGGCATTCATCTAATGAAAACCTGGCTGGATGGCGGGCTGGCTGTCTCATCAAGGCTCATTGCCAAAAGGTTTCTCTCCATCTACATCAAAGTCACTCTACTTTAATGTAGCTTTTATCAATGGCCAACTAAAAGCAAATAACTTCACTGAAAATTTGAAAGAAATCGTGAAAAGACATCTAAAGCAGAGATGAAAAGAAAGGTCTGGTAATTCTTCAGGGGCACTCAGATAAACTTATTGTGGTAACAATCAAATCAGAGGAAGGATGATTATTATTCATCAGGGCTAACACACATAGATCCAAGCAGACACAAAGACATTTGGGTTGCACACACAGAAAGAAACAAGACTACATGTAGCAATATGCAAAGACACTGTATAAAGGTAGTAAAATGTAGTGCACATGGTACATGAGGGTTACAAAGCCATCATTATTTTGGCGTTTTACTATAGCAGACTGTTGGCCGGTGATAGTTCAAAGACTGCAAACAGAATCCAATGAGCAACCAGTCTCCTAATGGATGGTTAGAATCTAAATGTGAGAATGGTCACTATAACAAGCCTCACATAGTAGCTCGATCACAACATCTCCCTCAACATTGTACTCAAACAGCTCACTTAGATGCCATTAACAAAAAAAAACTTGGTTCATTTGTCACATCTAGACTGGACTATTGCAATGGTTTGTTATTTGGGTGTCCAAAGTATTAATTAAAAAGTCTTCAGTTATTCCAAAATGCTGCTGCCAGAGTCTTAACTTGAGTTAGTAGGAGATATCATATCTCTCCAGTTTTAGCTTCTCTCCACTGACTCCCTGTCAAATCCAGAATTGAATTTAAAATCTTAACTCTAACCTACAAAGCCCTCAACAACCTAGTTCCATCTTATATTCAAAATCTTATTGTTCCATATTTTCTTAACAGAGCACTTCACTCTCAGACTGCAGGCCTACTCGTGGTCCCTAGAGTTTTAAAAGCAGAATGGGAGGAAGATCTTTCAGTTATCAGGCTCCTCTCTTGTGGAACTGACTTCCAGATACTGTCCATGAGGCTGACACATTGTCCAGCTTTAAGACTGGACTTAAGACTTTTCTTTTTGATAAATCCTATAATTAGGGTCGACTTGTTATGCTCTCTTAAGTTTAGACTACTAGAAGACAATTTGACATAATTTCCTTAAATTATTTGTTAAAATTGAATAGTTTTCATTTGAAACTACTTCTATATTAACATGTGATTCTTGACCTGCCATTGTGTATCTGTTCCTACCAAACCCAGCTGGTCGAAGCAGATGACCGCTTGTCCTGAGCCAGATTCTGCTAAAGTTTCCTTCTTCATGAGGAAGTTTTTCCTTTACACTGTCGCCTTCATGCTTGCACAAGATGAGAGTTCTGTGATGGAGTTTAATTCAAAGCAGTCTGCTCCTCAGATAAAGTCTTAAATTGTTATTTTTACATATGAATGTTTCTGTTCAGTGCCCTGAGATTACTTCTGTTGTGACTTGGCGCTATATAAATAAACTGAATTGAATTGAATTATCAGGAGGTTGTTCAGTTCATAAGTGGACAAAGTGAAAATAAGCTGAAAAAAATTATTGTAGTACAAATTTTAATATGGAAAACAAAAAGAAAAAAAGATGGATATGGGGGTTTTCTAGACAAACAGAAAAAATTAAAACTACATATTTATTTGAAGGCAGGCAGACAGACAGGCAGACAGGTAGTATTAATTTTCAGTTTTTTTCCCCCTTATAGGTGATTCTACTTCATTTCAGTCTTGGTTCTTCTACCAGAAGTATCTAAGTTTTTTTTAGCACTGCTCTTCTGGATGTAAATATTTGTGGCTGTTCCTGGGATCTCTTGAAGCTACTCTTCCAGTTTGGGGGTCACAGTATTGAGTGCTCCAATGACCGCTGGGACTCCTGATGTTTTGACTCTCCACAACTTCATTATTTCCTCTTTCAGCCCTTGGTAATTGTCAAGCTTCTTGTGCTCCTTCTTCCTGACATTACAATCGTTTGGAATTGCTACATCTATCACCACTGCCTTCTTCTGTAGCATCTCAACCACCACAATCTCTGGTTAGTTAGCCATCACCTGTTTGTCAGTCTGGATCTGGAAATCCCACAATATTTTAGCCCCGTCATTCTCCAGAACCCTTGATAGTCTCCCACTATGGCTGTGGGAGATGGTAGGGGGTTAGCAGTTGGGTTGCGGGGCACTAGTGCCCATCTCCAAGGGTCAGTATGCGAGAAGCATAGTGCACCATGGACTGGTCAAAAGTATATGATAAGGATACATAGAGAAAAATAAAACAAATAAAATTCACACTCTCATGGACAGTGACAATTAAAACTTGTCAGTTAACCTAACATGCATGTTTTTGTTCTGTGGGAGAAAACTGAAATACCTGGAGAAAACCCTTGCATCCATAGGGTGAACACAAACTCTACACAGAAAGACCCCAGGGGGAGGCATTCCAAATATTATTTTTTTTTTTTCTGTGAGTGGACAACTCTAGCTGCTGCTCCACTATGCAAACAAATAAAATATTCCCTTATAATTACACAATAATTGAACATTTTCAGAGCATAACAACAAAAAAAAATCTACCAAAGACATGTCTTAACTAGATATGTCACATGCTGACTCTCATAATGTTCTTTCTTCACCCACATACTCACCGTGTCACCCTGCATTTTGACCCCCCCAAACACCTATTTACCTCTCATCCCTCTCTCACCCCCTTCCCATCTTTCCCTCATCTCACTCCTGTTCATTCTCTCATCACTTGTTCATAACTTCACAGTGGCAGTTTGCCTGACTCACAATTTCCATCAAAGAAACCAAAAGTGGATACTTTGAATAGTGGATACTGGGCAGGGGTTCACTATGAGTACACTACACACTGAACATGTACAAACAATAACTGCATGTTAAACTAATTATTAAAGGAAGAAGAGTGATTGTTTCATTGTCTTATGTCTGATCTCTTATTTTCTTTTATGGCTAGTTGCACCATGACTGCTCAATAGTTGTACCCCCTGACCGTCATCACTGCCCCCTTGCTGTCCTCTGGATCTTTGTCAAGCAAGACTCCAGATTGGGAGTGGACATGGGTGCATGCCAAACGTTTCTGGGAAGGGCTCCAAAAAACATATTTGTTGAGTGGAGAAGAGAGTGGAAATGGTCCAGTGTTTTGTAAGCAAGGCACGGCTGAGGAAGATGGGTGAAGAAGGGGTGAGAGAGAAGTGGAGTCACTGGGTGAAACTGAGGTGGACAGCCTTGACTCATCGCTCATAAAAGGTGAAGGGGAATTAAATTGATCTCAAGCATTTATCAATGTAGCTTTTTAATGTGTAAGTGAATATGAGGCAAATCTTAAGTACTGAAAATAAACTCTCTAATTGGCTTCCATTACCTGAAATAACGGAAATAAGTTTGATGTTGATTTAAATTAATTAACTAGGCTTTGCAGTGTTTAGAAAAGTACAAGCACATGCCAAAAATAGAAATGATGTGATAGCATGTGACATTAGCTTATTATTAGAGGTATAACTTTTATCTTTTGAAAATTACCCTCCTAAAAAAGTCTCACATGGAAGCATAACAAGAGGTATACCAGTGTCCCCATCACTGAGGGATTTTACAATAGTAAATAAATGTAGTTTTCAAGGTGTGTTTTTCTGGACTGAAACTGAACAGGGAATCCAAGTAAACCTTAATGTTTTGGTACAAGATACTCAAGTGAGTAGGAGTTACATTGTGTATAAGAATAGTTATTTATTTATTTATTTATTTATTTATTTATTTATTTATTTATTTATTTATTTGTCCAAAGCAGTGCAGAGTGTTGGATCGTTGTGAGGGGAGGGTACAATGGCGGAGCCAAGGAGTGGCCACTTGTGGCTTTGGCCAACATAGATTTGGTTACTTTACTTTTAAGCAATATGAAAACTAGAAAGTTGAGTTTCTTCAAATGATGGGGTGGTCAGTTTACGCTGTAATTTCTGGACTATTGAGTGCACCCAAATCCATATGACACGCCCACTTAAAAAAAAAAATTATAATAATTGTACATATAGGCCATGCTTGTGTATAAGCCGTGGGTTACATTGTACCATGGTATATTTACACTGACAGATGTTACAGCGAAATATTTTTCAAACTTTTAATTAAATATGCACTGGTAACATACACAAATATGTACAGTAAATGTTATTTTTATTTTTTCTGAACAGTGCCTGTAACACTGCTGGTTAAAAAAAAAAAAAAAAAAAAAATACAGTAGCCTACCAGGAAATGTCAAACTTACATGCAGCAGTACTATTTCCTTCTTTGCCAACCCGTTTGATCACCTTTAACTTGAAAGCGGCAACAGATGCATTTGTTCCTGTGTTTTTCATGAGGGTCTGTGCATGTAACATAACTGATCTGAAGAATTTAGTTTGAGTGAATCTGATTTACGGTAATTCAAAGTTTCATTGGTCCACTGTGACCTGTTCAATAATTTAATTGGTCAGATTTTTATAACCTTTATTTATACAGGTACATTGAGTCACGAGGACCCATCCCCCCAACCGAGACATGTATTGGGCAGCTATGTGAGCACCCGGGTGTGATGAAGCTAAATGTTTTGGCGGCATGAAGCTCATTAGCATGTTAAAAATAATATAAAATCCATAAATTAGCCACAGTATTGTAGAAGTCGCAGGGTTCAAAGCCTGTGAAAAAAGTAGTGACTTATAGTCTGGAAGTTATAGTATATGATGGTGGCCATCTTGGATTTTGACTTGGCTACCCATTTTTCGAAAGGAACCTTTCGTACTTCTAGATGCAGCCACACACCCAAATGGAAGTCCGTACTATGTTTCAATTTATCATACTCCCAACAAGGACAGATATTTATGGTGACAGCCATCTGGTATTTTGATGTGGTGACCCAGTTTTTGAATGGAAACTTTCTTATGCCTAGATGCAGCCACACACTAAAATGAAAGTCAGAATGTCACTCATTTTTTAAAGTTATCCAGCTCACAAGGTTTACATATTTGTGGGTGCAGCCATCTTGAATTTTGACATGGGAATCCAGTCTTAGATGGTGAGCTGATGCAGCCACACACCTACAGAGAATACAGCCGCTCACCTGTGTTTCAAGTTTTCATGCTTACAGCATGTGCAGACCAAAGGATGGAAGGTAATTTCAATTCCCCCTCTTTGTTGGGCAATGGGGACAAAACACACGTTGCCAAACTAAAAATGTTTTAGTATTTAACTTTTAACATTTTCTAAAATAAATTATGAAAATGCATAAATAAACAAAACATATAAATCAATTAAGTCCATGTGCATTGTGATACTTGCATATTGTACAACTGTGATATTGTATAAATATATAATTGGCATTGATGTGTCAAATTTGAGTTATCAAGCAAAATAAGAATTAAAGTGAATTGTAGTTTTATTTTATTATTTATAAATGAGCTGTTATTTAACTTATATGTTTTTATCATATTATTTGTTTCCAAACTATTTAGACTAATAAAAATTGTGTATTTGTAGCAAAATGTTGGTGATTTTAATTGTCACTCAGAGTTGCTCCATGCACACATTTACTGTACCTGTTGATATGTCACGTGCGCGTGTGTGTCTGTGTGTGTGTTTATCTTATAGGGCTGGCCTGTGACATGCCATACTTCCGTGCCAGAGGTTTTGTAGTTTAAGTGCTATTTCACACACCTAGTGGAAAATGAGTGACCCTGGAACAGAACATATTGTTTATTAACACCTTTAGACATTTTTAATTGAATTAGAAAAAAAAAAACAATTAAGAAATGCATGAGAGACAATGCAACAGAAACAGAGCTACAGACTTTCAGTAAACACACAAATGAGAACAATGTTTGTACGGAGGAGAGTAAAAGTCTAAAAGGTATTTGTTAGGAGAAATAAAATAGAACTAGAGATGAATTTTCATCCACAATTTGTGGCCCTCGTGAAGCAGTTTGGAATAACAGGCAAACTTGGATGAGATGTTTTATGCAGACCAAACAGTTACTTTGAACAATGATAGAGAAACAATTTTTCCTTTTCTTGCCAAATGCCATCAAGTGAAAAACTAGTTTTGTCTCCATATTTCCTGTTGCGGTTGCAGCCTAACTCTAAGCAGGAGGAGTGTTCACTTCTTTTTGCCGGTCAAAATAAAACAAAATAAACATCAAACATATTGTTGAATCCTTGTGGGATCAAGCTCTGACTTTCTTTTGTCTTCTTTTTGACACAGACACACGGTCTCTTGAAAAGGTATTATCAAAGTGTTTGGATATGCAACAGATGCACAAATAGAACACAAAAACAAACACACGAAGGCAGGCAGGAACAGTCATAAACACCCTCACACACACTTGAATGTGTTCAAAAAGTCATATGTACACATGTAACATGGCCCTCGCCCCACTACGCGTGTGTATATATAACCCCATTTTGCACACATGCACATACCATGAGCATGAGTTGGCATGCTGGGGTCACACACAGCACATAAACTGGAAGCGGCACCTTCATGTAAATTATTCCCACTTGACAAGTGAGCATTCTTATAAGCTCCAGTAGTCAGCTGTCTACTGCATTCTCCAAGGGGCAGGCATGACATTATTTTAATTCAGGGGGCCTTCAAGGTGTGTGTCAGTGACTTTGTGACTTCATATGATGGAATTCAGATGTATATTCTTCATAGAAAGGGCATAGATCAACTTGTCCCTAATATATATATTTATATTAATAAAAAAAAAATACCAGTAAAATATTTATGTTTAATGAGAGTTTTTAATACCCAATTAAAACATTGTTGTTTTCAATGAAAATATGAGTGTATCATCCATCTGCATCCTTTTAGCTCTCAACGAGGCTACAAATAGACGTGCAAAGTGGATCAATCCCAGATGAATGTTTATCCAGGGAGGTAGATTATAGCAAAACAGACATCACTGTGCAACACCCACAGGGGCTGATACCCCCATAAGCCTGGCATTTCCTGCCCTGAGAGTCATAATTAAGAGCATGTTGGATGGCATCAGAGTCTGAATCCCCCAGACCTTTATGTGGCTTTTGTTCAGCCGTGAGACAAGAGATTTACTTTGGGGTGGAGATAACAGTAACAGCTCCCTGAGAAAAAGAAGAGCCAACACAGAAGTGCATGGAGCTCATAAATGAAAGAAATCCTTCAAATTAAAAAAAAGAGCACACAATTGCCTTTGAGAATATGTCAGTGATGCGGCGTTGACTTCACACGGAGGTGTTTCTGACACGTCTCTGGCCTCGTCAGACCCTCTAACACTTCTACTTACTCCTTTGTACAGAGTGAAACTGTGCGTCACAAAGTATGGCACAAGTGAGGGCAACGAGTCTGTATGTAAACAGGTCTATCACTTAGGACATCATATCCCCACCTTGGTGCTTGTACCGGCCCACCCAACCCAGGAGGGAGTGCTTTGTAAGAGGAGGTGGAGATTGTCAGCCCACTTGAGTCCCACTTCAGAGTGTGGCTGAGAAGAGCAATCCCTGAACTTGTAAGAGTTACCAGAAGTCCTTCAAATAAAAAAAGTGCACATTCTCACATGTTTTACGCAAAAAGAAAGAACAAGGAACAGCTGTAAAAGAACTAAGGCTTGTAAAAAAGTAAAAAAAAAAAAAAAATTATTAAAAAAAAGAACCTTTTTGTTAAATTAAAGCACAAATGAACAAAAGAACGAGGAATTTATGAGAGGTCTTTATTGCCTTGTTCAAAAAGACAGATGTATTCAGTGAAAAGTGGACTCCATCTCGGTCTGTGTGTCAGTAATTCTTTGAACATGTACATTGGTGCAGTCAGTCACGTCTGTGGAAGTGCGCAGGCCCGTCTAAATTTGCGTGCAACTGTGTATGTGGCGCTTGGGCGAGAGCACGTCAAGCAAGGAGTTTGGCCAACGGTAAGGTAATCCTTTAAGTGGAAGACTTAAACTCTTTGAGAACGTAAACAGTCAAGCAGTTGAGGGAGTATTGTTGTTGGCTAGTGTTACAGAAATGCAAGAGTGCCCCTAGGCACAGAGTATGAGTGACAAAGTGGAGCTAAGTATATGTGTGGTGAGGTTTTGTTTGTGTGTGAACCTCTCAAACCATGTGTCACACTGGCTGCAGCCTTGAACTGCACCGTGGCAGATGAAAAGAGAGCAGATGCCTCTTCACTGGGGTGCATCAGGCCACCAAATCGGAAATATCACTGATCAGGTCCCAATTCAATTACAGGCCACCAACTGCTGCATAGCAGAATCTGTGTGTGCTGCCTTGACTCTGTGTCGGAGGCGTGTGTGTGTTATGTATGTGCGGGCATGCGTGGCTGCAATCTTAGTGTTGTGGGGTTAAGGGGGAAGAAGGATGACCCCGCACAGCTGACGGTCAGTCATGCAGGACAGAACAACACAATAACACTCTTGTTAACCAGGACATGGCATACCTCCCACCTGTTCCCTCCCCACAATCATTCAGAACCACACACAGGCAGGAGGCACATGCTTTCAGATGAAGAGCTGTACTTATAAAACACACATGGATGGGCATTTTAATAAGAAATCCTTTTTGACACGTGCCGGTTCAAGAAATGTTTTTAAACACAGTAAAGGGTGCTTCTCTTCGCTGGCTTACTGGAGCCTTCTTCTTAGCCGGGCAGCCATTTATCTCCGGGCTGTCGGAGAGTTTCTCATCACTTAGCTCACTTCCTGTCTGTCCACCAAAACACTATAAACAGGCTTTCTTAAAGGAGCGCGTTTAAAGAGCTGGGTCTGGCTGTATTGGAGTGAAGAGCAGTGGGGAAATATTGGCACACTTACACACTTAATATATCTCCAGCAAGAAACAAACAGGAACAGGTCCTGTTGCCTCAGCCAGGATACTACACACGCACATACACACACACACACACACCAGTTTGTTCACTATTTTTTAACATCCCAATCAGTGCTTTTGGCTGTAGATAAAGGCGATGTTCCCAGATTTTCCTACAATTCTGATAAAAACTAAAATTTCTCCATATTTATCAGCAAAAAGAAGCCAAAACGATGGTGCTGTTTACATCTTTACATGTGTTTTTGCTAAATACTTTATTTAATCTTGGAGAAACATAGATAGATAATATGTTTAAATGGTCTTCACAGCCTTGGGAGATTTTGTTTATAGATCTTTGTTGCAGTAAGGCCTAATTAATGTGTAAAAGACAGAATCTGTTGGCGAGCAGGAGACTGAAAAAAGCACGTGTACATGTGGGTGTATATACATGTCTGTGTGTCACTCATTGCTGCTGCCCACTGTAAACTAAATACAGCATACCATTTAATAGCTCTGAAGTCATAACACAGCAGGCTTTGAAAAACAAAAATAAGCTTACTTTACATGAAGGGTCACAAATGCATAAACTTGTTTGTACCTTAAGTGCTTCACATTAATCATCCCCCAGTGGTGTCCCAATATGTCTGTGTTCTGTCTTAAAGTATATTAAACTCCTCTCTGTTTAGACAGATCAGTCATGGGAAACACGAGGTAGACTAAATCTACACAACACAGAGATTTAGTGGGTGGATGAGTGAGTCTTCCAATCTGCCAGACATTAGACAAAAAATAAAAGTTTGCTCTGTGACTACCAGGCAACGTAAAGACAAAAAAACCCAAAATAAAAATAACTAGAAAAATTGCATTTCCTGTGAAAATGCATTATGAATGTTTATTGTTGAAGAAGCTTCAGAAAAACAGCTGAAATTTGCTTAAAAAACATGCTGAATTGTAGTTGAAACAGAAGAACAGCCCTAAATTAGCAGATGAAAGCAAAAAGAACACATATTTGCCTAATTAGACTTAATAAGCAGAAATGACCACAAAAACAGGAAATTAGGTAAAAAAAAGTTGAAATTAGCAAAAAAAAAAAAAAAAAAGAAAGAAAACAGCTGAGAAATTGTTGAAAAGACAGAAAGCAGCTTAAACTACCAGAAAGAAGTGGAAAGAGCTGAAATGAGCTCCAAAAAAAAGAGTAAAATTAGCCAAACCCCCCTCCCAAAAAAACAATAATTAGCATACAACAGCTAAATAGTAGCTGACATAGCAGAAAAAGTTGAAACTTGCATACATGAGCTGAAAGGAGCATAACAAGCTGAAATTATGAGAAATAAGTTAGAAGAAGCACAAAACTGTAGTTAGCATAAAGAATCTAAAAGGGTCACAAAACCAAAACAGCTGAAAAAACAGCTCAAATTAGCTGAACATAGCTGAAAAAAGTTTAAATTTGCACAAGGAAGCTGAAAGAAGCTGAACTGGAACAAAATGTGAAAGGAGCAGTAAAAGGTTGTAAACAGATGTAAAATGAGCTCGATTCATTTTCTATGAAACAAAAAGTGGTAGAAAAGGCTAAATATTTCAAAAAGCTAAAGTTGCACCAATACCAAAAGTCATAGCACCCTTCTGATTGAGCTAAACATTTTGATATATTTGTCGAAATAGCAAAAAAAAAATTGTGGAACGAAAAAGATGCCGAAAAACGTATTGAAGAAAAATGGATGATAATAGTGTGAATGCTTCATAAACTTTAAATAAAAAATCCCAAACTTGATCATTAAAATGTGGACAATAATATTAGTCCTTCAGGTCTAAAAAAAAAAAAAAGAAATGTATTTTTTAATGCATATAAAACTTTGTTTTTATCTGGGAAAGAAATTTGAACAATCGTTTTTAACAAGAAGGCCAAATTGTCACTATTGCATCAAAATTGTATTTCATTAAAAATATTTGATCTAAAACCTTGACCTGAGTGTGTGAGCACTCTACTGAGAGATGACACAGGTGAACGTTTGTGTGCGGCAAGCTGGAGCCAAAGAGGGTGAGAAACGAAAACCCAGCAAAAACCAAATTCACAACGCCAGCCCAACTTCCAAAAGTGTGAAAGTCTCTATAAACCCATCAGCTCCAATAACAGACACGACTGAATAGACAAGAAACAGAGGAGGCGGAGGAAGAGGCAGAGCAGAGCAAACGAATAAACTGGCCTCCCCCATTCACTTTTAAATTTCCTCCTCCACAGTCCCTTGCACACTGTTAATTACTGGCCAGGCATTCCCCTGCCACCTTTTCACACATAACAAGCGCCCCAACCAGACCCACCGCTGGAATATGCCTGCAGCCTGAGGATCAAGACCAATTATGGCCCTAAGCTGGACCTATTTCTGTTTAACCCAGGAGGGGGAGGGAGGGGGACACAGAGGGTGTTAAACGGACAGAGGGGAGCAGAGTTGAAGGTGTTAGTTTTCCCACAACATAAACGTGTCTGTTTATTTTCGTGTTGCTTTCTGAGCTTATTACTGTCTAAAAATATATTAAAACACAATGCTGGCATTCTGACTAAACATGAAGAAACCATAAAACAGATACGCATTTTTGTTTATGCTTAATCACACGCAAATGCACACACAAAAAAGATGTTAACGGCCAGGACTAGAAGGCCTTCCTTCAAAACGAACATGATAGAAAGTCAGTAGTAAACACGACAAATTGAGCAGCGGACGGAATGAGACGGGAGTAAAAAGAAAAGTCAAAGACTGAGACTTAATGAAAATGTTGATTTTATTTTTCAGGTACAGGACAACACACGCAGAAGCAAATTCTTTCATATAAAATATACGGACGGATGCACACAGGCACACCAACAAGCACTCTCATAAACATGCACACACACTTTCGAATTACTGCTCCGCAAAGCCATTAGTTTCATATATAAGCAGAGCTGCTGATGAAAGCTCATAAAGGCAGCTATGTAAATAAAACAAATGAAAAGCCAGAGCTCAGAGGTGAGAAGGAGAAGGGGGGGAAACGAGACCCTCAGGGATTTATTGTTTGTGAAAGGCTGGTCCATTTACTCTCGCCACTGGAGAAGTGAGTGGTGCCATCACGGATGCATTAATTCGCATCTTCTAATGGCGGGGAAAAACAGCACACACCGCATAAGCCTCGCAGCTCAGTGAATAGAAAAGAAAAAAAACAACGAGGCGAGAGAAGATGTGTGTGGGAACCATGCACTCAGCGAGGTTGTGACCCTCTCACGTGCTGCGCACAGGGTGGACGCACAAAGATACACACACACATATATGCAATAATGTCTCAGCTATTACATGTCTTATCAGAGGGATTTTCCGCATGAGGACAAAAAGGTGAAAGGTTGTGGCTTGGCCATGCTCTTTTTATTGTATGCAGCGGCAGAAACATCACGCGGTAATGAAAAGGTTCAGGCATAATGGAAGAAAATGTGACCTTTCTGTACCAACAACTTAAAAGGCAGAACATTTTCTCTCACTGTCACTCTTTATTTCATTTTGCTCCAACATTTAATGGTCTCTCATCTAAATTAAAGAGCCACTAAAATACTAATCACGCTTGTGCTTTGAGGGTGGCACAGTGGGCGCGGTTGGTAGAGCCGTTGCCTCTCAGCGAGAAGGTTGCTGGATCGAATCCTGGCCAGTGTGCCCTTCCATGTTCTCTCTGTTCATATGTGGGTTTTCTCCGGGTACTCCAGTTTCCTCCCACAGACCAAAAACATGCATGTTGGGCTGATTGGTAACTCTAAATTGTCCCTAGGTGTGAGTGAGAGAGTGAATGGTTGTTTGTCTCATTTGTCTCTATGTGTCCCTGTGATGGACTTGCCACCTGTCCAGGGTGTACCCGGCCTCTCGTACAGTTACTGCTGGATATGGGCACCAGTGACCTCCATGACCTGAAAAGGAAGAAGCGGGTAAAGATAAGGTCAGAGTCAAAGATTCTTTATTGTCATTTGCATCACATGTGATACATGTAGTGGAACGAAATTGCGTACACAGGGTCCCAGTTACATCAAACAATAGCAAAAACAGAAAGTGTAAAAAGCAACAGTAATTAAGAAATAATTTACTCTGGGATATGATGGCTAGTGTCCTTAAATTTAGATTTCTACCAAATTAGTATTTACTCAATTCAGTAATTATTTTTCCTTAAATTTAAGACCAAAATTTCACCATCGGTAAACAAAGCGTCTTCCTTTTGGTAAAATTTGCATAGTTAATTTGTCGTGCTGAAAGTTTCAGAATATTACATTTAATTTGATTCCATCTCGTTTTGGTTTGGGTAATGACATCAAATAATTTAATTTTACCTGCTAATTTCTGCTAACAAGTATTTTAAATGTCAAGGTAATTTCCATAAACTCTGGTTGTTAAACAACGCCATCATTTAAATGCAAGCAATAATTTCCAATAGTTATTTGCCCATGTGTAGCCAAATAAACGTCACAAAATTGTACACTGAAGTGCGAGTGATTTATTTATGACATCTGACATTTTCATAGAAAAGAACTCAAGTAAAGAGGATAATTCGAGGTAATAAAATAATAACATTAGCTGAAAATGACGTTCAGACTTTTTCCTCTCAAAGCTTTGAGAGCGGTGTCCCTTCAAAATATAATCTTTAACAAGGTTTTTACAAAATGTATCCCTTCCCACTACAGGTATATTTTTGTTGTATTGTAATTGCATTGTATTGTATTGTGTTGTACTGTAAGTTGTATTGATAAGTTAAGTGAAACCCTGACAAATGTAAAGAAACATTTACTGACCACACATGCCAGAAAAAATATTAAATGACAAGGAAAATACAACAGAGGGGATTCTTTTAAATGAATATGAAGTTCAATAATGATTTCATTTAATCTAAAACAGTCATCGTCTGCATTTCATAGAAATCTGTGACAGATTTCATCCACAGTATGTGGTCAAGCTATAGTAAAATAACAAAAATCATATGAAAGTGATCAAGTACCCTCCATGTCACAGTATATTTACCATCTAAACTGCATTTTTAGAATGAAAGGGTGTGAGGAATATAAACCATATACATCTATACCCCCAAGTTTTACTTCCCATCATATATTTCCGCCTTACATGAAATGAAGAACTGGAACTATGTTTTCATGTTGTGCTTATGTTTTCAGCATCCACTGCTAGCATGCTACACAATCCATCAGTCATGGGTGCTGAAAGATTCAACACTCCGTCTCAGGGCTTCAAGACGTCATGTGGGTAAGAGGGCCAAAAAGGTTTGTGTTTTTAGCTTTGTGTCAACTTATTCAGGTCCACGGGGCTCAAGTGTGGCTTAAATATCCCAACATTAGTCATATTTTGTAGATCAGAGGAAAAGACAAACAAACAAATCAGATATCTAAAATCTTAGGCAACACCAATAATCTGACGGGCATATCTGAAAAAATCCCCATAAAAGTCTGACAGTCATGTCTAAGGTTGATCTGGCAATCAGTAGCAGAGCAGCAGACAGTGAGAAAAATGACTTTCCCTACTTCCTGTGACATGACCGCACTTCCCGTGGTGTGGCATTTCGCATAAACAGATGAGCTAATCTGAGCTGTGGATAAGGCACCTGCCTCATTCCACTAAATAAATAAGCCCCGTTTCCCAGTCCTCCTCCCTCTGTGCATCTCTTCACACCCCATCCCTTCAATTCCTGCTGTGCCCCTGCTCTCCATTTATTTCTCCTCCTCTCCATCAGTCGTGTAGATGGAAAGAGGGAACGAGGGAGAGTAAAAGTGGAAAAAATAGAAAAGGGCTCATATCATCGCTGGGCCAAAGGTGAGTCGCCTGGGGAGGCAGCGGGAATGAAATTCTCCCAGTCCCATTTTACCAGCCATTCAAAGCACATTACTCTGGAGAAGGGGAAACTTATAAAGCCTCTGCACTTGAACACATTTCTGTGTGTTTACGGGAGACAGAGAGGAGCTGCTCCACACATGCCTCAGTAATAGATTCCCAATTTAGGCTCACTTCTTCACTCTCTTCCCCTTTTGTCTTTCTGCCTCTCACTTTTGCTTTATCTGTCTTTCCCCCTCGCTTTCCGTATTCCTATTCTCTCTATATATTCGTCCATTTCTCTGCAGATCACCCTCTCTTTCCAGCTTGGATGGATTGAGAGTTTCTTGCAGAATACCCAAGAAATGAATTTCAAGAGAACTGTTTGTATGTGTCTACCCCTGTAGACGCTGCAAATTGTTTCACTGAGGAGGACTGGTGGTCTTGAGGATGTAACTGTCATCTTCATAACTTGATGTCCATTTCTGACAGATTTACAGTGACTGTAGAGAGCTGCTGCCATACCTTTCAGCTGAAGCATGCAACTCTTTGAGAACGATGCAACTGCGACAAAACAGGCATCCATAAAAAAGTATGATTGATCAAAAGCTTTTACAAGTGATAAGTGTGCGCTCTTTCTGTTTCAATACTTTTTTCCAAACACATAACATTTTTTAAGTCAATTCTAAATTGTCTTATGACAACAAACATACTACTAACTGCACCTTCACCTTTTAAACATTTTTTCTCAACTTGTATATCTGCAACTATGTGAGATGATTTCATCACTACAGTAATTACAAAAAAGGTGGAAGGGCAGCACACTTGTAATGATTGCTAAATTAGCTCATTTGTAAGGCATACTATTGATTTAAAATCTAGTATTAGTGGAGCGCTCTTATTATTGCATGTTTCTGCCATTAATTGGGGCTACATTAGTTTTGAATAGAGGATGTTTTGTCAAGTGTATTACATCAGATCATACAATGGGTGTAATAGGTGCATTGGTATAGTTTGTATTGACACAGATAAGTTTGACTAAAACTGAGCTAATTATCATGTTATGGTTCTATTACATGAAGCTGCTCACAGGCTATGATTAACCCCTGCACCTTTCCTAGTTTTACAACCGAGGGTCATTGGGTATTATATCAACAGTTTTTAATTAGGTTACCATGTTACAATTTTCTGGATTCTGATTGGATGCTTGAGGACAAAGGTATACCATAAATGCCTACTTTTTTGGCAATGCACTTTCCTTTGCACTAATTTATTGTAATTGAGACACAGATGTCACAATGCATTAAAAGTTATCTATTTAAGACTAATAAATTGATAAAGAAATGCTAATTTTATCACTAAAAATCATTTAGTCAATTCAAATGTTAATGGCATAAAACTAAAGGTCCATAATTGAGTTTTACCACAATTGCTACCCACATTTCACCCACATTTAATTTTAATAGGTTTTATTTGGTTGCATTTTCATGATCAAACAGTTAACTTCCCAGTCCTGCTTTATAGCAGACAAGGGCAAAACATGAACTGAATAAAAAATAAACATCTTAGTGTCTTGTCAGAAGCTGTTTCAGGCAGAGAAGAAACGACATCACTGAATGTCTTTGGAAGCTAGCCGTTTAGAGTGGACGGCAGGCTGCCCATCAGTGACAGGCCTTAGGCCAGTGTAAAGTGAAAGAAACAATAGGAGCTGGCAGGTGAGACCTGGCCTGAAGTCAGATCATACAAGTCCAGCTGGGGCTAACACACCAGCAGACAGCAGCACAGTACAGGTGGCCTGACACAGATGTAAATATGCCCTGCCACTGATGGGCTCTGAGTGAATTCGCTTTGATTCAAATCAGGATGTATTTACATTAAGAAGCATGGCAAGATGGAACATTGTCACATGCTTATGGCCGCAAGAGAAACATACAAAACTGTCATGGGTCTCAGCAGACTTCAAAACAACATTGGAGACTGTCTTTCTTAACCTGATTCACCAGCCAGTCTTCCACGGACATCCTAATCTCCTCTCAATTTTCTGAAGTACAAGGAACAGAAAGGGCCTGTACCCCCGTTTTCTTGAGACCATAAGGGTGTATTTCAATCAACAACGTGTGCAAATGAAATGTCACGCCCTTTAATGTGCGAGCACTGTGGGAAATGTCGATAGAAATGTCAAGTGGTTGGAGGGATGTGGGACCAGAGGGGTTGATATCATTCACAGTACGGTAAACTGAGGGGCCACTGGGCACTCCCAACCTTAACAGTGAGGGCAGCAGAGGGAATTCTGAATTTGTTTCATAACTGCAGTGTATGTGCAAGATGATCAAATTAAATAACTGGTCTAACTTGCAAATATTTCACTACTTTTTTGTTTGAATGTTTTTTGAGGGGGCAGCATGGTGGCACAACTGGTAGAGCTGCTGCCTCTCAGCGAGCAGGTCCTTGGTTCAAATCCTTGTCCAGGTGCCTTTCTGGGTGGAGTTTGCATGTTCTCTCCATGCATGCATAGGTTTTCTCCGGGTACTCCGGTTTCCTCCCACAGACCAAAAACATGTATGTTAGACTGATTGGTAACTCTAAATTGTTGTCCATAGGTGTGAGAGAGTGAATGGTTGTTTGTCTCTATGTGGCCCTGTGATGGACTTGCGAAGCCGTCCAGGGTGTACCTCGCCCCTCGCACAGTGATTGCTGGACATGGGCACTGGCGACCCCCGTGACCCAAAATGGAAGAAGTGGGTAAAAGATAATGGATGGATGGATGTTCTTTGAGGTTCAGATAAAGATAAATGGAATAAAGATGATCTTTACTCATGTGGTGCACATATGTTTTTTATGGGTTTGTATGAGCAGTTTTGAAGAAATGTGTTTCAGGTTTGCAGTTCATGAAAATACTTAATGTAAAACAGTGAATATATACCTCTCTTGTTCACATTAATATAACCAGAAACTTGGTGACCATGCTTTAATAGCATGCACATATTTATCCCATCATATACTCACAGTCAGGTTCAACACAACAGCTTCAAAATAACTGAAGATAAACATCCAGCATGTTCACTTTGAAAAAGCAATGAGCTTTTCAAATAAAGTCTTTCATTAACTGATCAAAGCAGATTTAGGTAAGACGCCTTCTTTTTCCTGCTCTTTGCCAACCAGTGGTTTGAAATTTGCTGGTTTTAAAGCGGAGAGAGATTATTTTGCCTCACAGATAGAAGCATCCACCTGTCAGAGGGAGTTAAGAATGACGTCCTATCACTGACAGTTACACTATTAGCCTGCCCAGAATTCAATATTTCTCAGTGGAAAATAAAATATAGGGAAAATAAGAACATGGAAAGTGCGCCCACCAGGAAAAAACATGGCGGCTCAAATCTTGCCGACGACGTAATTCTACAGTCAGAAAGAGAAAGAAACACATGATGTCTGGACTTGTGCCTATGCAGAAAGATTTTGCAGTATATAAGTATGTCATGTTATAGCGCTATAGCAGAGCGGACCTGGGTTCAGGCTCAAATTAACTTTGTGGCAGACTGGACTGTCAACTGCAATTACCTGTCTTATGCTTCCTGAACCATCCTGGTAATTTATTTCCTCTTTCTCTCCCTTTAAGACTTTCTCTCTGTGTTCCCTCTGTGTTCTCTCGATTCATGTATCACCAGCGAATGTAAACAGACATTGGCTACCTCCTTGTAACTTGGAAGGCTTAATAATAGCAGAATTGCTTTGTACGCTTAGAGGCTATTTAAGGTGATGGGCCCCAACTTTCTGCTCTGCCTCTTTCCTTCTTTGTCCTCTCGTCTACCTCTTAGGATAAAATACGTTCATTGTTTTTATTAGAGTACAAATTAAACAAAAGAGTTGTTGCATTTTTCAGAACTGTTATGGATAATGTCTATGGGGAAATGCAATGAAATTAGAAGAAAAAGAAAGGAAATCAGTGAAACTGATTTATTACTGCATTTGTAAAGTGTTTTGCCTCTCTCTCTCAAAAAAAAAGGTAAAATAAACTTTGAAATGCAACAAGTGTACAAAAATATCAATTGCACTTAATAGAAAGTAAGCCCATTATCCAGGAAACATCTGCTATTGAAACCAACTGAAACAGATCATTACAACTTGTGGAAGAACAAAAACCCTTCACAGAGTTATCATTGCAGTGAATTACCCTGCAAGTTAAGTAAGACCTGTTATGATTAGTGTGAAAATGTTGTAACATGGCAGCACGGTGGCGCAACTGGAAGAGCTGCTGCCTGTCATCGAGCAGGTCCCCGGTTCAAATCCCGGTCCGGGCGCCTTTCTGGGTGGAGTTTGCATGGTCTCTCCGTGCATGCGTGGGTTTTCTCCAGGTACTCCAGTTTCCTCCCACAGACCAAAAACATGCATGTTAGGCTGATTGGTAACTCTAAATTGTCCCAAGGTGTGAGTGAGAGAGTGAATGGTTGTTTATCTCGTTTGTCTCTATGTGGTCCTGTGATGGACTTGCAACCTGTCCAGGGTGTACCCTGCCCCTCGTACAGTGATTGCTGGACATGGGCACTGGTGACTCCTGTGACCCAAAATGGAAAAAGCAGGTAAAAGATAATGGATAGATGGATGGATGTTGTATCATCATTGCCTTTTTAATCACGATTATTACCATATATGTAGCAGGGCATGGCATTAGGTGATCAAGAAGAAAAATCAATCTCTGGCTTGTTGTGAGTGAAAAAATATTGTTCTTACACAAATTGTAATGTCTTCAGTTGTCAGTTTTTTCTGTCAGAATCTGACTTGCATATATTGGAAGTGATTTTGATCAACATTCGTCCAGGATTTTCGAAGGTCCTTTAAAGTTTTACTCTGGACATTGGCAGCCTTATCACTTGTTTTCTGACCAGTCTTTCACCATTTTCAGACAATATTTTTTGTGGTTAAACTACACATATCCCTAAACCATTTGCTAATATTAATACTTCTAAACTCAAAAGATGAACTAGTACTATGTCACAAAACATACAAATAAACCATCTTTAAATACAGATTTTTTTTAGCACTCTTTCACTTGCAGCCAATCAGAAAACAGACCTTTTCAGACCTTTTTTTTTTTAATTTTTTGTAAATAGTTATTTTTTGCACTTTTTGTTTTCCATTTGTCCTCAGTCCTCACAACTTTAACATAACAAATTTGTCTACCACATATTGAATGTTAGAAAAATGTAATCTCTATGTATTTTAGTTGCCAAACGGTGGCTCTGAGAGCAATAATTTGAACGTATAATACTTGCACACCAAGAGTGACCAAATAACATTTTTATTTGAATAAAACTGCAAAATCAAAATGTTACAAATAAATGGGCATAAACAATGTCACTATTGGTCCTTAAAGTATTAATGACAAATTAGATTGTAGAAACAATCAGGACTTTAAATAGTTGATAAAGGTTGAATGGAAAAAAAAAAATACAGAAACAGTTACTTTATGGAGAATGTCAAATTCCTGGTTAGTGAGTTATTATTTAGTAAAATGGTCCATGAAAAATATGTGAGAGAAGAGTAGGACCTTAGTGGGAATTCAACCACTGGTGCGTGCTCTTACATCTGTATTCATCACTGCAAGATGTAGTCAGTGCTTGCTTTTATACATTAGCATGCTGTTTTATTGCATCTGTTAAACTGGATGGCCATTTTAGGGCTAAGTCATCCCTAAATCCACCTCAGTGACACGGTTATGGTCATGATCCCTTGACGCTGATGCTCCTGGGGGGAAAACAAACATTTGGCTATGATGAAAAATCATGTAAGAAAAGCCACAGCTTGGCTCAAGAGCATTTATTCATGCAGACTTGTTCTGGTTTGCATCATGCAGTATCATCTAAGGAAGACCGAGGCTATCTAAGTAATTCAGACCATGTGGTCACATCGTCTTTAACTATAAAAATTAACATTGGGCAAGTAGCCATATGTAACATCAGGCCTATAATCCCCTCTGCTGCCTCTGTTTCATCATGTAACAGAAAATTTGGAGCCATGATGGATACTTGATGTTTCAGGGATGTGGTATAATATTTCCAATGCATCACTACTTATATGTATCACTATCAGTGTTTAGTGACAGCTGAGTAACTGAAAACCTAAACACAACTAGATTTGCAAAGCTTAGTTTCATTACAGGTTTGTTGTGTTCAACACTTTTTTTTTGCTTACCCTTTGGTTCTTAATCTAAAACTTTCCCTATACGTTTGCTTTTCTTTCTTTGTCAATCATGTTTACTCACTGCTGCCCTTTTTTTTTTCTTTCAAAACAGGTACTGGTCTTAAGAAAAAGGTATAAATGTTGCTTTCTTATGTGACATTGTCATTAGCAAATAATTGGGCCAAACACAGTAAAATATGACAGATGTGCTGCAGTTGATTTAAAAAAAATTAGGGGTGCAGATTGAAGTTTAAAGAAGAATATTTAAAGTGAAGAAGGGAAAGCATTGCACAGTCTGCTGGTGTGGGGGACAAGCAGGGCCAGGCTCCACTTTGTGTTCAGTCCAAAGTCAAAATTAATTTCAAATGCTAATAAAAGTAATTGCTTACTCTGTTATTTACTCTTCATTGCAGCAGTATAAGAAAGATTATAGAATGACACTGGAAGAGGTCCGGAGAATAATCAAAGAGTTATAATGCTGACAGCAAAATGAAGAGAAATGAGAACTCAATTAAAGACAGGGAGGTAATGAGAGGGTGGGGTGGCCCTTCAGTGTATTGCAAGAGGAGGGAGAGTAGGGAACTCTCCTGCCTTAATGAGCTTAGCCCCAGGACTCTGACTTACAGGTTGACAGGCTAAAGGTGAATGACCAAATGGCTGCTCAGAAGACTGTAAATCTGCTGCTGAGGTAAAGTGTTGCACAAACCTTGATGAGTTGATAAGTGGTCGGTAATTACAAATGACTGGAACCTTGCCATTCATATACATTTTGGACTGTGTGCACACTGTAAAAATCAAGGATGTGTTTCTAATAGTAGAAGTTATAGGAGATTAACATTTGCAAAGTGTCAACTCAGTGATATCCTGATGTTGTTATGAGCATGTACAAAGCCGTTCTATTCATCTACATTTTTGTGCATTGATTATTCCCTCTGAAATACACTCAAACACACACCACACACACACACACACACACTCATTTTTCACCATTTATGTGTTTCAGATGAAACACTTCATTTTACAAGCAGTTTTTTCTTGTGAGCTTGTATGCATTTTGCTTCTTTTTATCACCACTTTAACAGCAGGAACAAAATGAGAGACAAGCAGAAAAAAATGTACTTTTAAGATTGCCAAAGAGCAAAGTTGAGGTTAAGCTAGAACATGGAATCATATGAACTAAAACCCATTAAGGAGAAGAGTATAATGGAAATAAAATTAAGGTAAAAAGAATAGTATAAGTATAGCATGATGATCTGCTGCTTAGTGATCAGATTACTGAAAATGGCATGGGTCAGTAATGGTCGTTAAACAAATGAACACACATATCGTGTATAAATGCTCATAGAACAACACTGTTACCACCTTGGCACATGGTTGTTCATGGATCATTGATGGGCTCGATTGCATAGCCCTGACTCATCCTTGGGTACATGTTGAACCCTGGGGAGTCTATTGGCATAAAGATACTAATGGAGTGGAGCAAGAAAGCTGCTGGGAATGGCAAATCTCTGACTGTGGGGATGCAGCGGAAGTCTATGTGGGATCAAGCTCCCTCCCGTCAGCCCTGAGTTTTGATCTACAGTGAGGCACAGCTTTTGATGTCTTAATCATCTCCCTCAATCGAGCTCAGGGAGGTTGGGGAAAGCAGAGCAGAGTGGAGAGAAGGGGAAGGGAGAAGAGAAAAGAGGCAAGAGGGTATAGAGGGAAGCAACGGGGCAGCCCAAGGATGTGAGGGATAGGAGTCTTGTGTGGGAGAAAGATGCATAAGATCGCCTATTTCTCCCTGGATGACTAAGTCTCAGTTGTTGCCTCAGAATCTAAACTTGTTGTAAACACATTCAAGCTAGCTGTCTTGATTAAAAGATTAGAACTGTGTGTTTCTTGCATGAAATCCATGTAACTGACAACTTACAAATTCATCTTTACAAAATACCTGAAGAATAAAAAAAATGTGGAAAAGACATCACAGTTACAGAAAGCTAAGATCAGACAATGCTAGAAAGTTACACTTCACAGAAAGCCAGTGTTGAAAAGGTTCACAAATGATCATAAGAAATGCAACTGAGAGCCAGAGTTCAGCATAATCCAATTAAATTAGCAACTATACTGTCTTAAGCAGGGAACAGAGGCCAGAAAGAGAGAAGAGATGATTTAGACAGGGTCCAAGCTAGTGGTATAGAAAAGACACAGAGAGAAAGAGAGTCAAGATTACACAGTCAGATAAAAGAAGAGTGAGTCAGAATGTATTCATTCATCAAAAGTTAGAGACCCCCACCCATGGCTTCTCCTCAGGGCTAAGTGTTCCATGGAGACGCCTTATGAGCAGAGAGAGTGAAGAAGAACCCCTCCACCCACAAACTCCAACCCCCTACCGAAACCACTATCAGTATCGAAAAAGAATAGCACAGCATGCCTTGTCATCCCCACACTTCTCAGACAGAAGATACAAGCAATTAATAAGTCAACAAAACTGTTTTTTTCAGACACTATGCTATAATAACACAATACACAGTTAGAGAACAAAAACCAGCGTTAGCCCTTAGAAAGAAAAATACAGCAGTTTTTCCTCTGTGTGAACAAATGAAGAAAATGTTGACTTGTACAAATTTTGAAGCTGAAATGAAAGTCGCTAATACAGTATACCAAAAAACTTAACTGAAAAGGGTCTGTAAATGTGGGCTTGATACTTATCAGCGCCCAAAATAAACAGCAACAACCCTACATGGTGACCAAGTAGTGTTACAGTTACACATTATGTAATGCAATGCTCTGTCTGTCTGTCTGTCTGTCTGTCTGTGTGTGTATGCATATATATATATATATATATATGCATATATATATATATATATATATATATATATGCATATAT
>NC_056505.1:24372671-24373094 GCF_014905685.2 Nematolebias whitei | reverse complement strand
ATATATATATATATATATATATATATATATATATATATATATGACAACACACACACAAACACACATACTGTAAGATATGAACTAAGTAAAACATCAACTAAATACTCTAAGCACTAATAGCATAAAACAATAAAAACAATATGTCGACGTGGATATTAAATTGATTTAAATGGCTTCAAACATCTGCTAAGTTCATGGCAAAAACCAACACAGACGTTCCTGTTTTTAGTTTTTTACATCACTTTATAAAATGTGGCTGTTTTTGTTTCTTTTTTTAAATATATAATTTTCTTGTATTTTTCAATTAATATGTTTTTATTTTTAATGATTGTCTACTGTTGTACTGATAAATATCTCCTGGAGAGTAAACGTAAACTATATCTTGGCTATATATATATATATATATATATATATGTATATGTG
>NC_056505.1:24346104-24372271 GCF_014905685.2 Nematolebias whitei | reverse complement strand
AAATACAGAGAAAGAGAGAGAGATGTGGGTGTTGGGCAGTTTGGTTTTTTGGATTTTGTTAAGTCAAAATGGACTTGGTACTTAAAATCTTTTAAATTGAAGAAATATATATCAACACAGTTTTCTGTAATTATCCACGCACTTGCAAATACTATATTTGAATTTCTTAGCCCTACAGGAACACTTGTTAAATCCCATCTTATGTCTTGTTAAAAGACAAAATACATTGACATTTTTCAAACTCACATCATCATGTGTGTGCATAAGGAGACAATGGTGAGTAAGCCATGCAAATCATGGTAGTAGACTAAATGAGTGGTGGGTTTAATCATGAATCTGCTTATTAAATCCAGTATTCTGATTGGTTGACTACCTAATTTATGAGGATACTTTGTAAAAGAAATGTAGTGAATTTCAATATTTCAGCTATTCATGGTGGAATGGGAGGAGATATGTTTCTGGACCACAGCTCTAAGCAGCTGGTGAAGCTCAAGAAAACAGGCATAAAGAATTTGTCTGGTCGAGACTTAGTGAAATAATATTACACTTATACTTACCACTTCAAAGGGGTTTAATGCACCAAAAAATTTAACCCAGCTCCAGAGCAGGTGCTCTTCTCAGAATAGCTTACAGTCCTAATTTAGTAACTCCAGAGTCAATGAACAGATACAGTAGATGTATACCATTGATAGAGACCTCAACTCCCACTCTTGAGCAGTGTAAGTTCAAAATGAAGTGCACAAGACATGACAGTGGAACAGATTTTGTTAAATATGGACAAAATGTTGTTATTGAGCTTTCATTTTACTAAATTATGGTGCACATTAACACCAACCTCTTAACCACTGAATTTAATCCATCAATTATCCAGAGAGCTGTTGCAAATTCTACTCATTGGCTGCAAATTGTGGTGCCTCTCGCACACACACCGTCTCATGGCAGATTTGCCACTTGCTATATTTATCTGGTACCGATGCATATTTATTTCTAATTCTTACACGGCTGCAGGCTCTGCCGTGATTCGCCATCCTCTACCGGCATTAGTGGTCTATAATAGGGCTTAGAATTACATGTGGAACCCTGTTGGAGTCTCATGGCTGGATTTAAGGTGGGATTTATCATGTTCAGAATTATTCACTGCTCAAGCTCATTTCCAGGCTGTATGAAGTACGACAGAGCTATGAGACTCCCAAAAAAGTCAATATGGTATTTCAGGAGGAGACGAAGGAAATTACAGGGTGGGAGGACAAGAAGGTACTTGGGAAAGTAGAACAGGGTGAAAGAATGAAAGAAATGTTATTATTATTATTGTCATTATTATTATTATTTTAGAAAAACAACTTCATCTAGACAGACACAATATGGTAATGAGACCATGGGCACCAATGGCCCCTACAACCCAAAAAGGAAGAAGTGGGTAAAGATAATGGATGGATTGATGGATGTAGTCCGCTCAAGAGCTATGAAATTTCTTAAATTAAATGGGTCTGAAAATAGGATTACTACAATATATCTTAGAAAAAGGTATGAAATAAAAATACAACAATTCTATAAAAAGTAGGATTCATCTTTGTAAATCAGTAAACTAATATCACTAATATAATAATAAATAGTTGCTACATGTTTAATGTTATTGCATAACAACACATTCTGGACTTCAACACATACACTAAGTTTATATCATGGATGCACAATATTGGATTTTTGGCCGATATACGATTTGCCGATATATTAAAACTTATTTGGCTGATAACCAATACTGATACCGATATTTTATATACTTTCCTTTGTCAGAACATAGCCCTCTTATTTAGACAAATTTGCTACAAAAGTAGTGCAACAGCTGTAAGAGCTGGTGACATGTATTTAGTAACAGCCATATGACATGCATAGCACTTTAACTTATATTAAATGAAAAGTGTTAAATGTTATTTATTAGCATTAGTTACCTGCGATGCTGTCTCACTAAGTTGTGGAGGCTTGTTCCAGGTTCCTAGCTGCAGTGTGGGGTCCTCTGCACTCCTGTGTATGAAGGACAGACTTTTTAAGTTCAAAGTTTTTGTCTATCCATTGTGCCGTAAGACTAATCATGCTAACGGGGCTAACACGACGTCCAAATGTCTGTGGTAAAACTCACCCAAGTGCTATCGGCTATTAGCGTCTCAATGACATCGGAAATGACGGCTTGCAACTCGGGTAAGGTTACATCGGAAAAATATCTCCGACTGGGGACGATGTAGCGAGGCTCAACGTAGTCCAAAAAACTTCAGACTCCAACATCCTCACCAACGGAAAAAAACCTTCCACAACGCCAACATTTTGACTTTTCCTCTCCGCCGTGAGATCAGGTAGGCGCATGTGATGTCATCACGTTGTGCTGCCACTGCAGGTATCCTTGACACTGGGTTGTCATACAAAAACAGCGTCTTTTATATCAGTGTTATTTTGATGGAATGGCCGATGCCTGATATTTAACTTTAACATTAATATTGGCCAAAACTGATACCATGCCGACATTATTGTGGATCCCTGGTTTATATTGTTAAAAACATAATGGAAAATGGGGTATGAACCCTTGTCACTGTGTTGATGCTGTTGACACACATACTGTAGGTCTTAGGAGAGCTCAGTTCACCTGTCAGATGCAAGAGGTCACCAGATGAAACACATGAACCTCAGGGGTTAAAACAACATGTCTGAGGGGAAATAAATATGAAACAATAAAAAAAAACATTTCCAGACAATGTGAAACAGTTAGCATAAACTTGGATTAAGAAAATAAAAACAATCAGTGCAATATTGCATTCAATTTATGACACTAATCCTGTTTAAGGCTTTAATGTTTAAACAAAAAGAAAATGTCAGGTCAGGATGGTCAAAGTTTATTTAGAACATTTGGAACATGAAATCACAGAACACTTTGATTCATACCAATGTATTTGATGTTCCCATCAACAGGATGTTCATTCTTCCCATCTCAGACCTGAATGCAACAACAGAAAAATAAGAAGTCAATGACAGTAAGCTGTAGTTTGAGAATGGTCTTATCTACCTCAGATACTGAGTCAGTGAAACTGTTTGGGCTGAAACAGATTTATGTTCTTTTTCTTGCATTTTATGGCACAAACAAAATAAAGGGTATGATCAACAGCGCAAGCATTTTAGATAAAACACTAGCTACACTAATTAACAAAAATATTTTTGAAGTCACATGATTCCAAAATTTAAATTAGGTCAACTCTTTTGCTCTTGTGATCCATATGGCAGGAACAATTATTCAGTTCAAGAAATGTCATCTTTTTTTTTTTTTTAACCAAGTAAATAATTAATGACATACATCTAATGGTATCTGTTTTACTGCTTATTGTTTCATTCAGGACTACCCTTAAGACTAATTAGTTATCCTAATTTTTAATTAGCGGAGCCATGTTTTGTTCATTTTGGCAGCAAACTGATAATGCACCTAATCTGAACGCACCTGCTGGAGGGCTCTGTAAAATGATGTCTTTGAATACACGGTAGGTGTTAATACGCATAAAAAAAATAAAAAAAATTCAGACTGAAGACAGTGATTTATTAAATTTATTTTTATTTTTAATTTTCTTTGGCTTTACATAAGATTAACAAACTATTAAAAGAAACCAATCTTAAACAATAACTTTAAACAACCTCTCAAAATGCAACACGGAACTGTTTTCACATCCAACTGCAATAATGAAACATGGGTTTGCACAAGAACAGAATTCAACAGTGACTCTGAGAAAACAACAAAAAAAGCACAGAGCAACTTGACCTTTGCCACTGTTGGCAGCAAACCAATCACTAGCACCCATATCTGAACATGTGCCTGAGGCCAAACTCTCTCCTCACACACAGCAGGAGTGGGAAGGAGAGGAGAGAAGGGATTTGTTTCAGCCACATGATGATGATACAGAGGATCTGCCTCCACCCTCCCCATCACTCCCAGCTCCCCTACCTTTCCCAGCCACAGGGCTTTTCCTGACACCACCATATTCATCTCTTCTTAATACCACAATAAACTTTTTTTTTCTCTATAAAGAAGGAACCGACTCATGTTGTTTTAATGTTCCAAATTTGCCAATATGCTATACGCTAAACGTAAGGTCAGGAGAAATATGCATACCAGTATTTCTGTCTATTTATTCTGGCCTGGGCATTGATTTGGCTCTGAGGTATTTTGTGGGTAGTTGGTGGTCTGGATCATGTTACTGGACCAGCTGTCTCTCCACAGTGGAAAACTTTAATAAAAAGATCAGAATAATATGAACACGGTGAGCAAACTGCAACATCCTGATAAAATCCACTCCCGTCAGTGAGTCTGTTGATGATTCATAGACAGACACAAACTTAATCTCAGGCATGTAAATATAGATGCAAGCACATCTTAGATTCAAAATTATTACAGCTTTTTTTTTACAATTGTTTGTCTCACCAGGCTGGCTAATTACATTTGTGGAGAAAAGGGCAAAGGTCAATGGGAAGAAAACATCATCATCTTAATCATCAGATTATTCTTTTCGAATAATCTCCAACAACATTTTACACTTGCCATTATGTGACCTGATGAGAGCTTACTTAGTGTCTCGTTGCCAGATGTTTGCTGAAAGATAGTGGATACAATTCAAAGAAGGCAAATTATATTGTGTTTTGAAGAAACACATCAACTTTCTTGTAGTGAAAATAAATGACTACAAACTTATGCTGGTTGGATGTCAGCCTATGGCAGTTGCAGCTTTTAATCTGTACTATTCTGTTGGTTGCAGGATCCAACCATCATCAATGGTCCTTAATCATTCATAGAGCACAAAATAGATTCTACATCTCTCTGTCTCTCTCTCCCTTACCTCTGTCATGGATTTAATCAGTTTAGCTGTGACATTCTGGTTTTCTGTGGTTTTGCTGGATTCCCTGTCAATATTTAATTAATTTGCTCAACACACTGGGTAAAGATTAAAGAACTGTATATTGGATTATCAATGGCACAGAGGCAGGCAGACAGAGCAGTTGACTCATTGCAAAAAATCCAACCAATTACAGTGGATTACTAGACTTGTTTGGCTCACACTGTGATGCTACATTCTATGCTATTATAACATATATTACAGTCTACTTAGGATGAATGCCATTATAGAGGCTGGCATTGACATATCTGGAAAATTTTTAATAGACTATGAGTGATGCTAATCCAGCAAAATCCAGTAAAATGTGGAACAAAAGATTTCAGAAAGAAATGACGAGGAAAAAAGCTATGCACAAAAATATACATGAATACAAATTATAACTCTACATGCAGGAATTATAATGAAAAATATAAATTATTTTTATACTCTGACGATATGAAGAATGAGATGAATATTATGGTATAGCCAACATTTTGTAGACTCTTTTTTCCCTGCTGTATTATGTGAATGTTGTTTCGATACCATATTATTGTATGTTTATTTTACTAATGTTTCTTCACTTGTTGCCATACCATTAAATTGGTCTTTTTCTCCTCCACATACATAAAATGCAAACATGTGTGAACATGATCCCACTCTGACAACAAATACAAGAATCCTGACCTGAACAGAATCTCTCGAAATACCCCAAGATGGAATATAAAGCTACAGAAGAGCTGTACAAGCAGTGTAGGAGGAGGTGGTGGGTGGTTGCAGACCCAATTAATCAGAGACTCTAACTCCACCTCTATCTCTTCCAATATACCAACTTCGCAAGACAAACTATTAGTGTGCACTGCCTATGTGCAAACTTCTTTAACCCCTATTAAATTCAACCAAGGTCATAAAAAGGGTATGCTTATGCTATCGTGGGATCAAACTCGCCCTATTAAATGTGATTTGAGGCAGGGGGTGGGGGTGGTGACTGGGGCTGATGTGGCAAGGATCTTGAACAAACACTCCATATAATGGCATTATTTTCTACATAGCACTTACTAAAGACTGAACGGTAACATTGAAAACCATTATGACAAAGGAGTGTTGCTGTTTTTTTTAAGGGATTAATTAACCTGTTTTGAGGTTCTTTAGGCCAAAACCATGCTGTTAATTTGTCGGGTGGGGTTCAGAAATGATGGTTAGGACATACAGAAGTGTTAAGATGAGTTAAATGCTGAGATGGGGTAGAGGCAGGGCAGCCGACCTGGGACCCAAAAGTCCCAGGTTCAATCCCCAATCATTCCCACATATTGTGGTGTCTCTGAGCAAGACACCTAATCCCCAAATGCTACCCATACACCTACATAGCTGCCCACTGCCCCACCTGGGTGTATCCCAGGTGCGATGAGTTAAATGCAGAGAACTAATTTCACCATTATATGGAAACCTACAATGATAACACATAGCACCTTACTTTACTTTAACAGTCACTGCACTACTCGTTACAAGTTTTCTAAGAAATCACCTACTTCAGTTAAACACAACAAAACAGTGATTAACCACAGTTACTAATATCTTTATAATGACAGTAACTGTAGTCTTTTTCATAAATCATCTTCCGAACCTATCTCACTGGAGTCATGAACAAAAGTACAAAAGTATTTTAAGGGGTCAAGGTCAATTGCTAAAATAACTTTGTAAAATAAATAATTGCCAAGCAAAATAAGCACATTATCAAAATCCAAGTAATTTAAACACCGGAGTAGGCAACTGACAGAGAGGATTTGAACACGTGTAAATAAGTGAAGTTTATTGTATGATTGTGTAAGTGTTTGGGATGGATCTGCAGTGAGATGGCACTAGGATAAGTATCTCAAATTGAATACAAAGTTATTTTGGATGATTTGACTAATGTTTGCTTCTTACAGTTGTAGAAGCAGCTGTCAGCAAGGCGAGATTTTCAGGAGCTTAATGTGAGTAGTATTTCATTGGAGAGTGCCAGGCCAGAGACTTCGATTAATTAAGTACTTTTTGTATTTGAACGTAGAAGCAGATGCCCAGCCCAGGATTGTTTTACCTGGATTATTGAACATGAGCTTTGATGTAGAAGCAGATGGTTCCAGAGACGTTGAGGCTGATGGTCCCGGAAGTGGATCTTGCAGGTGACACAAGGGACTCAAGGAACTAGGAAGGCCTCATGAAGACACCAACAAGCCAGGGCTTGAAAAGACACAAAGGAACAAGATTAGAGCATCCTTGGTAAACAGGGCTGTCACAGAGTTATCAAATGGCTTCAATGTTCTAGCATCAAAGTATTGGCTCACATGAGCTTAAAAGCTGTAGTACTAGATCTGGAACAGGTGCGAAAGGTTGGCTCCGCCCTGTCACTCAGGAGTTACAATGACCTGGGTTAGCAGCAGAACATATAGGATAGCCACACACATTAGTGTAGTTGCGGCCAGTGGGTGCATGCTCTGACCACAACACACCACCTTGTACAAAGCCATCTTTTATCTTAGTAGACACAGTGATACGTCACTGAACAACTTCTGTTCAGTCTGTGTGAATGATTGAAGATGTACAGTAGTCCTTTAAACAACATTAAAGCAGAACAGATGTTTGTTTAAATACTTGTCTTACAATTTACAGCATAACACCAAATAATCAAAGATGCATTGATAGATACTATTCCATGCTGTCCTTTTAATAAAATCTTTAGGAACTGTCAAAGCATTTTAATCTTTTTTTTTTTTTTTTTGTATTGTGGCTACATTTTATTTAATAAAAAAAAAAAAAAGTTTTCAATTACACTGTAAATTTTCACGAGTTAGATCACAATATTCCAGAACACAACTCAAAGTGTGGAAATGTAAAAACAAAGCTAGTTAGAATATAACTTTAAAACAACTCTTTTTTAAAATGTGGTCAAGGTAATAAATTCCAGCACTTAATTTAAAATAGATAATGGAGTTTATTTTTTTATTTTTTGGCTCATTATATTTAATTAACGGCCGTTTAAACAAGTTCAAATGGCTGAGATAAAAGATGAGGTACAGTAACTATTCAATAATGGTGGAAACATGTTTTTGAAGTAGTTTATTTAGTTCAAATGTGAGGACTATTGGAATTAATTTGAATCAAAACCAGATTAAAAACTTCTATTCAGATGTTGTTTTATGTCTTAGCAGCACGATATTGACACACAAACACAAAAACTATGGACAGACTGCTATTTGGTTTGGTACACATAACAGATTGTCCAGTAGTGATTGGAAAATCATTTGTCTTTATATTAGAGCTCAGTGTTTTATCATTTTTGGCTCTTTTTACAGTCTTTTCCAGACAAAAGAAAAGGCCAAATAAAAACAAAATATTGCATAGGTATTACAAATTCCAATTTTAATTGTGAAGAAATGTTAACTCCATTCTTTATCATTATTTGTTGAATTACCTAGTATATTTTGGGTTTCAATGTCCTGGTTTTTTTTGTTAAGGAGGCAGAAAGTCAAATGTGATGTTTGCTACTATGAACACAACGGCAAACACATTCACATCATGACATATGCCTTTTTCATGAGATTGTTTGATTTAGGAAGATACACATCATTATTTCCATATCGAATACACTGCTCAAATTTAAAGGAAAAAAAGCTGAAACTAAGTGATTACAAACAAACACACGACGACGCACATGCACCCCCTCCCCCACACACAAATATATGCAGATATACTGTATAACTCCCATAAACAATGTATTTTATATTATTTTTACTCACCTTTTGTCATTACTATACACATAGTGTCCACCTTCCTCTGCTCCAAGCACCGCTCTCGAGTATTGTTGGCTTGGGTTTGAGGTAAAAGTAGGTGACGTAAGGTAAGTGAGTTAGAAAAGCTTGGAGGAACAGAGGCTGAGAAAGCTGTCAGTGCGAAAAACCTCACAGCATCAGAATTCAACACAGTGTGTCACATGCACTGCATCATTACTATAATGTATCAGGTCTACTTTAGTTTTTGAGTATACTACCACAATGTAGTCTGTCTGCCTGTTTCTGTCATTGCCCATATGTGTGACAACCTGTACTGAAATCTCATGTGGTCTTCCTGTTCATTGGAGGGTCTCTTTGATTACACCTCTGCATGACTGAAAGTTCGACTTCCCTGCCTAGCATCCGTTTTTTTTTTTTTCAAGCAGTGTCACAACATGGAATGCCAGCCAAACAAGGAAGACTATAAACCACAAATAAAATAAGGGAAGAACTTTTGGAAGAAACAAAAGAGAGAGGAAAATGAGAAGGACGAGTTTCACACTCTTGGCCAGGAATGCTCTGCTCCAGCGCTGTCAGTTAAATATTCACCCCACCGCCACCCACAGTTACACATATGCACCCATTTCTGTTCTTTTCTGAGTCCAGATGCACCTGAAAGAATCCAAGCAAATCCCACAAAAAAGCACAAAATCACCAAAGCATGTGTGTGTGTGTGTGTGTGTGATGGAGAGAGAGAGAACCCAGATGTTTTTTTGGCCCTTGCCTCTTTTTCTCTCCCGACTTGCCTGGTGGGGTGTCTGATGGCCGTGGACGTGTTCACTCTGTTGTGACTAGTACCAGATGTGCTCCATTGACCCAAATCACCTAGGCTGTAGACATGCCACATAGTCCCGATACTTCAGGACCCACCACACAATCAAACACACCTGTTTCCATTCATGAGCAATGCTGAAAGAGGTGCATCTTGGGAAACACTGTCATCTATTTTTCTTTTGTTGCTCACGCCTTTCTCGCTCCTGTCTTCATCATTTCCTCTCACAAATTGGGGATAAATTTTACCCAAGAGTTAGTAAAAAAATAAATAAAAGAAGAGAAAACTGATCCAGTGACGTTGTGGACACATTTAAATTTAATTTACAAACACAAGGACTTGATATTTTGTAACCAGATATTTTGGGAGGAGGCCTGTTTGATTTGGGAACTTGTTTCATCTTACTGATTCAGAATTAGCTTGAGTAAATACACCTGCACGACCCTAAAGTACTCCAAAGGTCAAAGTCATTCAAACATTTAAAGAATAGTAATTAAATTACCCTTGGTGCTGAATAACTTTAATTTGGTAGCTGCACAAATTGCTTCCAGCTTTCTGTCTTCTACAAAGCTCCCCCTTCAGCTAAGCTTTAATATTTTATTAAGCCGGACTTGTAGCAACAAACAGCCACTCATTTTCTAAATCTTAAAGCAATCAAAGCTAATTCTGACCATTTAAAAGAGCCAGTGTGTTTTGTTACTCTTCTGTGGTGGAACGAAGCGTAGCAGATGCACCAAGAGAAGAAACTTTACGATACAGGCTAAAGCTAACATAAGCACTTCAGTGTCAATGGGCTTCCTCATTCTCTCGGCCTGATTTATGTAGTGAAATAAAAATTGCTCCCTACATAGAATTAGTGGGGTTTTCAGAAGGGGTGAGGAGGGACCTAGGGCCTACTTTGCAGCTGCTTTGTGGGGAGGTTTTGCCCAGCTGGGGACGCTTAATATGGTTCAACTGAGGTCCAGGTGAAGGCAGCCACAGAGCTCTACAATAACTCTTCATTTTGATCCTGGCCCATTGCCAGCACATCTACTACCTGAGTCTCTTTGAAGAGCGACACATTGGCCTGGGTATTTAACCATGCTGTTTGAGGTCCTGCTGCTGGAAGCAGAGAGGAAAAGGGGAGAGAGAGATAGAAAGAGACACACAGAGAGAGAGGAATAGAGAGATAGATGTAAAGTGGAGGGAAGAGACTGAAAAGGACTGCAGTGGCAGAGGCAATAGAGGCTTGAACTGTGATGAAATAATCCAGCATGTTGAGCTGACAGTACAAACAGATAGAGATGAGCAGCAGCTATAAAGGCAGCCCCGTGGTGACCTGTAGTTGTTTCATAACCACCCTCACCTTCACAACACTTACAAATTACAAATATAACCTCTCCGTTAGTTGTTGTTTGTCTTAGTCAGAAGCATCATTTTGTATGTATGATAACAGTATATTGTATCGCCAAATGACTGTGGCTGAAACGTCACATATCAGCAACAATAAACAGTTAAAGTTGCATCCTGATTTTGATTTGTCTCCCAGTAGAGCTAAACCTAACATACAATCAGAAATAGATTGGTCCTGTAAAGAAAAATAAATCACACCGTTGTTAAAAACAAAACTTTATCAAGTTACGTCGGCAGCTTTAGTGTTTTCATACCAGTCAGTTTTTTTTTTAATAGAGAAAATAAATAAATAAATAAACTCTGCTGGATGGGGCTCTTGGCTTTGATACAGTTTCTGGGCTGGAACTTTGGCAGCGTGTTAAATATTAATAGCGATTAACCCAGTTCAAGCTCTGCAGCAGAGAGTACAGACAGAGTTCAAAGAGCCTTCTGCTCTGAGCGGGCACTCTCTGCTCTCCAGCAGTTTAGCCCTGCTATCAGGAGGCTGCTGCTGTGGCTGGTGCACTGCACCACAGATCAGTCTGGACTTTCTCACTTCAAATACACAGAGAGACACATGGCAGAATGCACAAATGTGTGGACAGTTTGTTCATTGGAGTTCTAAGAGGCTTTTAGGACATAATTAGCCAATAATGGAAAAACAGCCTGTATAAACTCCAAATCCCTTCTCTTCTGTCCCTATCTCTGTCACCCCCACCCACATCCTGCCACTTCCCCACGCTCCTCCCATCTTAGTCTTTTCATTTGCTGAACTCCTGATAGGACATTTTTCTCCATTTCCATGGGCTCAACTGGACCCTTCATGTGTCAACCAGGCACAAGTTCAGTCTTTCTATTGGGTGATCCCATCAACTTCCTGCCTGGTTCATAGGATCTACTTGGCCAAGGTTCCAAGTGAGCTGAGTGCAGCTGAATATTTGTTGTCTGCAGACTGCAGGCCATTGATTGACCTGAGAGCACTCATAATAGCATCTCTCGCAAGAATCACATCCACCTTTTTTTTAATAAACCTTGGAACTGCAGCACTTGTTTTATTTACTTAAAACAAAATTATATATATATATATATATATATATATATATATATATATATATATATAATTGTAGATATTTTTATTTATATTTATTTAATTATTTACCACATTGAAAAAGTCCCAATGTCCACTTAAGTTGCATAATTATTCACTTTTAATTATACTTGAAGTATAACAGAATTAGTACTTACATAGATTCAACTCAATTTTATGTGGTATGTGAATTGCATGTGCAATGCATGAACTTGTTTTCAAGCTACAACAAACAGTTTATATTACTATACTAGCCCTTGTAAAATCTAACAAAGTAAAGTACAACTTATTAAAAGTAGTCCCCAATAATACAAAACAATGTTTTCATTACCTTTATGTATTTCATACCTTTAAAAATGGATTTTGAAGTAAATTGTAGTAAATAATTTGATCAATTTTAAGATTTCATCATGATTTTGGCTTAGTCTTCTAAAACACTGGTGGGACAAGACTCAGTGTTAACCAACAAATATCTGTGACAGTTTGGTGCAGTGATGGCTTACTTTTCCATCCGTCCGTCCGTCCATCCATCCATCCGTCTGTCCGGCCGTCTATCCATTTTCTTTGACTTTTCCTTTCTGGTTTGTGGGGAGCTGGTGTCGATCTCCAGCAGTCACTGTGTAAGAGGCAAGATACATCCTGCGCTGGTGGTAAGTCCACAGAGAGACAAATAAAATGAACAACTATTCATACTCTCACTCACACGTAGAGACAATTTAGATTTACCAATGAACCAAACACTTAAGAGTTATCAATAAACCAAACATGAGTGTCTAACATGAGTGTTTTACACTCTTGATAGGTCTCTCCTGACAGGTTTCTCTTGAAAATGAGTCCTTGTGACTCAATAAGACAAACCTGTATAAATAAAGGTTGAATTTTGGCCTGTGGGACGAAACGAGTCCACTAAGAAAACCCGTGCATGCTGAGGGAAACATGCAGACTCCACCCAGAAGAAGGCCCCTGGCTGTGAGGCAAACTTGTAACTTCCTTGATGGAAGGCAACTATTATGAGCTCTGTGCCACTTTGTCACCCTGGATAACTTTTAAGAGAAAGTAACCAATATAAAGTATTTTCTTTACCAGTTGAAGTCATCATACAAAAATTGTATTCTGTAGAAGAAACTGCAGACCTCAGTGATAGCACCAGCATATCAAGACATTGTTTTCCATATCAGCATTTAAATTTCATAATAATGGGTTAGTCTTTAATATGGTTTAACTTGTTTTAACAGAAACTGCTTTAAGGTAAAACTTAAGTGGAATCATATCTCCCAAAGGTACAAATGCTTATTGTCAAAATTCACAGTGAGTCATAGAAGTACATGTGCAGATATGACTGGTATTGCAAAAAGAACACTTAAAAAGTATTGTATAGTACATTTAGTGCAGCATCAAAGTATTTCAGTAGAATGCCCAGATCGACAGGTTGCATTGATAATTTTCAAATAAGAGAGCCATTTGAAACACACACAGCATATTTATGGTAATACATAAAATATATAACTTACAGTGTTTACAGTGTTGGATTTTTTAGCATTAGTTTACCCTCACATGGTTTGCATCCGCTTGTCTTTAGCTTGATGCAGCTGTCTGACTTCACAAACTTTCTTATACGTTTTTAGTCTTTTGTCTCATCTTTGGCTGTCTGACTTCACCAGGACTTTGACAAAAAACAAAAACAAAACAAAAAAACTGATCAAGCAGCAGCTACAGCACTGTAATGTCTTTCATTGCTATGTTGTGTATGCCTTGTATACAAACTGACATTGCAAAAGTTTTGGGTGGTTGCGCTGATGATCCACCTCCATCAAACAAGCACTCACAAATTATCAAGACTGGAGACCATGGTAGAGTCGAACTAGAGCAAAGTGAGACGTGGTGAGACTGGGCAATCAACAAATGACTATAAACTTAGTCTTTCAGCACTACAGCCTTCCTCTGCCTGGCACATTCACCTCACTAAATAGGTCTGGACACCTCAGAGATCAAACACAATCTCCATTGTGTTGCAATTACCCAGACCTCTGTCAGCTCTTATGCCCTTCACTCCCACCTAAACACTTTCCTTCTCCCTCTCTGTCTAACACTCCCCACCCACCCTTACATCACTCCTCCATATACCTCTTGCCCTCTGGAGGTGATGGTTCTAAAGCAACAGGCCTCAACAAAAGCAGGCTTTATTTACAGCCTTTGGAGAGGCGTACAGGGCAACTGAGCACTGTCACAGCAGAAGTGTTGGCTAGATACTTTGCAGAGCTCACAGAACTTGGCCTGTGTACATTAGCAAACATGCGATCCTGAGACCCTTTCTGCTCAACTGCATCAATTTAGAACATGTTAACTCTTTACAGAGAAAGTCAAAGTGTCACAGATGGTGACTGCTTGTTAATGTGATGTATTCATGAACAATGCGCAGTCAACACGCTGCTAAATCAAAGCTTTATTTAAAACACTATGCCTACTTTTTTCTAATCCAATCCAATCCAGTCTTATGTATAAAGCCCTTTAGAACACCTCAAAGGGATGAGTTAATTAGCAGCTGAAAACAGTAAATGTTTTTCTTCTTTTGACATACCTGCAGTATTCTTGGTCTTACGCTGTTTCAAAGGCTCAATTACCAGATAACAGACCAATGTGCAGTCTAGTGTGCGGATGCCGGATGTGCTGACTCATGTTCAGGCTGCTGTTTAATAATACTGAATACTTATATAATAAAATATATTACTTTACATTATTAGTGTTTAGTAGATCCTTATAAACTGTTTCTTTTTATACTTTATATTTTTGCTATTTTGGGGTGTGACTGGGACCTTGGGTACACAATTTCTTTCTACCTCATGTACCACATGTGATGTGAATGGCAATAAAGAACATTTAACCTTGAACCTTGATATAACTTTTATCACAACTCTTCCCACATTTGATGAATTTGAAATGATTAAGGACGTTCAATAAAATTAAGGAAAAAATATAAAAATAAACCTCTCAAATTACAGTAATTTACAATCAGCTGATATGTCAGTATGGCATATAATCCTGAGGAAAGAAAGGGTTAAAATTCCTTGCCTTTGGAGCTTTCTGAATGATAAGTCTAAAACAGTGAGATCTGAGGTGGGAATGTATGTTCATGCTGTCTGTATTTCATCCCCCTTGATGCATCTGCCAACGAGTGCAGCCCCACTGTTAGCCATTATGTACCTATTAGCCTTCATTATATTCTGATAGCTCTGCGCCAGTTGGTTTCACTCAGCCTGACAGCCACAGCACTTTGTTTAACCTTTTGACTTCCCACAGCAGCCACGCCTCAGTCCCATCCAACAGAAGAAACGAGGAGAGGCACTCTGCAAAGGAATGAGAAGGTCAACAAGAAAACAAACACAGCATAGAAGTGTTTAAGGTCCTCATGAGAAACACTACAACACCTTCTAAGTGTTGTACTTTGCTTGCTGAAAGATGCATCCTTGCTCTTGTGCATCACTGTTTTACAAGAAAGGTTTTAAAATTTCCAGCAACAAGACAACAGAAGCCAAAAGCGGGATAATGAACCACTCTTATCTTTCCCTGCATTCTTGCATGTATGCTGCCTGAGTGACACAACACGGACACTTACACATTACTTTCTCTTGCTAACATCCCCCACGAGTCTTCACAGATCTGCCTGCCAGACATATTCAAATTGCAGCTCTTCCTGGTCTCTGGTCGGCAGACGTGAGGAGTTGTCTGAGACAGAATGAGGAGTTAGAGTACAGACATGGAAAGTGGCTGGGATAACATGGAGCCACATTGAGCTCAGCTTCTCTGTCCCTGCCTTGTGCTAATCTCTCTGGAGAGACAGAGGTGGCCATGTTGGGTCAAAGCCTCTACATCAAGGGCTGTGGGCCTGGACAGCTGACCTTGGTCTGGGAGATGGAAGGTGACAAGAGAGGCGGGAGTTAGGAGTGTGTATGTTGGGTTACTGAGGGCAAGCAGAAGGGGAAATGCATGCATGTGTGTGAATTGGAGTTGAGAAATAGAGAAAAAAATGGTAACCACTGCAAGTGTTTCAGTGTGTTTGTGTTTTATCTGTATGTGCATGATAACAAACTGGACCTTCTGTGCCAAGGTTTGTTGAGCACCAAGGAGTTATGCTAAGAAATGTCCAGCGTGTGCTCTGCATAAATTAGTTTGAGTGTCCATACAGCAATTTGACCTGTGATAAGCCTAGTATAAAGGGCTGGACCCCCAGTCAGTGACACCCAGAAAGGGCAAACAGAGGGGGTCCATTTATCATGCTTTGGTGCACAACAAAAATAAATGTGGTGGCAATGGTGAACAATATTATATCGAATAATTCAACAAGTATGTACTCATTTCTAAATAAATACAGTGATAAACTTTTTTCCTGGATGCTTTATAGGTATTTTCCTTGACATTCGCATCAAGTCATAATTAATTTCTATGGATTTGGATATCTGAGCAGTTGAGTCTTAATAAGACAGAAAGCTTGCTCACACATTTTGGACTTGACCAAAATAATAGCTTATTAGGAAATGTATCGCAAATTAGAAAATTATTTTTCATATAAAATAACATGGATCTGAACTTGAGACAGAATACATTTTTCTCAATGGCCAACTAATCCCCTAGGGCTGCCCTTCCTTTGTAATCACGTTCTCTTTTCCACTTTCTTCCTCCATTTCTTCTCAAAGGATTAAAAAGTCAAAATGTTGTGCATGTCTGTGTCTTGTGCGCATTTATGTGGCTCACAGAGTCCTTTTGCTGTGATACAGATTAAGGTCATGAACTCTGAGCTTATTCTTCCCACATTGCACAGCTTAATATTTATCTACAAGTTTTAGAAAGGGATGTTATCTTAGGAAGATTCTCACAGATGTACACATTTTCATTTTAGACATGCAAGGGGCGTGCAAACAAAGTCACAAATACATATGTACTTGCACCAACCATCTATCTTCAGACTTTAATCCATCCTGTTTAGTCAGTGGACTTTGTGTGCAAGGTCTCCTGCCTTTTTATTGATGACATTGAACATAAGGAGCACTTCCATGCAAAGATCTGAGGAGACGTGTGAGGGGAATGAAAGGTCAGTAGGAGTGGTAAAGAGATTGGCAGAGGACACACTGAGTGATACATGGTGATGCAACAACAAAAACTAAATTGGGTAAATGTCCAACAACAACAAAAAATAGAAAAAAAAGGCACAGAAAAAATGACAGCAGCCAAGGTCAGTTCATTTTATTGTGTTTAAATGAATCAAGTATCAAGGAGGTCAGAGCACTTTCACCTCAGCAGTGACCACACTGTTTTTGTGAATCAATTCAGATTGAGAACAGCCCATGTGAAGCATCAGTATAACTCTGATAATCTATGATCTGGAGGGGCCATAGGTGACAAGTGCTCTGATAGTGCCAGTGAACTCATCACACATCAGATCTACCTCATCACACGGTTTCAGATACATTGAGACAAACGCAATAGAAACAGGACATGAAGTACACAGTATTATTTTTCTTCTACTTGCTTTTTTAAAGCAAACACATTACTTTATCACATGCTTGGTTTGATCTACATTTATTATTGTAAACACATTTGTCTTCATTGCTCATTAATAGGGTTATGTCTCTTCACCTCTATCAAGTTAATTATTCTATTAGTCTTCACAATGGCAGCAAACCACAAGATTACTCTGTTATGTCTTTCTTTTATTCTGCAGAGGAGTCCATCAGGCTTTTCTATTATGTAATATCACTACATTTGATCAGTTTGGTATGTATTCAAACAACATTCAGGCAAAGGGCAATTAATATTATATCCAGAAATTGGATAAATACAACTAAAATAGTGAATATTATACTAATGGTTCATGCTCAATAATCCAGGTACGAATCCAACATTGTTCAGTCAGGTCATCTGGACGGTTTCTTTTTTTTTTTTTTTTTTCCTGAGACATTTGGTCTTTCATCCGAAGGACTTCTTCAGTCTGAGACGCAATCGGAGTCCCACAAATACCACACTTCCATAGTGGGAAAAAAAAACCATTATGCTGGTGAGATTGTTTTTTGGGCCTGCCCTCAACCCCCTCTCCCGTCCCTCAAATGGATTTGTAAATGGATTATTGAGCATGAACTGTTGGTGTTTTGAAACATTTTGGCATGACTGCCTCAGAGGAGTTGACGGGAGAGACGGCGGGCCTCAGAAACCATCTTAGCACCAGCAAACAGTTTTTTCCCCCCTATGGGAATGTGGTGTTTGTGGGACTGTGTGGCTTCTCGCACTGAAGAAGTCCTTTGGATGAAGGACGAAACGTCTCAGCAAAAAAAAAAGAAGAAGAAGAAACTGTACAGATGACCTAAATGAACATTGTTGAATATTATATTATTTTTCAGAAAAGTTTGTTTTACTGAAAAGGATTTTGTTGCAAAAAATGTATTTAAAGCCCACTTTGTGTTTTCCAGTGACAGCATCATCATATGAGTCCCTGTATAATGCTAAGCACTTCAGACTGATCAGTGCCCCAGGAGGTTTTTAAGCAGATTATGCCTGATTAAATTCATATCAGTGGAATTTGAGCAGAGGACCTGCAAGGACAGACACACTCAACAGTGCACCCATCTTTCCCTTCTCCTCGCCCCCTCACCCCCTAAATTCAATCCTCTGCTTGTCAGTGAATCACACTGGCATCTGTCCAGATGCCATCAGCAAGTTCATCACTTATTTCACCAGTATACAACATGACAAATAACTAACACATATACATGACATGTGTGATTATGTGCTTTGACCTCGGGGACTATTATACCTCAACTGTTGTTGAGTTTAAATTAAACAAAGCAAAAAAAAAAAAAAGACACTGGATGTGTTCAGTTTCCTCAGAAGTGTCATGCCTAAGGTATTCATTACACCCACTCTCTCAATTTAATTTTTTAGGGGCTGAATTCAGATTTGTGCTTTCCCCCCTCATTTAAGTAAAATGGCAACTGAATGGGAACAGAAGATTTTTTTTATTTTTATTTCCTTTTAGGATTCAAGACAGTAAATTACAGATCTCTTAAACTGGCTAGTTGCCTGACAAGGAAAGTGAATTGATACTTCATTTAATGTGTGCAGAGCCAGAAAATCTGACAGGATCAACAGCCTGACCTGAAAGAATCAAAAAGCTTGAAAAAAAAAGACAAGTGCATATCAGCATCTTCAGCTTTTCATCTGGAAAGCTGTGTCTTGCCATAAAAGAGGGCATGTCCACATGTCTTGTCTTTCACTGGGGGTGGAGACAACTCATTGTGCCAAGCCATGAGAGCTCTTGGAAGATGCTGTTCCCATATCTAAACCACATGCTCCCTTGTGCTGTGAAAGTACTCCATACAACAGAGCAGTAAAACCCTGGGGGTGAATTTTTAAGTACGGCTGGACCATCTGTGGAGGTGGACTCAGAGGTGTAGACTGACAGAGTTTAGCCACTGGGGTTGTCACTGACAGCCATATTAGCACAGTTCCGCTTCTCTCTGCGTAGCACTGGCTCTGTGTAGGCTGGAAATAGGTTAAGTCTAGAGCGGGACCAAGGCAGAGTGAGAAAATCTGACAGAAACTGCTATCATTTCCGGGAACTTTAAATAACTCTCTTCTGTGTTTGTGTAACCTCCACAGGCGCCCTCTGACATGCTAGTCATATACATTATACGTAGTGAGACATGGATTGTAAATGCAGCTGAGCAGGCAGTCTCTACCCCCCCCCCCCCCCCCCCCAACACACACACACAAGGCACACACATTGCACAGTCTCCAGTCCATTTCTCATCTAGCTTTTCAGCCTTGCAGCATGTTATCCTGACCCCAGGAGAGAATGGGTCAGGTTTGGGGCCATGGAAGGTGTTTCTGATGAACTGGGTGCTTGGTTTGTGCAGACCATGTGAGTGATGTTCATACTCTGGCCTCAGGAGGAACAAGGATGGAGAAATTAGGAGAAGGTGATATCTCACAGAAAAAGCTTTGTGTTGTTTCTCACCCACTGCTTCGAGGTAATATGTCTGTCCTGTTTGAACCCCAGTGACTCACAATTCCTAACATCTGTCAGTGTTTGTCCTTCCTGTTCGGAGTCAGCCTTTAGCTTTTAGGAAAACTGACCCTAAAACAGCTGTAAAAGTTACGTTTGTTCATGTTTATCTTGCAACAAAATTAGTAATGCATATTTTGTCTTCATATGTGATTTAAATTGAGCTTTTCTATTCACTTTTGAATTTATACACGGAAACCAGGAACCACTGACGAAACAAACAAACAACAAAAAAACAAAAAAACAATTGTAGTGGGCTAACTTAAACAATGACTAGTGTAGTGAATTCAATTTGATAAAATGACTCAATTCAGAGCAGTATTTAATACAGGGACTGACATGCAGCATGAAATGCTAGACGTCATTCAGTAACACTTGTGACACAGTTATCCCTCCTGCAATCTGTAAGATGTATTTCAGGGCTAAGTCTGTTAAAGCAACACTTAGTCTTGGTCTTGCTCCTTTCACAGGTTGCCACAGGGGTGCTGCTGTTTATGCCTTAGCTTGAGCCCAGTAAAAGTGATGGCTGTGTGAGGAGTGTTTGACATCTCTTTAGAGGCGTCCATGGAGCTCATTAGAAGGATAGATAGCCAGCCTAGTAGCTAAGACAGGAGAGACAGATGAATGGCAAGAAAGATAGAATGATAACATTGATAAAAAGGGTAAGAGGGAAGGACAGATGAGAAAACACAGTATTATACAGTAGTAGCATGGGCAGTTAGCTTATGGTAAATGTTAACTCTTTGCTTGTTAAAGAGATATGAAGTAAAGTAGTAGCAGAGTTTGCCAAAGGGTGACCTGTGGTGCATTTGCACTAAGTAATAATCAGTGATCAGATACTTTAACCCCCGTAGCTTTCACACACGCGTGAGCTTTACCATCTCTGGCACATAATCCCACCCTTTACCGGTACATGTCATCCCTGCCAGTGACCTGCAATTGACTACTTGAACCCTAAGCTAGCGGTCAGATGGGGTCCCACACTCCAGGGTCAGAAAATGGTCACTGGTCAACTTCCCACCTTCTAGAAATTTTTGTATTAAAGCCAATCCATTTTACCTTTGTGATTTATTAAATTGGACAGTTTAAGCAGATTCACAAAACATGTGGGAAAGACACAGCATGAGTTCCTGGTTTTCTGTAATATGTGTTTTTTTTCCTGCCACACACTGAGATGACAAAAAGAGTATGCCACAGGAACAATGTTTTGATTGTCCAGTGGGGTCCCAGTCTTCATGTCTCCCCTGTGGATTCAGACATGAGGTAATTTAATTGACCACAAACCCACACACACGAACACAGATTCGCACTCACCCCCACATATCTTGTGGTTTTTGTGAGAAAAAAAGCAAGCTAATTCATTGTAAAGGCTGCAGTGTCCATGGGTAATAAATTATTTTAGTGATGAGAGACTTAAAAAAGCAGGTTCTTAAATCAAAAACATACTCAAGATGCTGTTGGTGGTAATTTACCCTCCTGTACAAAGTTCCATTTTGGTTTCCATGAATGAAATGGTGAGGGTAACAAAAAAAAGTAACCTTTGCAATAGTTTTGTTTTAAAAGTGTATAATCTACTTTCAAATGCATAAGATAACTGTACTTCCTTTTACTACTTCAAGCCACATGTTTGAGAAAAATGTCAACGAAAACAAACTTGATATATTAGGAAATATTGTTATCAAAATTGTCTAAAAAGTAAACGAAACAATAAAATATATTGCTTCAGCCAGTAAAACCACATGGAAATCTAGTCAAAAGTTTCAGCTTGGGTGCTTGATTGATTTTAAGTTTTTAAAGGCTCAAACATACCGGTACAGATCTACCGGTGTATACAATCTAAAATGACAGTGGTATTCATGTAACATTTATTTAATTATGTATGCACAAATTTAACACAAATACTATACATATTGATGTTTTATACACAACGACAGATGGTGTCACAGAAATGGACACATAAAGAAGGTTTTCAGTAGAGTAATCTAATCTATAAAGGGCACAGCCACTTCAGATAGCATCTTCATGCATGCTGTGAACAGCTCACACGTAATACTTTGGAAATAATAAACTCCAGTATCTTTTAGTCTCTCCTTTGGCTGCACACAGGAGCAGGTGTCAATCAAAGAAGACACTAATGTGCTCCATATGAGACTCGCCAAGCAAGGAATTCTGGAAAGCCCATATTTTGTCCTTTTGCATATACCCTCCAGTTAGGTAGACAAATTTTCTTATTGACACAAGTAATGAGATGTTTGGAGGCAGGGAAAGGATTTTCTGAGTTTCTTTTTTTATAGCCACATACATACTGCTTATATAAAGGAATGGTTATGGAGCAAGTGTTAGGAAAGAAAAATGTAAAAGATCTATGGGGACCACTTCTTGTTTTGAAATAATTACATGGATTAAAGCAAAAAAAAAAATTATTTTGACTGAATATTTTTCTACACCTAGAGTTTATTAGGTGTTTATTAAAGCATTGTTTTTAGCCATAAAATAAAAGTATCCTTATAAATAAACATATAATTCAAGACTCAGTTTAGATTCATTTTACTGTGAATATTATTTTTATAAATCTATGTTCTTTATTAAACAATGTGAATCTTTTTTTTTTTTGCTATAAAAAGATATGATATTTTTTTTCAACCACACTTCCAAAAGCTTTTCACACAGTGCTCTGACTTCAGCTCACACCCACAGCTGTTCTTTGACCCAACTCCTGTATAGATATAATTAAAATCAAATTACAACTATACATTAATCAATCTGGGATGATTTGTTTGTGGTTTCCTCAAAATCCATGTGACCTGTGTGAACTCTGTTCACAGGAAAGTTATCATCACTAGGATTGAGGTCATCATTCCAAAATCAGCTCTGAATCTTCAGAAGTTCAGTTTTTCTTACAGTTGACCACAGGAGTCAAGCTGGATCTATAAAACATGATTTTACACTGGCTTTATTTAGGCCTTTGTTATAAGTGCACATTTGTGGAAAACCTGTCCTTTAGGACTTACATGTTGCATATTTCAGGTCCATAGCTTCTTGATCTTTTATTATTAATCAAATTTTAAATCAGAACTTTCTGTAACTAAATGACTGATGTTGCAGTGCAGGACTACTGTTGACTGATGTAAAGAAAGTTGTCAAAGAGCAGCACAGTCATCAATCCGGGTGATTCTTGCACACTCTAAACATTTTGTATGCCAACCTTTAATCTTTAAGACAATGTATTTGTGAGTCATGCCTTATATCAATTAATTTAAAATTAAAATAACATTAAATAAGAAAATTATTTATTTATTTTAGACAAATTATAGTGTGAACTGACTGATGGAAAATGAGTGTTTTGCTGTTCAAAGTTCTGTCCAATGTTCAGTTGGACAAGAAGAGCTCAGGGCGGAGGTGGCTTGTAAATGAAGTTGGCTCAGGGGCCTGAGTCCTCCTGATCAAAGCTCAGTCTGTGGATTTTGCAAGGCCAGTAACGGCCCTGGCACACCGGGGTTTGGTCTTTTCTGAGTCAGGCTGCTTGGGAATGCAACCCAAAGGTGGTGGTAGGTTCTACCCTAGGACAAATACTGGCACAAGACTGATAGTCAACAAGTAACTTAAAGGAAAGTTGAAAAGAACCTTTAAGAGAGTTCAAGAGGATGTGAACTAGTTAAGAGTTAAATGGGTGGGCTCCATGAAGTCCACCCAGGGAATTAAACTCAGTGCACCAGGATCAGCCACCCGGTGTGGGAGGATCCCCTGTCCATGGCGCTGGCTGGCCCCCTCCGGACACATTTCCTCAGCGGGGGTACTAACTCTGCTACCAACTCTTTTTGCGATCAGAGTCCAATGAGCAGTGTCAGTGTGAAAATGTGAAGTGTGATCACCAAGAGCTGAGGTGTGTTTTATTTGTCTGATGACCCCTGCTTCCTCGGACCTGTTCAGTGTTTCTGCCACTCAGGAAAGTTGAGCACAGACCTTAAAGACAAACAGGTAAAACGCATATGCTAATCAAATTCAGATTATTTTTGAATAAAGGAGGTGAAGTAGAAAAACTGTTACCTTTGAGTTTGATTGGGAAGACCTGATGCGGCAGAGAGTAGACAAAGTCCGACTGGAATTAATGACTGCTGAGCAATGGTTGTGTTTTCCTGCTGCAGCCTGCCTGATCAGTGTCCAAAGAGTTGACAGAAGGTGGTGTCCTCCAGAAAGATCAGTGACATGCAGGCCTCTCGTGGAGTCACAGAAGATGACATGCCGGCATGGAGAATGAGCTTGTTCTACAATAATTAAAAAAAAGCAATATACATTAACTGTGAAGCATTAAATATTGAATAAATTATGTACTGTGATCAAATACTTTCAATAATCCTGGGAGAAACACAACCATTTTGTGTCCAGAACAGTTTTACACCCAGATGTTTGTAAAAACTGACATCAGCTTTCTGCTGATGGTGGAGAGTCTCAGCTGTGAAGTGAAGGACTCACAGGAGAGGAGCACCTGCACAAAGACAATGTAAAAAAAAAACATAAATATATGAACATTAACAATAAACAACATTTTTTATAATGTTTCATAAAAGTAATATATTATAAAGTGGTGTTTAAAAATGGAATGGAATATAAAGGGTTTTAAATTCATAAAGGTAAGCATCGTGGACTCAAAGGACTCCAATATCTCAGTCTAAGGGTTCAAAGAGCATTAAATGATTTAATGGCTTATTATATTTTTTCTTGATAATATTAAAGATCAGAATCCAACATTACATTTTATTACAAGCTTTGATAATTTGTAAATTTGTATGCTATAGTGCAGGCTATATCCCATTTAACGAGCTGTTCTAGTTGTATTTATAGTTTATGATTCTTTTTTTCATTCAACCTTTATTTATACAGGTTAATCCCACTGGGTCTCAGGGCCTCATTTACAAGAGAGAACTGATTTTAACAAAGAGTGATGACAACAGTAGACAACAATAGACAATCATAAAAGAAAATATACAAATTGAGAAGAACAAATGAACGACAATAGTATTTAAAAAAATTAACAAAAACAGCTAGGTTGTAAGGCGATGTAGAAAAATAAAAACAGGAAAATATCTGCAGTGGTTTTTGCCAAGAACTTAGCAGATGTTTGAAGCCACGTAGAGATGTCAAGATCAAGAGATTCAGATTGTTTTACAATATATTCCAGGAAACAGGAGCGGAGTAGGAGAAGGCCCTTTTGCCTAGTTCAGTCCGCACGGAGGGAACACTGCAGGTAATAATGTCCTGAGAGCGTACGCTGTAGCTGCACTCACGCAGTGACATATGACATTCTAAAGTAATCGTGCTTCTTTTCTGCTCTTCTTGAGAGTCTGACAGACTGATGTTAAGCTGCATTAACTTCCCTGATGAGCAGCAGGCAGTAAAACTGATCTAGAGGATCGTGGACACTGATAATACAAGGAGATTTGTGGTAGCCATCATGCAAGGTGCTACGTGGTGCTACGTCACTCTATTTTGTTTGCATGTGGAAACCATACTTTGTGTTGCTTTATGCTGTGTCATCAGTCTATAAGTACTCAGAAAAATCCCCAATTTACTAAAACAAGCATGTATCAAGCCTAACAGTAACACAGAAGAGCAGGGTATCAAGCATTGAGCCTCATAAGAATTCTGCTCAAACATTAGCAGAGACTAAACACAGACGTTATACACTACCCGAGCAGTAATAAACTGACCAAGTTATCATTCTAAACAGAACAGAGGTGAAGTTTAAGAAATGGTCCCTAATCAGACCTGATTCACTCAGTCTAAGAACTCAGAGAAAAAGGTGGAAACTTGATGTGTGAGTGATATAAAAATAGCTAGTAAAGTACATTTTCTTACAGGAAAAGTTACTGAAGTTTTTGTTCCCAATCACAGAGTGAAGAGAGGGCATAGGATACACCCTCTTTATATATATATATATATACATATATACACATATATACATATACACATACACATATCTACACATATATAAATATACACACACATATCTACACACATATATAAATATACACACACATATATACACATATATAAATATACACACACATATATACACATATATAAATATACACACACACATATTTATACACATATATAAATATACAAATATACACATATATATATATATATATATATATATATATATATATATATACA
>NC_056505.1:24329750-24345704 GCF_014905685.2 Nematolebias whitei | reverse complement strand
TATATATATATATATATATATATATATATATACATATGAATGAATGCATGTATGAATATGTGGATAAATGTGATCTCCAGTGACCTTGATCATGGGGTGTGGTGGGGGGTAGAGAAACTCAAGCAGGTGAAATGAACCACATAATTGAAAAATCCAGGGTGCAATCCAAAACTAAGTGGCTTGCTGAAACTATACCATGGTGGGCACAACAAATTTAATAAATAACTGCTGGGCACGCATGCAAGGTTGGGGGAGGGGGGTTCTATTGTACTGTCAAAGGAGTTCAATGTTTCCAGGGGTTGTAGAGTGTCCGTTGGGAGAAGAGGTGACACCAAGTGTGTTGTCAAGCGTAAATCCCGGTGCAGAAGGCCCTCGCAAGATGGGTGTCCCTATATCAAAGGTCTCACTGACTCGGGCTGCCATTTGATCTCCGCTCAGGAAATTCAAAATTCCAGGCAGATGAGGGGTGAAACTGAGAGCCCCTTAAGCCCACCTTGTGCTAGTGATTAGAGGCAGCTGTTTCGATTCACATTTCGGAGGACTTGAACTCTGCAACCTGCCACTTTTTACATGGTGGATGAAGACTTTGAAAGACCAGCGAGAAGACAATGGTCATGGCCGTGGTAATGACAGCTAAAAAAAAAACCTTCAAGCTAAAGCATTTATTCCTGTTAAACATTTTTAAAAATATGCAATCAACATAAATGTGGATAGTAATATCCAAGGGTGGTTATATAATTTTTAAACTAATAACAGGTTAAGATTTCCTCTTTGGCAGAGTTAACAAGTTGAGCATTTGAAGGTGACATCCCACGTTTCTGTAGTCACACATGTCATTAAGCATTCTGAATAAAAAAGGTGATGAAACTACAGAAAGATCATGGTCCTTGCTGAAAGAATTATGTGTAAGGATGTGAATGATGAAACAAATGAGGGATGCGTTTGACACTGGATTGAGTAAAATAGTGGAGGAACAAAAGGCAAGACATTGAGTTAAAGGAGACAGAGAGGTGTGCGGCAAACGCTGATAAAAGGAGGCAACAAGCGCTGAGTGGTATGAGCACATAAACGATTAGTCCTAAACATGATCTGACAGCTGGATGCTTGACCTTGGTGGGGTTTGGGCACAACAAACCCCCTGCATTCATTTGCATTCTTTCCATAAGTAATTTTGACACAATTCTTATTCAAGTCAAAAAGGAGGAGAAAGAGGTGGGGACTTTGGGTCACACTCCTCTAAAAGACCTCTAGCAGTCAGACAAGTTCAGAATGAGGTGCCACTGGCTTTAGAGACAACCTTCACACTCCCACACAGTCCGTTTGGCCACATTGTCAAATTCATATTTAGAGTCTTATTAAGAAGTGTCAATAATGAGATGCTTAAAGGTGTTAGTGAGGAGATCTTAGGCTGACCATTCTTGCTGCCAATTATGTTAGGGCATGGGGAGGGTGTGCCCAGCTGGTTAAACCATGATCTATTTGCTCTTCAACTGCAAATTAAAGAACAATAATGATCTAGGTCAAGGGTGAACAGCTGACATTTCAATTTTCATATGATCACTCTGACATTCAGAGCCTCACTAACAGTAAACTAGATATGTTTTATGTTCTTTCTCATTTTCAAGAGTTCAGTCTTTACACAACAAAAACAAATTCAGTCCCACTATGTATTAACATAAAGCGATAAAACAGCAAACTGATTTCAAATAAAAAGTTCTAGCGCTTGAATCTAATAAAAGTTTACAATAATTTAAGCAGTTTTTTTTGTCATTACTAGGTAAAAAAAAAAAAAACAGCCAATAATTTCTTTCAGTGGCGTTTACTCCTCTTTAACCTTTTGAACTTTCCATTCTGCTCCTACCTGTTGATGGAGTTTAATGAATTTCTTACCAAAGAACAACATGAAGGAGCAGTGGCCCATTGACTTCCCTCTGTTATCTTGTAAGTGACATTGGATAAAGTTATCTGTGAACACACTTGCACCATCTGAGGCCTATTGCTCATACAAAATGAGGACAATCACTCTCTTTTGATCTGTAGCCCAAATTATGTTTAATGCCAAACCAATCTTTATATATAAAACTTACATAACGTGTTGTTATACTGTTCAAAAGCAAATAGTAGTATCAACATTTTGAGCTCTAACCCTCTGCCACAGGGAATGGAATGGTGAGACGTAGCATTTAATTGGACCCCGTGAACCCTGCCTTGCCATCCAAGTGAGAGGAACTCTTTGCCAACTCTTTGTGCCACCCTTATGTGCCGTGGGCCGTGCCCTGGATGTATTACACATTTCACACTCTACCACCATGCAGAGAGCCAGTGATCTGGACCTAGCACCGGGGCGTTAATTGGTCAACCTCTGCCAATAAGCAAGACCAATAACTCATGACCGCCCATGCTTAAAGGTATTCTAGATGACATGCCACATTTTCTAGAGTCGTGTTTGTTTACACAATGTGTGCTGATCAGTCTGCATGTTCCTGCACCTGTCTGTGTTTTACATTGAAGTGAACATGTGTGGGATGTGGTTATATTCAGTGGAGCAGAGGATGAAAAAAAGAAAGTTCAGCACTGACATTGAGTGTGACAAGTGATAGTAAAGAAACAAGTACACAACGTGCACTGTGTTGCTGGATTCTTTTCACTGAATTGTGGACCTGTGGTGGTTTGTAACAGCACAATTTTTTTATTTTTTGCAACTAACTTGACTTGACAAGCTGTCTTTCACCTCTCTCAATTTTCCTTTCTCAGCTGCAATGTTTTGCACTACATTTAACAAAAACAAGAGAAGCTCCATTTTAAACTGAGCAAGAAAATGTGACCCCTGTTCTTTGCTGAAATGAACAGTGCACAAAATATGGCATGTGAGTACTCTCTACTATTTTATTTGTATAGCAAATCCCCATAATATATGTAATTTTTTGGCTACATCAGATGCCACTGTCATGTGTTGGGCTACACCAATACTGTCATACCCTCAATTTTTCTGCAAGTACATTTTCTGGCTTGGTTAAACTCAGATCTTACTACTTAACTTAGAGGAGCACATCAAGAATTAATGCACCAGGTAAGCCTAATTTTGTGGCTTTGACGTGCCTCCAACTTTATTGAATTAAAACTCATTATTTTTAATGTGTTGTGCTGTAAACTATTACTCTAGGAAAGTTCTTGCTTTAATCATTCATGGCTTGTTATATAAACAGTTAAATTGGTTAACAGCGGTACGTCTCCAGGTCCCTTATTCATTTTGTCTGTGCCTCGTCAAAGAGTGTTTTTGGACTTGCAGATGGGCAGTAAATCAAATTCACTGTAGCATTAAAGCAAAGCCAAGCTTCTGGGTTTTGGTTCCAATTGAGAGCATGTATGTGTTTGACCCTGAACCAATGAGCCACACTTCACTTCAAAAGGGCTTGCCACTGAAGCTGATTTTACAATCACATAATGTACATAGTATGATATATTTGTAAAGCTGCAGTTTAACTCAAACAAGCAACGTATATTTAGTTTTTAGTTTTTTTCTGTTGAATGAGTTTTGATGTGTTGTGTGTATGCACCCCCTTAGATGCACGTTTTTGTGCGTGCATGTTCTGGGTGCACATAGAGGCAAAATATACTACAAGTGAATCTATAAATGTCCTTTTGTCTTGCTCTGGCAGTCTTGCTGGTTTACCATTGACACCGATGTAGCGGTGACAAAAAGAGCTATTGATATAATCTTCGACCATGACAGGCATTAAAGGGCCTAATTCTGCCCGCTTCTGTATTAAGCAACTCAAAAGCTGATTTCAATTGCCAGCTCCCCAGTGGGGGGGCAGCAAGGAGGCAGACAGACAAGAGAGGAAGGAAAGAAGCAAGCAGAATTTAGCTGGCAGGCAAGAGTAGAGCATCCACCCTCAGCCCAGAGCCTGAAAACTCAGATTAGGGGGTGGATCAAAGCCTGGATTTAATCTGGGCCACTGGGCAAGGGCGGAGATTATGGCACCGTGGCACAGTGTGGCACAGAGGTTTGCCCTCATCTCTCATGTTGAAATGGTTATAAATGTGCACCAACATTTAATCTATTCATGTGCTAGCAGAAATGAATATATGCACACAATTGCTGAAATGCATATACAGATAAACTATGTGCTGCTTTGATTAAAACAAATAAAGGTTATCTAAGTTTAAACCTTGATCTTTCAAGAATTGCTGCAGGCAAGAGGAAGACACAAGGCGACTGGGACATTGAAAGAAGAGGAAGTACGTAAAGCAAAGGAGGGCTTAGAAATGAATGTTCAGGGTTAACAAAAGCCAAATAAGCTCCATAACCTCCACTCTTCACCCACAATGCTACACAATCCGCCCAATCAAGAGTTCTGAGCTGCAGTCATAAGATTAAGAAAACAAGTTGTAGCTTTATAGAGTAACCGTTCCTGGTTTCTTTTCCTCTTTGGAATTTCTAAGACCAATTAAATCTATTAATCATAACATCGATGCAAGGAGTCTTTAATTGAAAACAATTAATATCTTGTTAACTATCATCTGTGACATAGGATGTATCCAATCTTGAATAATGTATGCAATTAAAACAATAAATATATTTATTAGATAATCACTATATAGCTGAATGAGATCACATTTTAGCTACAAAGCTTCAGCTATGTCAAATAGATGAGCACTTATTTATATTACATTTAAAATAAGAAAATTGCTTTTTTCTCCAGACATTTTTGTCACTGAGACCTCCCCTTTTCAGAGGTTAACTTCACAAGATGTTTTTGATCGCTGAGTCAGTTTGTAATATGTCTTTAGGGTGTTATCTAAATTCCGCCTTTCCCCAAATCTACCCACGTACCCCCAAGGCAAAGCTCTGAATGTCTTTAAAGGAGTAATGGGGAGACGTGCCAAAGTAATGTAGTGCGCTGACTTTTCTTCATTCCTAGCAGACTTCCAACCCCCACCCCTAGTCTCTTCTTGCACACATTCAACATATATAGTACACATGCACAGACACACAAAGTGATTGACTCTTAGACATAAAAGCAGACCTTTGCTTTGCTGGTTTTACTTGATTAAAGTCAGAGCAATGGGGTCTTGGCTTAGCTAAATCTGGGACAAAGAGCAATATTTGTGGGGTCCATTCTCACTCAAAGACCCTCTTGTCAAGGGAGGCCCAGAGTGAGCTCTGGGGGAGCAGACCAGCTAAAGGCCAGGCCATTTATCATAGTCTACCAAATGAAAGAACCCAAATGTCTCTTTCTTCCACCCATCTCCATCCTTCTTCCCATCTCACACATATGGCCTCTCTTTTTTCTTTCTCCATCCTTCCTTCCCCTCATCTTCTTTCCTCGTCTTTGTCTAAATCCAGTGGGAGTAGGGCAACAGCAGCTCACTGCCAATGCTTGTAATTTAGCAGAGATTTGAAGAGAAGTTTAGAACTGGGCCCCACTCAGACTGAGGCCCAGGCGCTTTTTGTGTGTGTGTGTCATGGGGTGATTTGTCAGGCTGTGGTGGCAGAAGTCGAGCCCCTGAGGTTGAAAGGCTATGACCTAGGCAGTGTTGTGTCTGTGTGCGTATCTTTGTGTGTGTCGAGACCCGCCCCATGCTCAGACCATAATAGACTCAAGCCCAAAATAATTGGCATCCATGCAGAGAAAGGGAACTACAAAAGTCCTCATTTGCATGTTTCAGGTAGACACACTGTGATATGAACTGACACAGGTGTGACAGCCTCAGTGGCAGTGGGGTACGATGAGGGAACTAGGCTTTGCAAGTGAGTTTGTGAATGAGCCAGTATAGAGATCACATCCAGTGGGGAAATTTACTACCAATCTCCACTGTTCTTGGCCCTGACTCAAAAATCAATACCATGCGATCTCTCCCAACATAACAAGACACAAAAAAGTAAACAAAGGTTTTGTTTACCCATCTGTGTGTGTGCCCCGTTGGTGCCTTTATGCAGACTGCTGGCCTGTACACAAACAGAGCAGAGGGCACCCCCCCCCCCCCCACCCACACACACAGATACACACGTGCACAGAATGGCTGACAGATGACACACTGCGCCTGTTCCTAGCTGTGTTTTCCCCTTATTCTCCGCCTTTCTTGTGGGCTATTTCCTTTTGTCATTAAAGGAGGAAACACTTTCCCACTTGGTTTGTTTACTGGTTCCCACCTCTCTTTAGGGAGTTAGTAACGGAAACAGGATTCATTCTCAGCTGGCGGTCTGCCTTGTCCCTGAACACGCCCCATTTCTCCTTCTCTTCCATTCTCTCTCAGCATCTTCTCAGCATGGATGAGTATATTACATGTTACCTTTCCGAATGAGTTCAGTTGTAAATAACAGTGAGTTATTGTCTACTTGTATGATTCAATTTTTTTTTTTTTCCTGGAGTCTTTCAGTAGTGGTTTAGTTTGTCTCATAAGTGGAAGAAAAGACTTAAGGCTGCATTAAATTCATATGGATGTTTACAAGCGTACATGTGCTACTTAATTTCAAATCATCTTGAGTTTTTTGGAGTACAATGAGGTGCTCCTGAAGACCTTGTTTGACTCTGTGGTGGCATCAGCCATCTTCAGTGGTGTAGTAGTCTATTGGAGCAGCAGCTTGTCTACAGTTGAGAGGAAACAGTTAGTTAAGCTCATCTGGAAAGTCAGCTCTGTCTTAGGATGCCCCCTTGACACAATGAAGGTGGTGGGAGACAGAAAAATTCTGGCAAAAATAACAAAACTGTTGGACAATGTCTCCCAAACCATGCACAAAGCTGTTACAGAACTGGAGAGCTCCTTTAGTGACAGACTGCTGCATCCTAGGTGCACAAAGGAGCATTATCACTGTCTGTCCTCCCAGCAGCTGTTTTTAGACTTTATGATAATCACAGATCACAATAAACTTAATAAGTGATTACATCACTGTCATCACAATGGACTGGTACAGAGTCCGCAATACTGCAGACGCTGTACATATCCGTCTGTCAATCTCACACTCCATTTTTCCCTCACTCGTGAACAAAACCCCGAGATACTTGAACTCCTCCACTTGATGCAGAACCTCACCCTCTATCTGGAGAAAGCAATCCACCCTTTTCCGGTTGAGGACCATGACCTCAGATTTGGAGGTGCTGATTCTCATCCCAGCCGCTTCACACTTGGCTGTGAACCGCTCCAGTGAGACCTGAAGATTATGGCACGATGATGTCAACAGGACCGCATCATCTGCAAAGAGCAGAGATGGAATCCTGAGACCACTGAACCGAAAACTCTCCACCCACTAGCTGCACCGAGAAATTCTGCCCGTGAAAGTTATGAATAGAATTGGTGATAACGGGCAGCCCTGGCTGAGTCCAACTCCCACCCTGAAGGGGTCCAACTTACTATGAGCAATGCAAACCAAGCTCTCGCACCACTTGTAGAAGGACTGAACAGCCCGTAGCAACGGTCCCCCAATCCCATACTCACGGAGCACCCCCCACAGTGTACCCCGAGGAACACGTTTGAATGCCTTCTCCAAATCCACAAAATACATGTAGACAGGATGAGCAAACTCCCATGACTGCAAAATTTTACTCACCAGCTCTGCATAACAGCAGCTTGGTTCCAGTCCGGCAAGTTTCCAGTTCAGCAAGTCCCACTTGTAAATGAGTCCTTGTGGCTCAATGAGGCTAGCCTGTATAAATAAAGGCTGAATGAAAAGCAGATCTACCCTGCAGCAATGAAGCCCACCGCCCTGTCCAGGTTGATGTGTGCATGGATAATTGAGCTTCAGGAAGCTTCAGGATTATTTGCGACTTTCCTGCCAGTTCTATGAGCTTAATAGATAGAGTAGATTTGCGATGCAAAACTTTCCTTCCATTTCTTCAGAAAGCAGTGGACGGAAGTGCTGTTGGTTTCTGGGTAGCATAGTTCTTTTGACTGGTGATACAGTGTAGGCTTATTGAAAGAAAACTACAAGAAAGCAGCCACTGGAATCACTGTTGGCTTTTGGGTAGTGTAGTGTAGTTTTTTCTGACTGTCCTGGCGGCACCTGTACAAAGTTTTTTTTGTTAACTTTTTATCTCCTGTCATTCCAATCACAGTCAAGGTCAAGGTCAAAGTCAAGGTTTCATTATTGTCATTCGCATCGCATGTGGTACATGTGGTGGAACAAAATTGATTACACAAGGTCCCATTTACATCCAACAAAAGTATAAATTGTAAAAGAAAAATAGTAATAAGATATGAACTAAGAAATACACTAAACTAAAAAATACACTAAACACATAATAGTGCAAAAACAATACGCCAGACAACAGCAACACGAACATGACTGTGTGTGAGCAGATGAGTAAGAATGAACACAGCAGCATGAAATAAATTAGTAGCATGAGATCAGCAGCATGGACAGTCAGCAGCACATATCAACAACCAAGTGGCATTGCAGTATTTTTTTTTCTTTTACAATGATAATCCTGGTTAGGGATTTATGAGTCTAACAGCTTCAGGGTAGAAGCTGTTCCTCAGTCTAGTGGTTCTGCACTTAATGCTCCTCAACCTCCTTCCTGAGGGAAGCGGGGCAAAAAGTGTGTGTGCTGGGAGGGTGGGGTCCTTCATCATGCAGGTGGCCCTCTTCATGCATCTGGAGGTGTAGATGTCTGTGATGGTGGGGAGGCTGACTCGAGTCAGCTTCATGATTGTGATTACTCACAATCACATGAGTAATATTACAGTTGACAATCACTGAAAAAATGTGAAAGAGTGAGTCTGCAAAAGTCGAACTGCAAAGTAGCAAGGGACTTCTATGTTGTTTTCATTTACATACAAAAATACATGCACATGTTGTACATTCTTTAAATTATCCCATTCAGATCACATCTCTTAATTTCTAGGGATGCTATTTTCAATAAATGCACATTTTAATTATTTTTCTTGTGATGAAAATATACCCTTTATGTACAGTATCATTCATATTCTGTTTTTCTGTTTTTATATTTTATACCTTTGTGTGAATCTGCATTTTGATTTTCCTGTCACTTTGCTGCTGGTACACCTGAAGTTCCCAACTGAGGAACAAAAAAGATTTATGTTCTATTCTATTCTATACTGGATGAACTTTCTAAAATATGCTTGGTTAAGACAAATTCTTCCCCTCGCTAAGCAAAGAACATCAGCAACATTGAAAGCAGAGGTCTATTTATACAAAACGAGTGGGTGGAGGATGAAGCACTTTTTGCACTGTCCATCAGAAAATTGTCTGGAAATATTTATTATTTAACAATACCATAATGAAATAAGCAGGTAAAGCATAAGATAGAAAGCATAATGTCCAAAAACAAAAATAAAACTAAAATAAAAATGCTGCAGAGGAAGAAATTGTTTTTGTCTTTTAGTTTAAAAATGTTACGGTGATGACCGACTGGCCAAAGGCTAAGTGTGACAGGAACTCAGACATCCTGGCATACCGGTTTAAGGTCAGATACTGGTGTGCATCACCCAAGTCTATGACAAGGCCTGGATGTGCTCACTCAGGGAATGAGCTGAAGCCAAAGCTTATGTCGATACAATTATGAAGCAATTATTGCTATGATCTCCTGTGAAACTTGTCATGGCCATGTTAAAGCAGAAACAAAAGGATGAGCACTCACAACTTTTTCCACATCCTTTCATATTAAACTGAATAAAGAACAAGGGTGTGCAAGGAAAAGGAAAGATGAGGGAAAGCAAAAGACAGTGAGGAGATAATGGAGTTAGTGCAAAGAACAGGACAGAGTTCTGTTTTTAAATGTCATCATCTATGTATGTTTACATTTGTGGATAGCAAGGCACACAGAGACTATGACAGAATGTTTACAAAATGTATCTGAAGAAATTAGGGGAAAAGTGGTTGGGAGGGAAGGCTGTTGCAAGATAAATGACCTTTAAGATAAATGCATGTGGGCCAGAGTGGGCCACCCCCACTTTATGCAGCCCAACTACCATGACATCAGACCAGAAGGAGAAAACATCCCCTCTTTGTGGATGAGTGTGATTTAATTTGTACCTTCCAACAAGGGGTAAATATGTTTGAACTGTCTCGATGAGCCTGCGGTGGCCCGATCAGTTTCTCACGGGAAACTGGTCTAAGAAGGATATCAGGCTCACAGCATTACGACTTCACTTTTTAAACTAATCTAATTTCTGGGATCTTCTTTTCTTTCACTCCCCCCCTCACCCTGTGCTCCATCTGTTCCTATGCTCCTCTTGCGAGGCTGTCACTCCCTGCTGTCCATGCTTCATGTCATTCCGGCTCCCGGCGTTCCCCGGGGATGATCCCTGTGACCTTCTGCCTGTCTTACTGGAATTTGACGTCAAAGGCCTTGTTGCTAAGAATGGAGTTTTGTTTAGTAACAAATATGACCCTTTGCCTTTACTCAGTCAGCCACTCATCCCATCTCTATCTCTGACTCTAGTCACACTTTGTGTGAAAGTGAATAACTTGGCTGTTCACTCACATTTTTCCCTTAGTATCTTTTCTTTTCTTAGTATGCCGTACTTGCATAGATGGTTCTTCCTTTCTCTAGCTTTCTGCCCCATGGTCTCGCCTTTCCTTTTTCCCAGGCGATCTCATGTAATTTTTTTCAGTCTACAGGGGCTCAGGATGGAAATGAAATATGGTGGCCAAGCCTCAATGGGCATGCTCATATTCTGTGTAATTACCTTGGGCTAAGGGCTGGAGCTAGGCTCAGTATCTATAAATCTGTACTCTTCACTGGCCCCAGCCGCCTTTTGAAACTTTATCCAGCCGGCGCATCGTGGTGAGACTCTGACCCATGACCTTTCACACCGCTAGGGCTGCTGGGAGTGACCTGTGACCCTACACTGGGCTCTTTCAGAGTCTGCTCAGTCTGACCCCTTCGAGCTTCATGACCTCGCAAGTCACAGCTGTGCCTGATCTGTCTTTAGGGGCCGGAAAAGAACATGTCAAACAGTGGGTGTTTTTTTGGCACTGGTGTGTGCGGGCATGCAAAAGTTTGCTGATGTATATGAACAACACTGGGTGGTGAGCTGTGTGACTTGTGTCCATCAATGTTTTAGTACATCCTCACATATTTTTGCTTCTTCCCCCTGCATGGACTCTCACAGAAAAGTGTTTACATACAGATAGATGGGTTACCCAAACAACATGCCTCTTACAACCAGAGCAATTCCATGCAGTCAGTGCAAGAAAATCTATCATTCAAGCACACAAAGGTCATAGACTATGGGTGATGGTGTGTCTGTAAGCAATGCTAATGTCATCGGTTAAAAACCCTAAGATAGATTTATAGCAATATATTGATCCTAGGGCTACATCCAATCTAAAATTATGACAAAGGTTCACCTCCCTCCCCCCACCCAAGTTAATATCTGTAGTAGACATTTAACAACTCTCCTTACAAATTAATTCTCTTTCACCTTTTACACAGTTCTCTTTTTTGTATATTCTTATTTGCTCTAAAAAAGAAGAACCTTGATGCTTGGATTCTGCCAATTTCTGCTTTCTGACCCTTCCACTGGTCCCCTCATTGCTGTCTTGGTTTTCAGGGAATCGTATTTTTGCTTGTGCATTTCTCTGCCTTTTTACCTTCCATCTTCCATCCTCTGTGTACTGCTTGTTACTTTCAACTGTAAAGAGCTGAGGGCCACATAATACACCAAAGAGGAGACCTTCTTCATTTATTTTGCCTCTAAAGTGGATTGTGCCTTACCAAAGGAAATGATTTTCCTCTTGTTCTTGTATTCATGCTGTCCGCATGCTTTCTCTTTCTCCTCCACTGGCCTTCAGAGCCCCGTGTCTGACCAGAGCAGGGCCTCTGTGACCTGCAGCTGTGTTTACTGTCAACACAGACCAATGTTAGGACAGCTGGGAGAACAAGACAAGGCCAGATAGAAGACTATATGAGCACACCACCCTTTAAAAAAATGTATGATCACATGATTTAATATAAATACAAAATCATACAGACTTTTATCGAGGTGAAAACTTCAATGAGAGAGACCAACTGTTTAAATTCAAGACCTCTGTATATGTGTAATGACATAGAGTCAAGGTCACTATTTCCTGCTTCATCTTTATACGGAATTCAAAAGCTTGTTGTGTGTGGCAACACATTTTAGGAAGGTTCCACTCCTGCTCCATTGTACCTAACTGGGCAGAGCGACACCTTCTTTTATTTGTTTGTGCAGGGAATATGTGAAACTACCTGCACCACAGACCCCTTCATCTGCTATATGTAAAACACCAAAAACACACTAAAAACACAGAAACACAGAGAAATTACAAAAGACTGCATACTCTGAAATGCTGAAGTAATGTATCCTGTTTCTTGTCCTGCACACCCATTGATTCAGTGGGACAGACTCTGGTTCACACACTCTGCATCCTGTGTTGCACAGCATAATACACATGCACATACACATTTTACAACAGCACTTTTTTTATTTTTCCCTGGGATTTAAACTTTCATGGGAGCCTGCAAAACCCACCACAGTTGTGGTATGACCCCCCCCCCCCCCCACACACACACACACACACACACACATCCATGTGCCCTGCAGGCCTGGGAGAGAGAAAGCTCTGCTAGCATCACTTAGGAAATTCTCTCCTACAATCAAATGCCCAACTATCTCGTCACAAAAACACTTAAGACAAACCCATAAATAGAACCATGACATATTGAACTAAAGATGAGAGAAAAAAAGTAAATGTGTTTCAGTTGATGAAGGTGGAATTGACATGCTGAATTTAAATATATGGTGAATAAACACAAACATCGAGTTTTTGGGGCTTTCACATCAAGCATCATCTATTTATTGTATTATTGTTTGTTTTTTTTCTTTAAAATTCACTAATATGTTTAGATTTATTCAAATACTTTTTCTCCATGCAAATAATCATAAATATACATACACCCAAACCACAATTACTCAAACCATTTGGATGACTCTGGCAGCCTGTCTCGTGCTCTTTTTAAAATACTCTGAATTAGATTTGCAACCCTAATACTCCTAAACCAATGAGCATTGGATCAAACATTAAAAACACATTTTGACTGACACAAGGTCTATCAAAAACGTTTTTGATAAAAATCAAACCCTAATTCATGAAATTTCTCTTTTGAAGTATATGAAATCATCACCTATTTATCTGTATCTGAGCAAGAGTCTCCTCCTTTAAAAAGTAATGAGACTATCATTGTTATTGACACAACCTATTGGGTGTCAGGAAGACCATCTTGAAAGACTTATTGACAACCTGCTTTCAGACTCATTGATGTGTTGTCACATATGCAGATGATACCTCTTTACATTTCCTTCTTCACAGCATGCTTATATTCAACTTGGCAGCAGACTTTAGAGCTGAATGATTTTAAGAGTGTATGGACCTAAACACCTGTAAGTCAAACCTGTTGTGTTTGTCTTTCCTCTATGCATCTATACCGTTTCAATTTTCCTCCCTATAGTATAGTTCCCATGGAAACAGAGCTTGTGGAAAAAAAAAATTGTATCAAGATTGAGCGAGCTATTCTTTTCTTCCAATTTCTCTCTCTCTCCTGGTTTCACTTTCTGTCTCTTCCTCCCTCCCTCATTCACTGAAAGTCAAGCAGTATAAGGAGCGATCAATATCATTAATCAACACAACTCAACAGCACTCAGCTCTGCGGGGAGAGATGAAGAGGCACGGGGGAATGTCAACATGCCGGTCTGGAGTGGTCTTAACCAATGATACATATCACACATCACATGGATGAAAGCAGGGGCAAGGGAGGAGAGAAACTGGAGAAGGAGAACCAGAGAGACATCTAACTCAAAAATGAAACTATGCTTTCTAGGCAGAGGTAGAAGGGGGTGGGGGCAGCCAGTGAGCAAAAGAGATTGAGGTGGAGAGATAGAGGAGTTATTACTCGGTTGTCACCTACGGTCTAAAATCCCATATGACATCAGCAGTGAAGTAGTGACGGAGGTGGAATGTTCATTTATCTGACTCACTCTGAGGTACGAGTACAGTCAATAAGCACAGTCACAGACACCATCTACTGGAGCCTCTACTAGCTGCTGTAACAAATACGTTGCAGTCACTGTCCAAATTTATATTAAAGTAAAACGGAGTTTTGATTAGCTGTCATTTTTTAGTTACCAGTCAAATCGGGATATTAAATGTGAAAGTAACCATTTAAAACAAAACGAACTCTTTAATAGTCATGGAACAGAACTCAAATTGTAAAAATAGGCCATGTTTATCATTGTGTTGCTATATCTTCTCCATAAAATAATTTTGTAAGAATTTAGGAATGAGCAAAACAGCTGTTTTAAAAGTAAAAGTGATATAAAAAAAATAATACTTTTAACATCCTGATGCAAGCTCAACAATCCAGGTAGAAAAATCCAAAAAAGTTCAATCTGGTCCTCTGGACATTCAAAAAAAAAAAAGCAAAACAAAGCAAAAGAAATCTAGAAACGTTTCGTCTCTCATCCAAGAGACTTCCTCAGTCTGAGGTGCTGTTCTAAGAAGGTGCTATTTAAGAGACTGAGCTGAAAACAGCACCTCAGACTGAGGAAGTCTCTTGGATGAGAGACGAAACGTTTCTATATTTCTTTTGCTTCGTTTTGCTTTTGTTTTTTTGAATGTCCAGAGGACCAGATTGAACTTTTTTGGAATACTTTTAACACAATTAATGATTTCAGTTTCTCAATAGTTTAACAATATGGTATGGTATTGTCAAGGTAAATAAGGCAACCATTTAAAAACAAAGATTTTATGGGTGATCACGCATGCTACTCCAAAATCTAGATTTTGTGTATTGTTTGTAAGTAATTGTACCTTTATGTGCCATTGAAAGAAATAAATGCCATTTGCAATCATGCTTTCACGTGAATCACAGATGCTGGATTTGGAAGTGGTAGATAGGAATGGATTCCTGGAACCCTGGTACCAGAGCAGTATGCTTCATCAATACTTACAAACAGTTCCAAGCTTTAATCAGATGACGTTAATACGATTTTATCTTATTTCAGTCTATCCTAGCTGAGTTTGCATCCAGAAAAGACAACAGAACTTCTGCATTTTATTATGTTTCATTTAGGATTCTTATACGTTTTGCAAAGTCAAATTAAAACACCGTTCAACTATTCTAAATGTAAATTTCAAGATGTTTAAGCAGTTTACTGAGATATTACATCATATGGGTCCTACAAAAGCAGAAGTCATCATGCTTTAAAGAACCCAAATTCAAGTTTTGTTATAGTCCGTTTCTCCTGAAGGCATATTTTGCAAGATAAACTTTTGTTGTCAAGGTCAAATCATAAAGATGAGATGACTTCTAATAATCCACACCAGAAAGAAAAAGAGCTCAACCAAACACTATATTACAATATCCTGATGCATGCTCAATCATCCAGGTAGAAAAATCCAAAATAGTTCAGCTGGTTTTGGTTGTCAGCAGCAAACTGGTTGATCCACTCTGAGAAGGTGCTATTTAAGAGACTGAGCTGAAAACAGCACCTCAGACTGAAGAAGTCTCTTGGATGAGAGACGAAACGTTTCTATATTTTTTTTGCTTTGTTTTGTTTTTTGTTTTTTTTTAATGTCCAGAGGACCAGATTGAACTATTTTGGACTGTATTACAATGTTTGAAGATAAATGAGATAATGCAAAACAAAAAACAAACAAACAAACAAACAAAAAACCCAAACATTCAAACTGTATTACAGTAGTCCCTTGCTACTATCGCGGTTCAACTTCTGTGGACTCGCTCTACTGCAGTTTGTGGATGTACATACAAAATATTGGACAAAAAAAACATATGCCATATGCATGTATATATATATATATATATATATATATATACACATATATATACATATATATGTGTGTGTATATAAAAACAAGCAAATCAAAACAAACAAACAACAACAAAATATATATATACATATATATATATACAGTGTATGTATATATATATATATATATATATATAT
>NC_056505.1:24310049-24324750 GCF_014905685.2 Nematolebias whitei | reverse complement strand
ATATATATACACAGTATATCCTGGTGTCACAACTAAATTAATGCATTTTATTTCACTGTGCATGTATATGTCAGAAATGTTAACAAGGGATAAAAGTGAGCAAATTATTTCCACCCCCAGATCCTTAATTTGTCTTTGAAAAAAATCATTATCTTCATGTTGTGTGAGATAATAAGACACTAGGACAGATGAGTAAATGTAATAAAATGTAGCATTTATCCTATGAACAGCACATTTCTGATAACTGCACATTTCTAAGCATTGCTTATAGAAAGAGTGGGTGTAAGTGTTAATGAGGAAAGGGACGCATATAATGACACAAGTCCAATCAAATAAGCATTTTTTCACACATGATTTGAAAAAAGAACCACAGCTAGGATGCAAATATTACCAAATGAGAAAATTCTAAGCACAATCGACTTCTCATCCATCTGTAATTTGTAGGAGCTGTCAGTTAGCGTTGACGTTCATTAAACTAAACATCAAGTGAAACCACACTCTACCCCAGGGACAACACATGGCTGGCCAGTGAGTATAGAAAGGCATTACAGTGAGTGTCACAATAATATCTGTGCCTCCCACTTACTCTCGTCAAGACTGACCTTGTGTAAACAGTGGAGGAATGGGTAATGCTCCTCAGATGTGGTCTAATTGCAGAGTGCGTGGCTGGGTGTGCGGGGGTGTGTGCATGTGTGTAAAACGTGTGTTCCTTGTTAAGCGAGCAGTGGGTTGTGCATCAGTGTGTGTGCGAATAATTGTGTCCAAACCAGAACAAGGGGAGGATAAGGGCACAGCCGTGCAATACACACAGTATTTATGGGAAACAGTAAAGATTATTCATTAGAATATGCCTGAGACATGATGCAACATGTAAATAGGAGTTGAAGTGCCTAAAATAAAACAGCACAAGCACACAACATGACCAGCAGGTTTAAAATGAACCCTTGCCAGAAAACGTTTTCCATGTTTTGAGGCAACTAACAACCACATCTCCTGTAGAGCCCTAGAGTAGTTCATGCTAAAAGTTTACAGCACATTGTTCTTGTCTTCAGGACAATACTCAGCAGACCACATACATTTCAAGGATAAAGAACACTCATTTAAGGACTAAAATTTTCATATTTTGGACAGAGAAGAGAGATGGTTTATAGGGGGGGTGGGGTGGGGTGAAGGACGCCATTATGATCAAACAAGACAAAAACAACGCTAGGAAGAGGTCTCAAATTTCAACTTTCAAAAACTTGCAATGCAGCATTGAGCTGGATTTCTAGTCAACTTCACTCCAATTCCCACCTTCATGCATGTGACCAAAATATATCTTGTGAACCATGCAGACAACGAGTCTAACAAGCTTCCATTGTGTGTGACGAGTAGTTCCAGTCCAATCTGCATGTGCATCTAAGAACAGAACGAGACCTCTTGTGTTGTTCTATAAAGCATGGAACTCCACACGCTCCAGACATTTTAGAATTGATAAAACCTCCCAGATGGAAAGTGAAACGTCTTCCGCTTCAGAATAGACGTCAAGATGTATTTGTTTTTGAACCTTTTTTTGGATTGATCATGACCTGGATGACTGAGAATCTCCACCAGTAAAAAGATTACGGGAATAAAAACAAATACATCACAAGGGCCCACAATGGAATAAAACACATTTTTTTGTTTTTATTAGAAAGCCTGCATGTGATGTGTTGAATGCCATGCGGCAATCCCATATATTTACCCATAGTGTTGTCTGTAAAGCTGCAGAGAAAAAAAACTCAAAGGGACAAATAAAACCCAAGATATCCACCAAAATAAAAAAAAAAGAAAGAACAAAACAAGTTTAAGGCTTTAAAATATCTTTAAAATGTGTGTATTTGTGTATTTTATTTTAAATGTCAGCTGAAGACCCATTTATGTTTAACATATATCGTATTACAATTTCTCATTGACTGAAATTTTTTGCTCATCAGTATTGCACAGGCAGGTGTATGTTGAAAATATAATAATGCAGCATTTGTCTATAGGCTCACCTATGTCTAGTCAGTTTGTTTTTAGTTTGTGTAGACGGTAAATGTACAGACTCATTTGATTTGTGAACTGAGGGAAAGATCAGAGATGGCTTTATCCTGTAGAGACTGAAATGTAAGTGTGGAGCAATAAAAGATGTGTATTTGCCAAAGTCCGACAGATGCTCACCGGCTGAATAATGAGAGCTGGGTTTGTTGGCAGAGAAGCCAAGGCCAAGGTGTAGGATGCTCCTTGTGAGGGACCTCATCAAACAGACAGCAAACATGTACTTACACATGTTCAAATTAATGGTCTGACAAATTCTGCTCATTGTACATGAAAGTTGATATTTTTATATTAATGGGAGTTTATTTTTAACTTATTTTTATTTCTGTCAATTGGTTATAAAAATCAGAGACATGCCTCTTTCTTCACAAGGTGCAAAAAAAGGTACAACATAAACAATTTAAAGGACAGCTCTTTGGGATTTGTGTCACTGTTTATAGTGTGTCAACAACAGACAGGGGAGTTCTTTGTGGCCAGTATACAAGTGTATCTCATTCTATGACTGTGTCATAAATTTCAGCCAGAGGAAGTTATGGACTGGGATCACAAGAGCATGGTTTAAGGTAGCCATGCCAAATGCATGGGTATACATTCCAAACCAAGAAATGTGACACAACAGCAAATGGCTTAACAGATTTTTTTCCCCCTTTGTGCCGAAGGGGCCAATAACTGTCACTTTAGTTTAAGCCCACAGAGTCTCAGCTTCCTGTGTATAATGCTTTCTAGATGAAGGCCTCTATATTAAAACAATGTTTTGCTGTATGTAAAGACTCTCCCAGACGTGGAATGGTACCCTGCTTGTGAACAAGTCCCTTTGGAGTCCTTACTTGTGACTCTAAGTTGCACTTGCACAAGTGACGGAGGGGTAAAATGTATTTAAATGTTGGGAGCTGTTACTTGGGGTTCTAAGTAGAAGGCAAAGGATGGGTTAAATTTGTGTGGTCTCATATTCCTCAGCTCCTTTTTAGTCTCTTTACTGGTTTTGGCATTTATTAGTCTTCGTACAGCACTTTATCTTTATTTGAATTTATGCTCTAAACTCACCCAGATTGAATGTAAAAAAAAAAAAAAAACCTCTTGCTCTTCAACCACTTCCAACAGTCCACTTTACAGTTGGAATAAAATAAAATATGGAATTAAATGTCTATGCAAAAGTCCCATTTTTAAAATGTACAAAATAATGTGTAGATTAAAAGAAAACAAAAGCAACAGGGAAGCGTTTGCGGCATGCTCTGTGTGAAAGTTGTAGAATTAACTGCAAGGCTGAGAAAAGGTGCATCGTGGTACAATCAGAATTATGTTGAAAAGAAACATGTTTTTTTTTTTTTTATTGCTTCTGTAGTAACATTTTTACAATTGGTCCCATTTTTGCCCTGGCATTGTCATTCTGCTCATGTGCAAACGTGTGAAAAGAAATTATATGAAAAAGCAAAGCGGAAGAAAAACAAACACTGAGGATGAGAAGCAGGCGGAAGCCAGTAAAGCCTAGTGACCTGGGTCAACTCTCTCAGATACACATCACTAAGAGGGGCTATAAAAGTTCAAGAGGAGGTGTCTCTGTCGATCCAGAGAAAATAAACCGAAGCCTGACTATACAAGGACATCAGCATGGAACACACGGAGGCCCAGCCTGAGTAACAACAACAAGCAACAGGAACAAAATCTACATCCATCATTCAAGGGTAGATCCAGTGCATCTTACATGAAAGAATACAATTCAACCACATAGGCTTGCTTTTGCACATTTCTGTAACATGCATATGGTTTTTCTAATTGGGCCTTGCACCTTGGAGAAGGGATGTTTGAAATGGGAATTCAAGGCACAATATGTCCAAATATTACACGGTTAATGAAGAGTGAGCTGTAATAACCAGACATGACTTTGTTTCCTATAGGGTTATATTGGTACACTTCATACTATACCAACCAAAACCAGCATTTCATATATTTAAGCCAAATATATACACCTTTCACTCCTATAGGAATATACAAAATGTGACCACATAAATATACCAAAACCACAGGGACTCCCTGCAGCCAGTAAAAATAACCAGCAACACAGGCTGTTCATCATCACTTATTGTTGTATGTACATGCTGTGGCTTTGCCGGTACATGATTGGTCAGAGCATTCATCAATCTGATAGTGATCAGTCCCATATAGGGGAGATTAATCATTAGCTCTGCAGGGGCAAATTCATGGCGCAGCAGATAGTGATTATTGATGGCTTAATCCCAAATCCATGGCTTTGCATTCAGGCAAGAGCCTCAAGGTATATCATGCTAATTTTTTTATTGCTTCCTTATTAAAACATTAGGATAGGTAAAATGTAGAATGGGAATGTTGTAGTGGGAAAACTAGGCACAGTTTGGTTAATGTGTCTTCTTAATATCAAGAACATTAGTGAACATACCTTTTAGCAGATTATGAATCTGCAAATTTCGATTCACTTTGGAAAGGATTAACAAATTCACTGGGAATATGATGGTAACACTAATAAAACGACTTGAATTAATCCTATTTCCATCTTTTCAGCTTTTCTTTTTAATCTATGCTCTCTTTCCACTCCTTTTATTTTCTTTCCTGCCTGTAAGTGACGTTTTGCAGAAGTGCTTTTAAAAGCCCCAGAGGGTAAATAGTGCTCAAAAAGTAAACACGAAATGAGCTGACCCTGCCAGAGTTTTGGCTCTTGACGGCAGAGCTGCTTTAAGACTTCAAACAGCAAGGGTCACAACTATAAACAAATCTATCTCAATGCCAGGACCCCCCCCCCCCCCCCCACGCACACACACACACAAAGAAAGCAAATGCATTTCAGGCAAATAAACTTAATTCATGAAAACTCCATGAAGATGATAAAAATATATAGGAGAAAAATGATAGATACAGTGAAACAAACTTGAAGCTTGTGGTGGAATGGAGAGCTGGGGTGGGGTCATCTCATGGCTAAAAAATATTGGAGGCTGAGAAATGACAAAAGAGGAGGAGATGAAGCAATAACATCACAGAGCAGAGGGTGAAAAATTCCTCACCAGTGTATTTAAAGCCGGATGCGAGTCATCTCACCTGCCAACCTGCCATCTGTTTTGTTTTAACTCAAAGGTCAAAGTTCATGGTTTCTAAGTTTTAAACAGCAAGGACTGGATCTAGTAGGCGAAGTAACTTGAATAGCTTTAACAATATGTAATTGAGATCTGATGTTATTTAGGTTTTTTTTTTTTTTTTAAACACCTAACGAGCTACAACAAAATGTTAATTAGCACAGCACTCTGCAGGTCTAATACCTTGTTTCATCTTTGGATTCCATCGAAACTAAAAGTAAGAATGAGCAAGGAGGACACAGTAGAAATGCCTACACTCAAAATGTATCAGGAAGGGAATTAAGAAAAAATATGCATTATTTGTTTGGCTGTTGTTTTATTATATAAAATAAAACATAATAAACAAAAAATGAAAATAGTTGCGTAAAAAACATTTGAAAGAGAAAAATACTCAATGATACTGTATGACATATGTTTCTTACTGGAGTAAGGCTGCCTGCTGATATTCCAGGAAGTTAAATTGGTGCAGATAGATTATCCAGTTCTGACAGAGCATTGCAGAGATAGGCATAGGTGTCCAAAGTTAATTAAAGTATAACTGAAGTATAAAAAAATCCTGCTTTGAAAATGGACTTCTCAGTTCCTGATTCATAATAAGTGAAGGTGTTTGGCTAATCCAAAAAAAAAAAAGTTTCAGAGTGAGTAAAAAGATGTCAAAAATGTCAACACCTTGCAAAGTAATTGCTGAATAGCCAACTGTGACACATACACTGTTCAAAACTTCAAGGATACATTATGCTCTTGTTATTCTCTTGGACAGTAAAGTGTCACTGCACCTACAACATTTATCAGTGTGCACAGTACTTGCCATCTCAACTCATAATACAAAGAAAACAAGAAGCCTTCTTTGCTCTCAGACCTGAGCTATAGTCCTTGGAGAATCCTCCATTTCCAGGGCCGAATGCCCTGGATTGGGGCAGTGTTGAGAATGTTGTGTGTGTCTCTGTGTGTGTGTGGGTGTGTGTGTGTGTGTGTGTGTGTGTGTCTGAGTGTCTCCTTAGGGCAGTGTTTGTCATGTCGGAGAATCTTGTTATATACTCCATGTCCCTCAGCCCTGTGATAAGTCATCGTTATAGCTGGGAAACCTGGCAACCCAGTGATAAGGGAGCCATGTTCAATCACTATCCTAGCCAATATTTCAAATTCAATATTGTTTTCCTGTAGTACAAGTTCCCTTCCTTCAGCCTACATACACTTACCACAGACACATAGGGCCACTTCTTTTCTTCTATTTCTGTCTTCTTTTGTCAACACTGCTCTTTCTGCCTGTCTCTCCCAACAGGGAGTGAGAGGATGATCAGTGTCTGTAACCCTGCAAGAGAGAGGCAGTAATGTTAACACAGAGCAGCGCCTGTCATGCCAACAAGACATAATGTTCTTTACTACGAAGGATTATTCACAAGAACAGAGAAATACTACTCAATCTCACCTTTCTAAATATACACACACAAGCTCAGCGTGTTGACTTGGTTCCTAAAAACCCTAATACAGATATGAAAATAAACGGATACTGGCAAATTCTGTTTTATTCATTTTATTTTAAAGCATAAAAGGTCAGAAAGGAACAGAAAATACCAAATTTAAGTAGATTCATTACAAAAGAAGAAAAAAGACACCCCTGAGTGCTCTTTAAGCCAGATAAAGTAAAGTAGATTAGTCTACTTCTTCTGAACTTGCACTGTGAAGAAATGTGAACAGCCCTTGTGTAAACATTCTTACATGCACTCCCCTTCTTTGTTTAGTAGTTCTGAGGCTCCTCTTGTAAAAGTCTACCAAAGCACCACAGACATCAGGTGAGGTCTGAACACATTTGACAAGTGAGAGGGCCTGTCTTGCTCTCATAAGCATCACCCCATCAACACAGTGTCCTCTAAACTTCTTGTGAGCTACCTTCCTCTGTCTAACACTTATTTAAAAAAAAAAAAAGCTGATGGGTTCAGCTTGGGGAGGCAATGCTCCTGCGGCTGTGTTTATACAGCTTTAAGAGAAGGCAATTGAGCAGGTGCATGGCGCTGTAAGTACAACCGCAATCCACCGCTAAGAGGATTAAAAGCTAGGATGATATCTTTCTAGTAAATAACATTTCTCTGTAAAGAAAATACAGCAATAATAGGAGAGCGTCTCATTCGTCTGGCTTCATCCGCTTTGCATTGGAAGACAAAAAGTAAGTGAGAGGGAGGGAAAGAATGAGTTTGTATGGAGCCGAAGAAGAGAAATAAATAAATAAATAACAGGTGATAAGTCCTTCCAAACTGGCCGGTGTAATGGGGTTCTCTATGGAGGTAGAACCAGGGGATAAACAGCATGCTGTTCGATATACTTGCCTCTTTCTACACTATAATCCCAAAAGCTATACCCCAAAAAGTATGCATTATATGCATCACAAGCATTTCAAACATGTGCTAACTTCTCTCAGAGAGTTTCATTCATGACTGAGCTAAGCCTCTGTGCTGTGTTGCCTTCCAAACTGGCAGGGAAAGGATGCTCATAGCAAAGTAAATAGAGATAAATCATGGAGAATGAAATGTCTTCATCAAAATGGGCTCTGGAATAATCACATGAGCTTGTCTTTGCTGAAAAGCATTACCAGTGCCAGTGAATGACATTATCTGTATCCTTTTATGCTGTTGCTCCGTGTTCAGTTGTTCTACAGCTGCCCAGTCATCGCAGTGCAATATCACACTCAGTGGTCAACATTGAGGTTATCTGCCACTCACAACAGGACTGAGGCAAGACATATAATAACAGGAGAACACCTGGCCTGAGTCTATGTGACCAGTCTGGCCTGTTATTCTTCATGGGTGCCTTTCTCATTCTTTTTAATTTCTCAATTCCTTTGGAGCAGTGTTCCATGTCAACTTGGGGGTCCTTCTCCTCTTGTTCACTCATAAAGGGAGAAGTTCTAGATGTTTACACCTGCTAGGCCCACTTAAAGCCTAGGGGTGGAGTTTGTGGACTGCCCACTCTCTCCTCCCCGCTCCTCCCTCTCCTATAGGAAACAATCAGCCTGTTACGAAAGCATCAATGGCTCTCCCAGCTGGAGTCTCCCTTTGGCTACTAAGCGTAGATGGAACACAACTGTGCATTTGTGTGTGAGTGTAAGCATGTGCACAATCACTGTTGTGATGAGCACTGTTCAAAACACACTCCAGGACCCAAGTGGATGGGTGGGGCAGCAAACTCTTTTCCACCTCATATCACACAATGTGGCCAATTCTGTTGCCCTCTGGAGTGGAGAGAGAAGGAGGGTAAAGTCCTGGTCTTGAGTGGTTATGAAGCCCTAGATCAGTGACCCAGGAGGACAATAGGGCCTCTCACGAACAGACCCTCCACTTACTCTCCAACATGAAGTTAATCCCCTGAGCTGGCTCACCATTGAAATTGAAGCGCTGAGTTAGCTAAAATGTATATATATATATATATATATATATATATATATATATATATATATATATAAAGTAAAAAAATATATATAAAGATGTGACAAACTAATTAACATACTAACTAAAACAAAATACTCTGGAATTTTATTATAAGATATAATAAAACTTAGAATTTAGTTAAAAAAATACTATTTTTATTTAAATTAAGGTGAAAGTAAATTTTAGTTTTGTTCTGCAACCCTTTTTTCAGGTATGTTTGTGATGTACAGTATGTGGTGCAGTTAAGTGAGGACTTAGGTACATATTTTAACGCAGATTTAAACAAAACAATAACACATGTACACACTATTTGGCAGCATGTTTTGTTTCTTTAACAAAGCTGCATAACCCTAACACAGTCCCAGTTTCCCTAGAAAGAGAAATGAGAAGAAGAGAATAAGTTAGAAAAGCAATAATCCTATCAAATCCACGGAGGGCCATTACAAGACTTCAGAACCTCTGCCAGCAGGGATACAGTGCGTACCCAGAGATCAGAAGTCTTCTTCTCTAGCCAAAGGGAAATATTCAAAACAGAGCTACTGGGCTTTTTTTGTTTTAAAGCAACCCCTCAAACTGCTGCAAAAATATTCTGAAACCCAAATGTAGTCTTAACTTTCTCTGTAAGGAAATGATCACAATGAAATATGTAATTTGCTATGCTAGCACCTCCTTGTTCCAAATACAACTGTGTCACATTCCCAAAGTGAATTCCCTCCATATTAACTAGTAGTTCAGATGGTTGACTGGCATTAAAAAGAGGAGAATGAGGTTGTTAAAGGTTGATGGAATTTATTAACTAAGTGACAACCAGACTTTCTTGGAAATATCCTAGAAATAGTGAGAGATCCATTGCACATTTTTCTTTTTTCAGTCGGTTTATACATTAAAACAATATCCCAGTTGATGGGATGATGTGAATTTCTTATCTGCCGTGCCCATGACTCATTTAATTTTTGACCTTATACCAACTCAAAAATTAAGTTAAAGATTATTACTATAGTGAGCAATTTTGTCTATGCTTGGTGACTTTTGTCAGATGATTTTTCTGCTTGCAGGTTTTTGCTCATTTCAGGGTTGGACTTGTGAATGGCTCAACAAAGTGTGCCCTTTTCTTCCCCTTTTATCCACCCTTTTAGCCCTCTACCTTCCTTCAGTTTTACCTTCCAGACTGACACGGCATATTTCTTTCATCCCAAAGGTTTCAAAGACTTTCTCCTCCCGGAATACAAAACACTGCTGCATCTTGAACTTTTGATGGTGGCAAAAAAAAAAAAAAGAAGAAGAAGCACCTCTCTATAAAGACATCACAGACAGGGTTCAGGTGTAGTTCACCTGAACTCCATCCATATTCAAAGGGTATTTCTTCTTCTCTTACTGATTCTAGGTAGCCTATCCTGTCTAGCTTTCACTCTGGAGAAGAGAAGAAAATAGAAAGAGAAGAGAAAGGCCTAAGGTAGGATTCATAAACACATGACAAAGCTGTTCATGGCCCATGGAAAATGGACAGTCAAAATAACTGATGCTGGAAATACCAGCCAAAGGCATCAAGGTTCTGATAAAAATTTTTTATGCCAACGTAAACATGGGATGAAAACATGGGTGGACCGAATGTGTTGAGGCTTTTCATTTGTCAGTACTGAGTCCGAGAGAAAAAAAACTATAAGGGAAAGATAATGTTCAAGGATCTTTGTATGAAGCATTGATTACTGTTTCTCCCCTTCCTTAATCAGCCTGTTCTGCCACTTTACCACTGTCAGAGAAGGACACCCCATTGTCTTGGAGATAGAAAACACAAGAGTTTAGGTGGTCCATATGCCACACTAATTGTTTATTGACTGTTCACAGCAAGAACGAAGATAATTAGGGTCATTAACTAGTGTAACTAAGCAGACACAAGTTGTCAATTCCAGATCCCACCAGGCTCGTTCACTCTATTGTAACAAGCTGAGTGGTATAACTGGTGCCTTTCCATGGGAAAACAGCTGGAGAAAGCACTTCTTTTCTGTTTTCATTATTCCACTGCCTCCTCTGTTCTTCCTCCTCTTCATTCTGTTTTTGTTTATTTTTCTTCCTACAGAGAGGGTCATATGCATCCCCTTGTCGGCCATCATGCACTCCCTTTTTGCCCCGATGTACTTTAGATGTTGACATGAAGACAAACACGCTAGCAGAATTATGGAAATTGTGCACGGGTGACACCCTGTTTTAAAGAGGGTTATTAATACTGCTCAGTTGTATCAGGTTGAGTCAATGTGCAGATATACCTGGGTAATGCTATACAAGGATAAAGTTCACACACACAAATGCAAGCGTTTCGTTTCTCAAAGCCAGATTGTTCTAATTTTCATTGTTCCTCCAGATCGAGTTGTGAAACTCTTCAACAACTTCATTGATTTTTAAATGATAGCTCATCGAAGAATGACTGAAATTAAATACATGATCTGTATGTAAAGTGGCCCTTTGGTTTCACTTCCTCACCTTGCCTTGTTCACTGACAAGCACTTCCACTTCAAAGATAATGAAAAATAGTCCTACAGGCACACTTTTTAATAAAGCACAGAGCCTGTTTGCATTTCCTCTGTTGGAATTTGTATTAAGCAGGCGTCGAGGAGGTGCTGAAAAGGTCCGAGAGAAGCTGGCTTTTGTGAAGACGCCCGTGGGTCCTAAGCTCGGGATCATGTGAGCAAAATCATCAGTTAATCCCAGATGTTATCAGGTCACTACAGCAGTTATGCCTGAACTCCCCAGGGACTGACAAACACGCAGCTGGAGAAGACATTTGGACACAGAATTTTCGACCACAGCCAGAAGGAATAGGCTATGGGGGATTTTCTCTTGTGTGTCAAATGTGTGCTAGTGAAACTAAATGTGTGGGTAATTGAGAGAACATAAGAAGAGAACTGTGGTTTGTGGATGTGTGAGTGTGTATTTGCTGCCCACTGAAGTCATGCACCTGTAAGTCTGTCACTGTAAATGTGGTCAACCAATTTTATTCTGTTCTATGAAACATAACAGCTTCTGCAAAACACACAGGGAAAAAAAAAGCTGTATGGAAAACAAATACGTATTTAACTGTTGGAGCAGCACTTGTAACATATGGAACAACAAACACAAATGTGACGTAGTAATTACATGACACATATTTATACTTACTGTGACCCAAAACCTATGTTGCTAAGTTGAGGAGAAGTAAGTTTGGATTTGCACAATAGTAAAGTTTAATCAATGAGGGGAAAACCATTTGTTAAAAAGATGCCAATAAAAGTATAGGGCAAGCCTGGAGCCCCTATGTCAAAACTGCTTGATGGGGTTCTACTTAGACGTGACAGGACCTCAAGGAGAGAGTTAACTTGCTACAACATTAAATGTCACCCCAGCTCTTCATTTCAATGAAAGACCTACAATGTGGTTTACATAAACCGGTCTTTAAGGATCCATCCATCCTTTATCTTTACCTGCTTATTCCATTTTGGGTCACGGGGGTCGCTGGTGCCCATGTCCAGCAATCACTGTGCGAGGGGCAGGGTACACCCTGGACGGGTCGCAAGTCCATCACAGGGACACATAGAGACAAACGAGACAAACAACGATTCACTCTCTCATTCACACCTAGGGATAATTTAGAGTTACCAATCAGCCTAACATGCATGTTTTTGGTCTGTGGGAGGAAACCGGAGCACCCGGAGAAAACCCACGCATGCACAGAGAGAACATGCAAACTCCACCCAGGAAGGCCCCCGGACCGGGATTTGAACCGGCAACCATCTCGCTGAGAGGCAGCAGCTCTACCAGTTGCGCCACCATGCTGCCATTAAGGATCCATGATCTTGAATTTCTTTATTCTGCTCCCTTAAAACTTCTGAATTTGTTTTAAAAATCTATATTAAAATGAATGAATGGTAAAACAATGCAGTATAATAAACTATACGCAATTAAACACCAACAAATGCCTGTGATATAATATTTTGTGTGGCAGCACGGTGGCTCAACCGGTAGAGCTGCTGCCTCTCAGCGAGATGGTTGCCGATTCAAATCCCGGTCCGTGGGCCTTCCTGGGTGGAGTTTGCATGTTCTCTCCGTGCATGCGTGGGTTTTCTCCTGGTACTCTGGTTTCCTCCCACAGACCAAAAACATGCATGTTAGGCTGATTGGTACCTCTAAATTGTCCCTAGGTGTGAGTGAGAGAGTGAATGGTTGTTTGTCTCGTTTGTCTCTATGTGGCCCTGTGATGGACTGGAGACCTGTCCAGGGTGTACCCTGCTCCTCGCACACTGACTGCTGGACATGGGCACTGGCGACCTCCGTGACCCAAAATGGAAGAAACTGGTTAAAGATAATGGATGGATGGATGGATAATATTTTGCCAACAATGACATTCCATGTGTTTATATAATTTAAGCTCATGAGCAACATATTTCAAGCAATATATATATTTCCGTAAGTCAACCAACAAAATGTTTTTGATTTCATGTCTCCCTATTGTTTCTTCTATTTCCTAATTTCCTAAATAATGCTACTCATTCATTGAAGGCTTTTTCATCTATTATGAATCAGTCCCATATTTGATTTTGTTTGTTGTGTGCCAAGTGTCAATGTGCACAAGTCAAAGGGAAGCAACCCTTTGTTTCATCCTATTAATAAACACTAAACCATTTAATATTTCATTTCCTCTACCGAAGGGCCTCTGAGACGTCACCGTGTTTAACATCCGGTGTCTGCGCAACTCCTCTCACTTTCTGTCTCTCCTGATCTCCTTTCTGCCTTTTGAGTGTGTTCGCAACCAAAGCGCCTGCAAAGGACTGTGTTCTGTAACTTATTTAAAAAGGGTTCATTCCTCTGAAAGCAGTTCCACCCGCAGGACCGACCGCAGCTTTGACTCGACTTTGTACGTCTATTAATAAATTAACTATTCTGTCTCAATCTGAAGGAAAGATTCAATTATTCACAAATTGCAATGCATAATTCCATCAACCACATTTTAAGCAGGGCTATGAATATTGTTTTGCCATTTTACTTTGGGTAATTAAAGCAGTAAATCTTTCTGTGAGGCACACAACACTGACTCTCCAGTTCACATTACAAGGAAAAAGGAAAACAATACGCATTTTCTGTTTTGGTCTAGCCATCATTAATCAACAGCTACAGGTATGAATATGCATGCAGTGGTTTAGTTAACATCTCTTATTGGAATATAAATCACTCATTTATTGGCAATCTTTCAGCTGTGGAGGAAGCAAACAGGCAGGCGAGAGCAAGAAGGTGAAGGGAAGAAGCAGAAAGATATTGAAAGGGTGAGGATGGAAGAGAGAAGTTGGAAAGAGTGGGTGTGAAAGAGTTCGACAGACAAAAGATTTTTGATTTTGTATGTGTTTGCCTATGTGCGTGCTTAGGAGATAGGGAGATTAGTTTACAAGCGCAAGTGTGTCCTCTGGCTCTTTTACACTCAATTTGGGGAAACTGCATTCATTTGGGGAAACATGCATGCCGTCTCCCCCTCTTCACCGCTTTGTGTCTCACACCTTCTTCATTCACTCCCTCCAGATGAACACTCAGCGTGCTCACAGCTCTTCTGCCATATGTCTCAGCTGAGACAAAAGTGCCTCTTAGGGGTTTTTCTTACAGTATTTTTCTCCAATCACACAGTATGCCCATGGTTGCTGCACCAACCCAATTAACAGGAAGCCCATACCTCCCCCAGGTCAGATAAAGACCCCCCCCCCCCAACACACACACACACTTTAACACACATTCACATGCACACAGCACCACACATGGCCTCTCAGTGTGCTCTTTGCTGCCCCTTCTGACCTTTCTGAACTTAACAAAGATAACAGCTGCTCAACATCCACTTACACAGAGACTAACAATGGCAACAGCAATACAGTGCTGAACAATAATTGGGTGCGTAGGGTATATATGTAAAGGTAATCAATTAAGTTCAAATGATTCTTGTCTCTGAGGTTTGCTTATGCAGCTAAGAAACATCTTAAAATAAAAAAGTAAATACAACAAATAATAAATTATAGTAGTCCCTCATTTATCGCAGTAGATCCGTATAGACCCATGATAAGTGAAAAACAGCAAAGTAGGAATAGTAGTACAAGTGGCAGTTTATTTATA
>NC_056505.1:24294134-24309649 GCF_014905685.2 Nematolebias whitei | reverse complement strand
TATTATATATATATATATGTGTGTGTGTGTGTGTGTGTGTGTGTGTGTGTGTATGTAAAGGCGTTTTAAACCCGTCCACACTCTTGCAATATTCTAAACATTGTTCTAAACTACACTGTAAATAGCACAAAATGCCATGATTCCCCTCTCTGTGCCACCGCTGCTCTCAGCCACCTGCAAGCGTTCTTGGCCGTGCCCACTTTCTCGCTCCGCGTGGAGAACAACTGATCCGCTGTTCAGGTGCAGGAGGAAACTTATCCTGCAGCGGGCACAGATGTGCAGGAGGTGCTAAGTATTTTAAAATATCCATCAATCAGCCAATTGTGTGTCATGTCCAATCTTATTTTGAAAAACCGTGATAGAGCAAGTCCGCGAAAAACAAACCTTGAAGTAGCGAGGGACTATTGAATTTCACCAAGTCTCACTTTTTGTTGACATACATTTTTTAAAGTAAATTTAGCTAAAGGCAAGAAAAAACAAAAGCCTTCTTAACATGCTATTTTTTTTATTCTTTTTACACACACCAAAAAAAATAAAATAAAATAAATAAACTGTGTGTATCCATGGCTACCTGGTATTCTAAATGCCAAACAGTCAAGCAGTCTGTGACCAAAACATCCTGACATGTCAACAGACTAGAGAGCAGAGGATGAGAAAACAGGATGGCTTCTGAGGCCACAAACACATCAATCAACCTACTGTCCATCCTTCTTGCTCCTTCTCTCTCCATCCCAGGTCGCCTTTTTCTGTCACACACGCACACACGCATACACACAAACACTCAAACACTAGTAGACTGTCTCAATTAACCCATGGTTAATCTTGGACCTCCTGTAGCAACTTCTAAAAGGGATCTGGGTAGAATGAGAGATGCTATCTGCCAGGGAGATTACAGTGCGACAGGAAGATCAAAGAGGGCTGGACTTTGGGCCCCAGCGATTAGCGGTAATTAAATAAAGTATGTCTGTTTAAACTTCATTAGCAGCTGGGCGTTTGCTCCACCAGAGTGGGCACAACTCAACCATCCTTAATTAAAAGATAATCCACAGGATCGCCCCTAATCTCCTTCCAAAATATGCACTCCTCTCCACCCATGACGGAGGTTTTCAGTCCACCACTACCACTAAACAGTCCGGTGGGTGGAGGTGAGCGTTAAAGCTGCCAACAGTCTGAATAGCAGCCAGCCGAGAGGGTTGTTCCTCTCTCCCCTCTCCCAACCCCCCGACCTGGAGAGGAGCGGAGACGAAAAAACCTGCCCCCGATAACATCAATTTAGCATGCTATTATCTCCAATGGTGGAAAACTACACTCTGGCAAAGTCTGACATAAATCTTGGAGAGCTGGGGGGACATTGAATATGCATGAGCTGAAACAGATATGACACTGCTGGCACATTAATATTCTTGTCACTGGAGGTTTTCAAACTTTCAAGTCAATGACTTGAGTGAATCCAGTCTGGAGTTTCCATAAAACAGGGCAAAAGAATATTATACATAATTAAAGACCTACAAGCTTCTGAACTCTGAGGGCTAAAAGAAAAAGAGAAATGTGTTGCTGTAGATTCCATGGAATTTAGATGAATCCACAGTTTGAGTAAGGGTAAAAGGATACAACTGCATGGATCAAATACATTTTCTATCACTGTCAATTTCTTGATATTCGGGGCCAAGGAGCACATGTTCGACAACTTCGACTTTCAATATAATGAGTGCGTGGGCAAACTCAAAGTGCTGCCACCAGAGAGCAAGAAATACAAGCTATTTTAAAGACTGGGCACACCTACAGTTTATCTGTCAAAGTGACTATGAGATACATGCATGTAAAGGAAGGAAACAGAACTGTTAGATTAAAGCTGTGTTCTGGAAACGAGAGGCTATTGATCCATTTGTTGTTATAATTACATGCTCACAGGTGTTATGTGCATGAAAACTGTAAAGCCAAAGATTTTCATGGCATCACTCACAAATTCAAATAAGCATCCAAACCTTTTGCGTTTGAGGTTTTTATTATTCCTGCATTTTTTTTTCCTGCACAGTGCTAAGTAATCATCTCCAATAACAAATCTGTCAAATATCCCAAATTGTGCAATCAGTGATCATCGTGGAGTTATTTAACTTCATAATCCTCCATTTGGGTAAAGATTAGTTGTTCCCACTCTCTGTTTATATTTCTGTCTATAAACTGTTGGACCCAGAGCTATCCAAAGCAAACTGGTCTTTCTCAATTTCTGTTTGCTTTTGGCTAACTGTTAAATCACCCCCTGACAACTTCCAACCCCATCTTCTCACCCTTCCAAATTATTATTATTATTTGAAACGCAAGATGACACAAGTAAGTGAAAAAGCTGCTGTCCCAGGGCCCCAGTTGTCCCTGCTACATGGGAAGAAAACCATGTGTAACCCACCTCTAAATATTGAACTCAGATGCGCAACAACCTTTTAAACATGCTCTTATCCACATTTTGTTCTGGTTAAACCACGGAGTAAAAACATGTTTCTCTCAAAACTGAATGTTATCTTCAGACTGATCAAACATGCTTGACGGTTAGACTCAAAATATTTGACTACAGAGCTCACAAGTGATGGAGAGGATGATGGCCCTGTTATCTTGCTGTGGTTTGTTGGCCAAGAAAAGAGCCACAGGACCTGGTTGCAATGCAGCAATCCAGGCCACAGTCTGTCTGGTTTGCCGGACTGTCAGAACAGGATGGGACAAAGCAAGGTTCTAGAGCACCACAAACACTATCTATGGAAAGATTTAAGTAGACAGAAACTAGCAGGACTGACTTTACAACGTCTTGCACTATATTTATAAACTGCAGCATGTAGTTAAGCATGAATTAAGGTCGAGTTTGGGGTAGATTTGACATATACAGTGTGACAGGTTGGTGCAGTTATGTTGGTTGTGGTACAGGGTTGTCTGAGGACTTTACAGAGACATGAGACAAGTAAAAATGCTAAGACAAAATCCAAAATGTCTACCCATCAGTCCATTTCATGTACCCACTTGTTCCTGTTCAGAGCCACAAATGCCTTGTGTCTATCTTCAGTGGTTATTGTGTGAGAGGCGAAGTAAATACTGGACAGTCACCAATTCATCACAGGGCCACATAAAAAACAAACAACCATTAAGGGTCAAATTGAATAGAGAGTTGCTAAATAATCTGACATATTTGTTTTTGGACTGTGGGAGAAACACATGGACAACTTGCAAACTCCATGCAGAAATAATGTAGCTGTCAATCATCCCTGCAACATTTATGCTATGATGCAACAGTGCTAATTGTCAGTCCCTCCATGCAGACCCACAGAAAACAAAAAATAAATAAATAAAGCAAACAATTTCACCTTTAATTACATAAAATCCCATTTAAATCACAAACAGGAGAGACGATTTGCCAAATAAAGAGACTCATTTGCAAAGTATCAACTGTTCATCACGTTCAGTGTTCAGGTTGGACTGAAACAATGCCTCATCATAATAAAAGGAATTAAGGCCATATATTTACCACATTACACAATAAGCATGTTGCATAAATACAATGCACAGTGGTGTATGCACAGTAACACATTGCAAAGTAGTTTAAAAGGTGGCAATCAATCAAAATATGTATTTCAAAATAGAATGAAGCAGACACGATGCAATTGAAATAAACACTACTTTCTATTGAGTTATATAGGACCTAATCTATCCTTGTGTTTGTAATTGAAAAACAACCTTCTGGTTAAATGATATAATTTATGAAAACAGAAATACAAGAACTACATGAAACAGAGCATCCAGTTTTTCTCCCGAATAAATAATAAACTGATCTCTTCTTTCTACAACAGTTTCAGCAGTGTGATCACACTGATCAGGTTACCTTGATCACCGGAGTTGCAGTGGCAACAGCACAAATACAAAACCAGATAAACGAAAGGGGAGTGTGAAAGAGGACGTGTGGGAGAAAGATTACAGTACAACTACAGCTCGGTTAAAACATAAATTGATCCAGCTCACATAACAAAACTGGGGAGCAGACAGATAGCCTGACCTTCACCATCTCTTTAAGCAGACTAACAATAAATAAATAAATCGTTTGCTTTTGACAGCTGCTCTCCATAGGTCTGATCCAGTAACAGCTAGGCCAAACCCTTCTATACCACTTTCCTTTTGCTGCTCCTTCCTCCTCTAGCATTGTTGTGTGGTGCATCTTTAAAACCAGGTTATTCATCATTCTCCATATCCCTTCTCTGGTCTTTAGCTCTTGCTCAGCCTTTGTTTCTCCAACAATTTCATTTTGCCCTTGACAGGGCCCGACCTGTGCTATGACACTGGACACCCTGTGTGCAGCTACTACTGTGACAGTAGGTGACAGGCATTTGAAATCTGCCCATTTCCCAAATGGACAGAGGCTTAGATAGAATACCTAGCCTGGTAGAAAGGGACAAATGAGGAGTAGTGGTGAAAAAGAAGGATAGAGAGGAGGGAGTCAAGAGTTAAGCAAGGACAGTATGTCAGACCATTGCAACTGGCTGTGGGTTTAATGCTGTCTCCCTCCTGAAGGTGTTTTTCAGCTCCAACTGATAAAAAGCCCCCTGGGCAAGGCGCTTAGGTCAGGTCTTCAAACACAAGGGGTAATCCATCCCACCTCTCTGGCCAATTCCACCACTCTCATTTCCCCACTCATTGCTTTAATTTGGCAGCAAGGCCAGATCCTGTTGGTGTCAGCGAGCTCAGTGAATGGACAAATGACACAGAGTTGCAATGGTGCAGACAATTGTCAAGCACCTTGTACTGTACATGGCAGCTGCACTGGAAGATACTAGATTAATTTCATGAGTGTCTGAAGACTTAGAGGACAATTGTGTTCTCTTTAACTGAAACAATTCTTGTAGGACTGTCATCTAAAACTCATGTACATGTTTACGGCTACGTAAATTACGTACACATTCTTGGATGCAGATATGTGCATTAATATTTTATTTTGACAAAAGAAGAATTGTCCAGAACTTATTTCTTAGACCGCACAGACTCATTTGACCTCAATTAAGTTGAAACCAGCCCATTGTGTGTTTGGTTGTGGAAGTGCATGTCAAAGTGTTGCCTCCGAGGTCATTATGCATCTTTCTCTCTCTCTCATGCTTTCTTTCTGTTGCTAAGAAGCTGCCCAGTCTCAATGAAGAACATCAGTTTGTTGCTGGAATGATGCAACTGAGCCAGGGTATTTTCACGGGCACTGAGCTTTTGGCCTTGCTCCACAACCCGCTCTGGTTCGCTCTCAATCTGCACTTCAATAAAGCCTTTTCATGCTGGTAGAAAAGAAATGATTTTTTTCCCCTGACTGCATCACAAAGAAGAGCAGGAACAATGGAGGCATTGGGTTGTTGCAGCACTCGATTGAGACATTCTACTGAAACACAGCACATTAATAGAAGGACATTCCAGCTGTGGTACAATTTTCCTAGAGTGATCCAGATAGTTAGCATTACTGATACTGCTGCTTCCTGAATGGAAGAAATATCTTGAATTCTGGGCCGCCTACTACGAGATGCCACTCACATGTGGATATTAGCATCTCTGATTTCAGAATGCTGCACCAAGATGAGGCAAAGAGAGTGTAAACAAGATAAGTCAGGACAGTCAGAAATCCCAAGCATCTAAATGATTTACTAATAGAGGTAATTAAACAAAATATATTACTTGCATTGTTAATGTTCAATTTGAAAACCCAAGAGCTTCTTTTCAAACTATTTAAATAGAAAGTTATTTTATTGCATATCATTTGTTTTTAGTTTGAGTTGTCTGTTAGATGCAAGACATAGAGATGCAGGGAGGGAAAGCTAACTCTTTACTAAACAGCTGCCTCTGTTGGGCATTTTACCAAGAAACACCCAACAAGTGACACAGTCAGAACAAGGAAAAACAAGCAAAACAAAAGTCTATTCATGTCTGGGACTATGTGTAGACTTGGTCACCCACCCCTTTGACACAAATACACTTAAAATTCAAAAATGGGGTTAAAAAGAGAGAGAAAGAGCGTGAGCGAGCAAGAGAGCGAGAGAGAGAGAGGATGATGAAATAAATGGAGTCAAGGAAAATGAGAAGATTTATGAGTTAGCTGGCTGTAACGAGTGATATGTTCTTTGTTTTTATAACAATTGTTTAAAAGTAGATTGTTTGTGTACATGTCTATGAGTGCTAGATGAGTGTATGATTATGAAATTTCTAATGAGGTGGGGGGGTTATCTCAGAGTGTCATAATATTGCAAATAGTCTTGGTTCTTGTCATAATCCTCCCAGAGCAGATCATAATATCGCTGAACTCCCTTCAGCCCAAACATTTTTTTACAGAAGAAAGAGCCCTTGAGTCTCAAACACAGAGAAACTAGACAGACAACAGTAGACTGGTTGTTTAGTTATTACATTTGTTGCCATGTTTCCCTAACAGATTGTAAGGTGTACTTTAAGCCTACTGCAAAAATCACCTCTGTATTTCATAAAAGCAAGTTAAATTGACTTTTCACTGTGGCCATGTCCCAAATTCTAATTAGTGATTGTGTAGAATGAACATATGCATGAGATATATTCATAAATTAAACGGATTCTTTCATTTTTCTGGACTGTATATAATGTGCATTGAATTTAATAAAATGTATCGTGAGACGTTATTTATCTTTGACCCATCAAAATGAATGTGGTCATTTATTTACAGAATCAAAGTTTAACATCACACATTTACATTAATTTGGCAAAATATGGAAATAACAACATAATTAATCAGCAAGCTGTACAATTAGAAAACCATACGGCGATGGTTGAAACTTTACACAGACATTTCTAAAATATCTGGAGTGATTTCTACTTGATAGAAGAATTTTAAAGATGGAAGATGAAGTTTAAAGGGAGAAAAGGTGGGTGAGGGAGTTTGTTTATGTCGGCACCAGACGGCACTCTCCGGGTTTCTCAGCTTCTTCCCACAGTACACTTAGGTGGTATAATCAACTTTTTACCTGGAGATGTCTCCACTGGTACGAAAGTCCATTCAACGCACCCTTTCAGCGTCTCCGTAGGAACAGCTGTGAATCGTCCGAAGTAGTGACGGTATTCCGTTCGACACAAATTCACCTCAGCAAGTGGACTTCACATGAGTGGAGTCCGTCAGAGTTCCACCCAGATGTGGAAGAAAGTTATAATCCCATAAGACTCGGAAGAGCTCTGTGGTCATGTCAGGATCTTCCTGTTTCCCAGCACGGGAACTCGACCGCAACCTCGGCTCGACTCAACTGGGACTTCGACCCAACAGGAACTGGGGTGAACTAGGAAGTACCGACATTTTAAAGGGCTCTATTTCCGGTTCATCTGGGAGTTTTCTTATTGGTCAATATCGACCAGACAGGGGTGTGTTTTGTGACGTAAGAGGTTACTAGAAGTCAGAAAACAGCAAGAATGTTATGGAACAGATTGAAAATGTTTTTCAGACAGACGAGAGAAATGTTTGGACGGGTTGGCGGAAAAACAGGTGCCAGCTTCTCTATTTACGTCTGAGAGGATGTAAAAACACGACAGCTCGTTCCAACACTTGTCTGCGTTTGAGTCCAACCTTGGACCAACACTGCTCATTCAAAGACAGAAAATCAGAAAATGCATAATTACTTTGTAACAGACCTTAACATGAATTCTAACTTTGCATGAGGATTAAAAATCCTTATTACTGTTTCACAGTTAATTAAAATGATTAGTTCACTGCAGCATCTAAAATGGTTTGGACTAAAACACTTTGATTATCAACATTTGTAAAATAGTAATGATAATAAAAAAGAGAGTGTTCTTTCACTTGAATTTTCAAGAAAGAAAGTCTCAGGATGGGTCAACCTGTATTTCTGGATTCAAATCAATGAAATGACAGTTTCTGTCCCAATGGTCCTTAGGTCAAGGTTTTGACCTTAGGCTTAGTTCACTACAATTGTACAAATTATCTTTAAATAAAAAATACAATAAAATACTAGATTCAGGAGGGAAAAGAGCCTTTTCTATGACTGCCCTTTAGGACCTTGATAAAACAAATAATAATAACTAAATAAAAGCCATAAAATTACAAGAAAAAAGTCATAGAATTACGAGAATAAAGTTGTAGAATTTTGAGAATAAAGTCGTAATATTACGAGAATAAAGTTGCGGTATTACGAGAATAAAGTCGTACAAGACTTTTTATTTTTACAGCTCTCTTTTATTTATTTATTTATTTTTTTTTTCCACGAGTAGGATCCAATACACAACCTGTCAATCAATCCAGTAGGCGTGTCAGCAAATGACCAATTAGAAGCTAAATGCTCCTATAAGTGAGTCGTTGGGTATCTTCAGCCTCTTTCTAGCATATTTATTGAAGACCTCTAACAGGGCTGCACACGCACAGGTTCGCTCACTGAACGCCATTTTCACATGGAAACAAAAACGAAAATCATGATGTAATAACGCCACGTTACGCATCCCAGAAGTAGCATACAAAAACACAACAGTAGGTGGCAGTATTGGAACACGTTTTGAGTAAGAGCGTCAATAACAATAAAGTTTAACAAACATTCTTCATTTTACCACAGTTAAAATGTGGTAAACCCTGCTTTATCGTGTCGGAGTTCGGATAATATTATACGACTCATTTAGCTTTGGATTGGTCATTTGCCAACACGCCTACTGGACTGATTGACAGGCCGCGTCGTGGATCCGACTGGTGGAAAATAAAATTAACAATAGTCGTAAAAAAAAATAAAACTAAGAAGTCTTGTACAACTTTATTCTCGTATTATTAAAACTTTATTCAACTTTATTCTCGTAATACTACAACTTATTTCTTGCAATTTTTTGGCTTTTAATTTTTTTTTTTCTCTCAGTGTAGCAATGTAATTGATTTTATCTATGTATTTTTTTTTTAATTTGCATGACCGTAAAGCTCCGTCGTAGTCTCCTGACTATTCAGGTGAAATATGTTATGATTTTTTTTTATTGTTCTTTTTCTCTTACTTTCTGTTGTCTAAAGGTGCTGTGAGGTCAAACATGTCAGACAAAACATCTTGGCGTTGGGAATCATTTTAGTCTTGAGTCAGCTGAAGATAGAGGAACTCTGCTTGCCTTCACCACAGGCCTCAGACATTTATTGCTCCTAAGCAGCCCATAAATCTGTTGCACTAGGATGTTTGCTAAAAGGGGGATATGGGTCAAAGGTCGGTTAGTCCTGTCCTTTGGCCCCCACACGCCAGATGGCACCTCAAGGTTTCTCAGGCTGTCAGTGGGCTTTTCTCTCTCTCTCTCTCTCTCTCTTGGTTCCACTTTCTTTCCCAACACCCCACTTCACTCCCTTACTCAGCCTGTATTGTCACTTCATGTCTGTCCCACTCCCACTCTTACTCTTTAACAACGCACCCATTTTCTCCTCTCATCCATAAGGCCCAGGCTCACAGGAGTTTACTCCTCCTCATCATCCTCTGTCCGCAAATAAATTATTCTCCCATTCTGGCAGTTGGAGATTTTAGTGAAGCCTAAACAAGAAAGGAAACATAAGCAGACTGTGAAAACGGTTGTAAAATCCCAGTTAGTGTTGGGGAGGCACTCTGCAAGCACTGGCGTTATCATCCACTAATTACTGCTTTTTTGGAGGATTTTCCAGGTTTTCTTTTTTTAACCCCTACTTCATTTCCCCTTCCTCCCTTCCATTTTGTTTAGCAAATAGCTTTTTATAATCCTCATTGAATCAATTTTCTATGTCAAAATGAATAAATTAGCTTGCTTTATTTTGGAATAAACCATTAATACAGGAATGGCTGGTAATTAATTTCTTGTAATTGCCCCGCTGGGATTGGTGTCAGTTACACCCACTCCATGGAAATGCTGTATATTAGCTTAAACATGGCTCTTACTGTGTCTCTACGATTTTGGTCCCAACCTAAATCATATAATCACAGGGGGTGTGATTTTGGGGCAGGCATACGAATATGATACGGCAAGTGCAATGATCTGAAAGTAAGTCAAGACTGAGAAACAGAAAAGTATGAACACAGAATACCACATCCAGCTCATGATCAAATGAAGTCTAGAAATCCTATGCTACATATGGTTTTAATGGCTGGCAACCCATGTTCAGGATGTTTTTGTATGTTATCAGTTCCACTCAAGGATATGAAATGTAGTTAATACTTGAACTTAAGCCTAAGCCTCAGCTTAAAGCATCTTTGAATATAGTTATATCTCTTTGTACGTATCCCTCACCAAAATGCTTCTTTAGTTGTAATACCCACACCAGACTGTTTAATATCTCTAATTTGTCATTTCCACAGGACAGCTGTGAGAGCAGACTGAATTGCCTTCTCTGGGCTTAAGCTCCTTATGCTCACTTGTACATATTGGAGGATTTGTGTGAGTGAACTCAGAGAGTCCAGGTAAAGTGGTACCACTCCACTGGCTGAGTAAACAAAGGATACGAGGGAGCCAGCACTTTGTAGCTTCTCTCAGCAAGAATCTGTTGGTCTAAGTTTGCACTTTAAGACACAGAGACAGCACATTACCATCTATCTCTCCAGCAGCCTGATTTGAGAGCCTTCCCTACAGATTCTTCTCTGCATCCGCTGCCCCTGTTCAGAGAAAGAGCAAGGCTTTCCTGCAGCGTCAGTGCAAGGTAGCAGAATGTTGGCTGGTAAGTGTGTCACCCCAGCAGAGGTTGGGGCAGACTGGCACAACAGGAGTGCATCTATTCTCCTCCTCCAATTTTTTCTTTGCTTTTTCCCTCGCTCTCTCTCACCCACACCACACCAGTACACATGAAACCAGGGCATGCCCCCAGTGAGCAGCAGAACACACAGCTGCCACCAGTGGGCCTGAAAGGGCCCGACTTAAAAAAATACATTTAGAGAAATAGCTGTAACCCAAAAACCTATTTTCCTGTTTGAGATGCAGCAATGATAACTAGAGGATAGGCAGTGGTTCCGTAGCCTGCCAAAAGACAAAACAGATCCCTCCCCCTTGTCATTAACTATAAGGATTGGGCAGAATACTAAATCTTGTGGCTACTCATGGTTCTATTGTCATTTTTTATGCCAAAACACACACATTTTCATACACACTCTGTGTTCATGCACACACTCTGCATGCACGAGTTGCCTCGCACATTCACACACAAACTCACACAATCAGATGCTCCTTTATGGAAGAGAAAAGCCAGAGATCTCAAACTGAAGTCGACTGAGCAATTCCTAACATAATGTAAAACATATTGCTTTTGATGACTTTAACTGTATAACACATTGTGAGAATGACTGAGGATAGAACAAAGAGTGTGGCTCCTACAAATGCAATAAAACAAACAGAAATGAGGTCATTTTAAAAAGTTTAGAAGGTGTCAATAAAATGCACACGCATCCTGTGATTTCTTTTATCTCTGTGGGATCATTGTTCACAGCTGTAAAACTAGCATATACTGTAACCATCTGCTTTTCTGTTCTGCTGCAGGGAAAACTGTGCATGTTGCTTGGTTACATGGTTGAAGAAGAGGGCAGAATCACTGCATGAAAGAAAGAAAATGACTAAAAAACAGAAATACTAAAAGTCTAAGTGAAACCAGAGTTGCCAGTTCAAGAGAAAACAAGTGGTTGACTATACATCAATCCTACAAAGGTTTGCTTTGGGATGAGAAAAAAGGAAAACAATTGTATTGTTTAAATGTCATTTGCCCTTATGACGAGACAGGTCACATGAATGGCACATATGTAAGGTTTTGAGTTACACTTGTAATTCACATGTATAGCATAGCATGTGCTGTTAGCACTAGAGAACAAGCTGCAAAGCTTTTCTTTCTAAACATGCACTCAACAGGCACACAGATTGATGAGGAGATAATCCCAGTAAAATGTGTCTAGCTGAAAGTCTACTTTCAAACATTTAAACAGAGACACTCCATCAGGATTTGAAGTTGACAAATATGGTGTGGTCTTAAGTGAATCAATACCTTGGGTGTGGAGTGGTGGCCATCTGCCAGAGAGACTGGCACAACCAATGTGTCTTCGTCTGGACAACAAGGTTGAATAGTGAGTCTCTTATGAAGCAAAATAAAGAATGCACATAAAACCGGATTACATTTGTTTACACCAAGTATATATTTTTGAATAATGCTTTACTCTTTATTAATCTTAGCAGAACATTGGATTTTTTTTCCACAATTTGTCTTTTTTTATCAGTGACAAATGCACAAATGAAATTTACTCAGTTTCTGAAATGCAAAGATCCAGAGGTCTCATTTATATCTGTTCAGAATGACCTCGGAACAATCTTGGGAACTCTCCAAAAAGTCTCAGACAAATAAATCCAGCATAGTGCAAATTGAGATAAGGAAACAGAGAGCGATAGTGAGAGCAGCGGTGTGAGATCTCTAAGTCATGTTAAAGCGCCGGGGTAGGCCACTGTCATGGCAATGTGTCTGAGCGGGCTTCAGCCTTTGGCTCTTTTTGCATTTTAGCACACCATAAATCACTCTCCCAGCTCAGCCCTGCATTACATGAATGATATATTTTATTTACACTATAGAGGAAAACACACATGGTCCTTATTAATCATCGCCCACCTTTAATAATGAGTCAACTTCCACTCATTCATCACCACTTCCAAAGCCATGCCTGCAGAGAAACACACAGGAGGAAGAAAGAAGAAAAAAACAAATATAGTTGGCTAACAAGGTGGCTGTGTAAGAAAGTACATGTGGAAGGATTTGAAATGCGATTGTCACATTCTTATTGCATTAGAAGCCAATACTGTAATTTGGTAGAGCATGGAGATTTCAGCCCTGGGGATTTTTGCTATTTAGTATGTCACTCTTTGAGAGTAAAATACCTAGCTGACATGAGAACTTTTCTGCTCTCTGACATGTTTATACAAGCTTCCTTCAGCACCATTACTCATTCTCACTTGTCTCTCTTAGAAGTCTCCTCTAATGTTTGAGCAGAAGCATAACCATAGCCCTATGACATGGGTGTCATAGAAATCTGCCACATATTCCAATGTAGCTGCATTACTGTCAAAGCTCATCAAAATGAAACATTTAAAACCTCAACCTTTCTCCACCCCCTCATCCACGCAAAAAGATGTGCACTAAACGATAGCTTAGTTCCCATCTTCATCCTTAAAATAGACTTTGCCCTGCTGTATGAACTTGAATTTGATACAGTGATACGCATTAAAAAGAATCATTATTTTTTATAGATTTAGAAAGCAGCTCATTTTAACTCGAGTCCTAGAAAGTTGTACCTTGGGGTTTTGGAGTTTATACAAGTCGCACAAGACAGGGCAGAAAAAAAAAACGTCTGTAAAGCTTTTTTTTCTCTCGCTGTGAGAAATATAATGCAACAATAAAATGATATGTGACAGCAGACAGCTGTAGCTAAAGTCTTTAAATGAATGCACATAAAAAGGGATTGGCTTGTAGGCAGCAGAAGAAAATTCAGTGGAAATGAACAGAAGTTGTAGCTACTGCAGGATTTCTTGATGATGATTGATACGTGCTGGCATTGTGAGGTGAAAACAATCCAGAACAAAAGTAATCATCCACAAACTTAAAGAAAAGTTTGGATATTTTAAACTGAGGTTCTGTGGAAAGGTTGTGAAAACTTCCAATCTTATAATTTTATTTTGGCTGGATTGTTCACCTAAGCTGGGCAAGTGGACTGCTGACGTCTTAAAACAAATGTCTAGTGGCTCATGCAAACACTCCTATAAATGTTTTGCCTTCTGCTTTCAACTACATTTTTTAAATACATAAAATTATTTGGTTATTTGTAAGTGTTAATAGTAGCAGCAGCCACTAGCTGTATCACTTTTGGTGCAGCCTGGATCAGGAATATCGGATTCTTTGTTTTTTATTTTTTTGTGAAAATAACATTTTAATATGAATTTTGAAAATGTGCAAGATACTAATTGTACTAATCTTTTCAAAGAACCTCACTTCTTTAAGCTTTTGGAACTATACTTTAAAAAACAACTGGAAAAATTAAGGATAACAGCATGTACCCAACCCATGACGCATTACCCGAAGAAAAAAATATCATCCTTTAAAAATCAGAACTCAGTCACTGAAGGTCAATCCGTTAATTACAGGGAATTCTATACCATAACATGTGGGTATTCATCCAAATGAAGAGACAAAATTGTATTTGAAGTTTTACAATAATAATTAATCAAACTAAGAATCAACACCAATAATGAACAATTAAACAACATAAGTGACAAAGAATAATAAGTTGTAGAATAACTGGTTATAAAAGTAGTAAAACAATAATGAACAAATCAATCAATCAAGGATAAATTATTTTTTATCTAAGGTTAATTTAACTATTTGAGCAGGAATTATTTTGATTATTATATGCGCACAAATTTAGACAAAGTTTGACTATTTGCCTGTTTGCAGGCGGCTGTGGCTGAGTGGTTAGAACAGTTGTCCTCAAATGCAAAAGTTGGGGGTTCAAATCCACCAGCAGTCACATGCTAAAGTGTTCCTGGGCAAGACACTGAACCCCTCATTGCCTCTCCGATGTGTATCCCATCGGTGTATGAATGTGATCTAAACGCACTGATTAGTCTCTACAGATTCAGATTAGCTTTGTAGAGATCTAGTAGAGTGCTGTATGAATGGGTAAATGAGGCACAGATTGTAGTGTAAAGCACTTTGAGTATCTTGATAAGATAGAAAGGTGCTATACAAGTATGAGGACTAGCAAGGAATGGACACTGCCCAAGATTGATGAAAAGTCACTGTGATTGCATCAGGGGTCTGTGAGGGCAACAGCAGAAGGTGCAGGCAAACTTCAGCCGGCTTAGACTTCAAGCCGAAAACGTGAGTCTTGCAGTGTTTAAAATGCTTCATCTTCTATAGTTACTTAACCTTCTATTTTCTTCTAACAAAACTGTAACTGAGCAAAAATATGTATTTGCTCAGGAATAAACGAGGATGGACCAAGACGGACTACATCAGGATCGGGGGCCAAGACCAACTTCTGGTCACACAAAGAAACTTTATGTAAACCATCAGCTCTCAAAAGTGTTTTGGCTAACAGAACATTACGACTCCCCTCTGAAGAAAACTGTCCCAGCTCAAAAGCACTTACAACAGGTGTCTCTGAAGGAACGAGTTATTTTCTGACAAACAGAACAGAGAAATATGTTAAACACAACATAATATTTCACATAATGTCATTATAATGATTAAAAACAATAAACACTATTCATATTCACATCTGTTATAATTAAATAAAACAAACTTCATTATTGATTTGCTTTTTCTTTCTTAAAAGCATAGAAAAAAGTAAACATTAGTCAGACTATCTGACTCAGTCCAAGGACAGTGAATGTGTGAAAAACATCAGACATTATTCAAGTTTATAGCACTTAAAAAAAAAAACAGTTTATGGTGAGTGTTAGACAACCCAAGGGTCATAGGGGAGTGCATCTTCATGCCACTATATATATATATATATATATATATATATATATATATATATATA
>NC_056505.1:24251218-24293734 GCF_014905685.2 Nematolebias whitei | reverse complement strand
CCTGATGTACAATTATGAAATATTTAAATCAGACAATAATACAATTTTAGCTACATGGAATTTTACAGTGTAGTGGTTATTTTTGATAACCTGCATGTTTAATGCAAAAAAAAAAAGAAAAAAAAAAGAGTCAAGCCTCTTTTCTATCCATCTGAAAACTTATCTTTTTGGCTAAAACCTATTTTCACCTCGTAGAGACACAGATTCAATAAATTATTGTTAACATTTTTGTTCTTTGCTTTTTAGGATGTCTTGACATGTTCACTCCCTTTTGGAACCAATGAAATATCTGAATCTATGATCCCATAATCCTATTAATATAGCTCTCTTGTCTGTGTTACATTTGTTTTCCTCCTATTTTCCTCCTCTTCCACTTTGTCTGGTGTCATTCTTTCTCCCTCTCTCACACTTTGGATCTTTCTGTGTCCCTTGGATGACCCTAGTGAACATTTTTCCCTTGTAAGGCTGAAAGAAATTCAGATTAATGGCATATATAATGTCTGCTCTGTCTTTTACGTGTGACAAGGTATTTGATGGCACAATCAAGAGGAATTGAGGTTGGCTGACCAAACCAGCCATCCTCACTTGGTGTGTCACATATTTTGCTTACCTATAAAATGTGCCATCTGTTTCTATATATTTTATATTATTACCTCAAAGCTAGTAAACAATTTCAATTAAATGTTGGCAATCATGTTTGTAATTTGAAATCTATTTACATTAAATGCTAAACTTGTAGTTTTAGACAAAGTTTTAATAAACAAACATAAGATGTATTTGTGACGTTTTAAGGTTGTTCAAATTTTTTGTAATAAGGTTTGTAGAAAGACTCCATTCTCTAGTTTCTTATTTGTCATAGATAGCTCTTTGAATTACCACAGTTTAAAGAAATTAAAGTTTATTTTTACTTGACTGATAAACTCACAGCTAGTTCAACCATAGCCTTGAATAAATTGCCTTCTACAATTGCGGTCGTCCTAAAACCACTTCAGTCTCAAAAAATCTGTACCAGTTCATGTAACTGTTATTTTCTAAGCTTTTTCATCACTGTAAATTGATAACGGCAAAACTGTAAACGGGGCGGCTGTGGCTGAGTGGTTAGAGCAGTCGACCTCCAATGCGAGCATTGGGGTTCGAATCCACCAGAAGTCACATGCTGAAGTGTCCCTGGGCAAGACACTGAACCCCTCATAGCCTCTGATGTGTGTCCCATCAGTGTATGAATGTGATCTAAAGCTCTGATTAGTCTCTTTAGAATGATTTGTTCAATTAATTTTTGTAGCGATATAGTAGAGTGCAGTATGAATGGGTAAATGAGGACACAGATTGTAGTGTAAAGCGCTTTGAGTATCTTGAAATAAGATAGAAAGGCGGTATACAAGTACAATCCATTTACCGTTTACCATTTAAATTATGTAGTGCTTGGTTCTTTACTCAAACATTTGGTTGGGTTGTAATGAAGGCATTGACTATTTTTTCAATGTCAGATATGGTCAACACGGGCTTAAGCTTTACTGTCTGCCTTAATTGGAAGAAACGTTTCTGCAGAACAGAGTAAATCAGTTGAATGAACTTAAAATCAGAGTCTAAAATCACCCTGAGATGTGTGGCAGACATTGACCATGAAGGGAGCAGAAACAATGAGAACTGAAGGGGTCCAAGGATCGACAGGACCAATCCACTTTGGTCATTGCTTCTACAGACTAACTGTTAACTTGTCAGTCGAGTCAGAAAATAAACTTTTACTTTTCCAAGGTGAGGCCATGTAAAGAGTTATCTACAATAGGTAAACAGCCACTGGCCAAAAGGATGGACCAGCACAGAAGATCAACAACATCAGGCCAGGACTCTGCGGTCTACACTCATCTCCAGGCCAGCGGTCACTCTTTCAGGGATGAAGATGTTCACATCCTGGACAGAGAGGAACGATGGTTTGAGAGAGGAGTAAAGGAGGCCATCTTTGTGAAAAGAAATCGTCCATCATTAAACAGGGGTGGAGGCCTCCGGGTTCAACTGTCCCCCTATTACTATGCTGTTATTGCTAGTATCACTCAACCCCCTGTGAACAGTAAACAGCCATCAGTGTGCTAATGATCCATTGTTAGGCTGATGGTCCTTCTTGACCATGTGAGCAGTTGGTTTTGGTTGTCAGCAGCAAACTGGTTGATCCACTCTGAGAAGGTGCTATTTAAGAGACTGAGCTGAATACTGATGGAAGACAAAATGTTTCTACATTTTTTTTGTTGTTGTTTGCTTTGTTTTGTTTTTTGAATGTCCAGAGGACCAGATCTAACTTTTTTTTAGATACAATAGGTAAGGTTAGTAAAATATTGATTTTTGTTTTTTTTACTTTACAGACTCAAAAATAAGACTATATAAGAAGTTGTTCCTAACATGTTTATGTAATTTTCTTTTCATACAATCTTAAAATCTTGTGTATTCATGACACAAGTTTATATAAAATATATATTTTTGCTTCATTTATATATATATATATATATATATATATATATATATATATATATATATATATATATACACACACACTGTATATTCATTGACTTTTACACTGAATCTGTTAGACTCATAAATCACTGTGAAAAAGAAAACAAAAATCAATGTAATGCAACTTTGACTGGTGATATGTGCTGCTGATTACCCATGCTGCTGACATCATGCTGCTCATTATTTCATGCAGCTGTTTTCATTAATTTGTACACATCTACCCACAAAAACTCCTGTTTGTGCTGCTATTGTTCGGTGTATTGTTTTGCACTATTATTGATTAGCGTATATCGTAGATCTTTTAGCGTACCGTTTAGCGTTCGTTTAGCGTACATCTTAGTTTATATCTTACATCCTTATTTACTGTTTCTTTGTACACTTAATCTTTTTTGTTATTGTTGGATGTAACTGGGACCCTGTGCACACATTTTCTTTCCACCTCATGTACCACATGTGATGTAAATGACAATAAAGAACCTTGAACTTGAACCTTTTAACACAGATGGTTTACTCTGGAGATAGAAACCAATAATTGACAATCAGGTAAAGAAAATGGATACATGGTTAGATAATGTACTATTATTTTGCTTGAGTTCATTACAAAAAGACCTTGCAAAAATTGTTTTACAAAACAATTGATACATAAATATTTTGTCAGTGTATGTTGAGATCAGTAAACTAAACTGCATTTCTATCCATTAAAACACTCAAAGATACATTATCTAAATTATGAATACTTTACATACTTTTTAGATTACTGAAATTAAACTTTTACACAGTGTATTCTACTTTTGGTAGAGGACAACTCTTTTCTCTTGTTAATTACAGTTTTATTTGTAAAATACAACGTACCTTGTCGACTCCTTTGAGCGTGCTGTGATTTTCAGAGTTGAATAAAGCCATGCTTATGAAAACATCAGTTATCAAATCTGTATTACAGGGGTTTGAATGTGATGCCTCTTGAACTGCTAACACTAATAGTTTGAGTTAAGAAAAGTATCCAAATCAGTGAAGTTTTTTTTTATTTTTTCATCAACTGCAATTAGGAACTACAGTCCCAGAGGCAGAATGAAATACAAATAAATGTGTCTGAACCACAAGAACAGAGCAACATTTATTTTCATGCCCCAAAGACTCAAGGAATTATGTAAATTGAAGGGAACATTCTGAGTTGTTTGACTTTCCAGTGGACTCAGGACTGCAGATTTGTCAGCAGGCATGCTGGACAATGAAACTAAAGACGATGATGGCGTTAGTAAAAAAGTTCGACGTGGCTCTCATTTGGCTGAATAATCTGTTCTGACCAACAAGGCAATTCCCAGTGGTTCACATGGCTTTGTATCAGGGCTAATGCATACACCATGGAGGCAGGTAACCCATATCTGCCCTTTAATCCTCAATTTCTCTATTAGGTCCTCAATGCAAAACAGTCACACTTATATCAACACAATTTAGTAACTTGATTGTTGCAAATGTAAGGATAGTTGTGACTATTTCCTCTGCCTTGCGTGAACAACTTATATAGGAAAATTATTAAATTTGATCCTTAGCAGATAACTGGCACATACTGTACAATAGAGCCCAGAAAGAAGGATCAAAATGCTTTACTCAAACTCTAATAGGTAATTTACATTTAAATTTCTAATGTCCCTATTACCGGTGAATTTAAAAGAGCAAGGACTTGCCTTTAATGCCTTCTTGCTGTCTCCATACCACCTCTTCATCTTTTCCCTTTCTACATCACCCTTTTCAATGAAGGGTGTCTCCCACAAGGGCTTTTATCCTCACCTTTAAGGGGACTTAATCAGCAGCAAGCTTGCTATAGATTCTATGGCAATCACAGCGAGGCAAGTTGACCCCCCAAACAAAAGCCAGGTCATTAAAATATCTCCAACAGAAAAAAAGAAAAAAAAAACTGTGGAGATCAAAGAGCTTCATCTGCCTTTTCCTCGAACACAGAACAGACATCAAAACGTAGCTATACAACAGAGACACTTCGGTGCCTTCTTCTAAAAACCTGAAGACTACAGCTCGTCTTCTGCTTTCAGCAGAGGCAGACTTCTGTCTTCAGAGTTGGGGCGCCAGGAAAGATATTAAGGGAAATTATTGGTGGACAACCATCCACTCAGAACAATGTCTGGGTGGCCCGATGTGATACTTTTGTCACAGTCCAATCAAAGAAATCTCATTTCCCTTTCATAAAGTGAGTGTTGAAGCTATAAGCTCACCACATTCTGGAGCTATTTTAATGAACACTGAGGTGTGTTAGGATGCTTGTGTGCAGATTTAAGGTAAGATTGTGTGTTTCGCAAAAAAACCTGTCAACATGATAACACAATGAGATGTCAGGGTGTCAAAAATATGAACAACAGTTTGTTCTAATTTAAAAAAAAAATCAGGTTCATGAAAAGGTTCGACTAGTTATATTGTATACAAATTATGTGAGCTTTATTGTAAGCGACATGTCTGGATATAAACAAAATAACAGCATATACTAGAACTTTAAACAATTTAATGAAGTATTTTTGTTTTCCATTATATTATTTCTTTAGGGTTGATACAAGTTCATATGGTTATATCTGCTAAAGAGTTGTTAACTTGGAGGTACAAGCACTGCTGTTTTAATGAAAGTGATCAGGAATTAAAAACTCATCTTAATGCAGCAATAGTTCTCATATGACTGTGGATTAATTTATCCCTCTGTGAAAAACTACGGAAAGTGGAGCTTTTTTTTTTAACAAATCCAACTTCACTGCATTTAGAAATATAAACCTTATGTGCATCATAAACAGTGGGTAATTTATCCATACAGGAATTAAACTGCTGAAAATGAATAGCACATATTATACCCAACAATGTAGTTTAAAAAGGAGGACATTAACATATGAGGTTGGTTATATGAGTTACAAAGTATGCCCATAAATTATTGGATTCATTGATATGTTAAACACAACATGCAGTCAGGCTGTAATTCAGTTAGTGTCAGCTGGAGGGATCACATTGACTTTGGTACAGCACTCTGCCACAAGGATACTCTGTACTGTATCATCCCTATTCTTAATAAAAGGCTATGCTGCCTTGTGAGCATAAGAAAAGTTATGGAAAATATCTCTCACCCAAGGACACAAAGCCAGATGTGCTAAGACTTATGGGAGCAATCATAGGTGGCCAAGGCTTTGGTGTGGGCCTCATTACGTTAGGCTGCAACCCAGCACCTTCAACTTATTAAGCTGTCAAGAGTTGCAATGATTAAAACCAAAGAAAGGTCAGTTGCAGACCTTCAGCATTGTGCAGAACCTGGTATTTGCTTTTAGGCCCCAGACCTAATGAAGAGATTTCAGTTGTTACATTCATGGGAAGAAAAATAAAAGAAATACTTCTTTAGAAGAGCCTTTTTTGTATCCATTCTTCCTAGATGGCTTGTAAAAATGTCCAATAGTGGTATATTCGCTTTACCAACCGCTCTATTCTGCTCTTCTTTGTCCCTTTTCTATCTTGACAGACTCTTTTGAAATTAATTTATCCATGACAAAGAGGCAGATAATTAGGCAGAGATAGAAAGCAAAAGAAGAAGAGAATAAGTGAGGAAATCTGAAACCACGGGTAACCGCTTGCTTTTTTACACTATGCCGGTCTCTCTATTCAGCAGTTTTGCATAATATCAGCATGTGTGGGGATCAAAGGGAGTAGTTTAATGGGAAAGGGGCTAAGGGATAATTACAGGGAGGGGACAGGTTGGAAAGAGTATGGTCCAGGTGGGGCCAGCCCTGCTAATATTCTCCTGATATGCTGACACCAGGATTCCAGCGTCTGCCATTGTAGATTAAAAAAGGAAAGTAAAAGAGAGAGAGAGGGAGAGAGAGAGAGAGAGAGAGAGAGAGAGGAAAAAAAAACAGTCTTGAAAGAGTTTATTGAAAGCTGTCATGAGCATCTCTAAGAAACAAGAGAAAAGTAGCTGCTTGTGGATTTACTCTCTTGTCATAGCTGATGATGCCATACAGGAGACTGGGGCCGGGCAGAAGCTGGTGGAAGCAGAGGACAGAGGGAAGAGGAGTGACCTTATAGATGGGAATCAATCACAGCAGAGCAAGGTGGGGTGATACAAGGTGGGGTGATACAAGGTGGGGTGATACAAGGTGGCGTGTCACTCAGTGTTTGTCACTTCTTTTTCAATCCTCAAAGATTCATTATTTCAACAGTGCCATTTTTAATCTCTTGCATGCTTAAACACCACCGCCCGCATTGTCATTTCATATATGGGTGCAACAGCTGTAAACACCTGGCTAGACTATTATATTGTAAATGTGACAATGAACAAAACACTAACGTGTAGAAACTGCAATTCAGTTTGCCTTTGACACCCTGTGAAATCTGTATCATTAGCAAGATGCAAGCATGAGGCAATGAAATGATGGTGGTGGATAGTGAGAGAGAATTAAGTGAATAAAGGATGACAGAACAGCAAAAAAAAAAAAAAAAAAAAAAAGAACCTGTTTTAGTTCAAAGCATGCCCTTGACTTCAGTGGGGATACAAAGTAGATGAGACTGTGATAGAGACATCTGTCTGTTTTGGCACTAAACCGTGTGTAGCAAATTTCCTGCGACATATGTAAAACTAGGGGTCAAATAAAGTTCTGCTTGGTCTCTGAGGAGTTAAGGGAAATTAAATAATTCACAGAAATTGCTAAAATTAAGTGGTGCAACACTGTTTAGAACTCGCAAAAGCATTAAAGATAACATTCCTGCTAAAATATATTTGTGTGCAGTGTTCGAAATATATATTTTTGTCATTATAAAGGAAAAAAAAATCTTTCCTAATACAACATTGTTCCTAAAATTTAAATAAAGAATTTTCAAGGACATTTTAGTCACATGAAACTGTCAGGAGAGCCACAGGTCTGAGATCAGCCTTTCCTACAGATATCATAACCATGGCCATAATTACCTCAATGACAAACCAGGTCTCAGATGTGCTCTTGGGACCAACATCTTCATCTGTTCCTACCATGGCTGCTGGCGAATCTGTTATAAACCTGCCATCCTGACCAAGTTGTACTACACCCCCCCCCCCCCCACCTCCCAACAGTTTGTCACATCACTCAGTCTAGGCTCATTACCATATGTCCTCTAAACTTGAGACATCAACGTTCGATGATTGTCTCAGTTGACCAGATCACTGGAGGGTAAATGAGAGCTGTATGCATAAAAAACATAAAAAAAAAGTAAAAAAAAAAAAAAGTTTCAACCTTTTGTCTTCATGATGCACACCATGGGATTCATGCCCTAAATAGTGATGTTTTACCTGGAGCATTTGCCTTGCTCTGCTCAACAGCCCTCGTTTCCCAATAGACAACAAAAAGTGTTTAAAATAACTGGTGGGGAAGGGTGAGGATGGAAACTTTTCCAATGAAGAAAATGCAGTGGTGAAACTGAAAACTTTAATATGCCGAGACTGAACATAGACACATTGATATAAAATGTGTTGACAGTTTTAAGAGCGTCATTACAAATCTGAATGTTTAGCTGTTCTTTCCTCCTGTATGCTGACAGTGCACAGATTCAATTCAAAGATTTCTGACCAAAAAAAACTTATATAGCCTGTAGCTGTCCAACAAGAACAGTAAGTGAATAACAATGTGACAGAGAAAGCCTCTTCAGCATCATACTTATGAATGCTGGCTAGCACTGTTTAGCTTCTATCTCTTCCATGTAGCAACACTCTTTTCCTAAGGAAAGAAAAAATCTTATCTCTTTCTTTGTGATCAGTTACATGCTCATTATGTTGGATCCATCAACATTGTGAAAAGCTTGAACATGCTCTTTTTTCCCTCTAATAGTTCCCAAGATACACTCAACTGCTGTTGAAAGCTCCAGTTACCTGAAACAAATTGCCTCCAGAAATCTGAACCTCTACTAGTCTGCAAACGTAAAGCGAAAGACATACAAGAACTTCAAAACATTAAAGCACACAATACTCCTGTGTTTTCAGCTTTTTTGAATTGTCCTTTTAAAAAAAAAGATATAAATAAAGAATAAAAAAAGAATCCTTGCAGACTGTGTGTGCATTCACATAGAGTTTGTGCTTTGGGCAAAACGTTGTGTTTCACCACATCCCCCCACATTCCCGCAGTATAAAAAGAGCTTTGACACAGCGGTAAGATAGAGTTTCACAGTGTGTTTGAGTGAATGTAATATGTTAAGATGTTACCAACATGGTTTCCATTACAGTAGAATAACAGATTCGCATTTTGTAGAGATAAGCACCGAGGGGGCGTTCAGAGCAAAGCCTGCTGTGACATACTGAGTATTTATGTCGACTGATGATGGGGGACAAAGAAAAAATCAACATGGGTAGGCAAGGTCTAGTATATGATGTATGAGGGCGCCAGATATAAAGTATTGACTGGAAAAAAGAGGGGCAGTAGTGCATATACATGAGCACAATAGAAGTGAATTGAATAAACTAGATCATATTTTACAAACATGAGGGGAAAAAAAAAAACTCAACAGGACCACCCTGCTATGCTAAATTAAATACTTTTTTTTCTCCTTTAGTACTTTTATCTACAGGTTGCATACAGGCTTAAAGTGCTCCCCAGGACAAGAAGTTAAAACCTTTCTGTCCAAATCAACATTTACGTACACTTTGAGGGACAATGAAAGCACACAGATATGTAAATGAAAGAAAATGTATCACACTTACATGTACAAATATTTTTGAAAATGATCAAAAAGTCTTAATAAAATTAAAACCATTATTTGAAACAAGCTGCCTTAAACTACCACAATGGATTTTTTTTTTTTTTTATTCCAGTAACAACGCGTACATTAATTGAGCGTGCCTAGAATTGTCCATTTTAGCTGTGTGGTCTTTATATTTTCCCCTCAAATTAAAAGTCATCACTATTTTTTAGGGATACATCTTTAGAGGACCATCGAATTATCTTGGCCTTGATGATAGTAAAACCATTCAGCCCAAGGTTGTTGCAAAAGTTTGGCACATACAGTATGTGCTCCAAGAAATAAGTACGGCAGCAGTGCAAAATAAAACAGATGTGAACAATAAACTACTAAAAGTTAATAAAAAGTGGATTTTTTTTCAACTGTATATGAGCAGTGGCACAAGATGTACTGTTTTGTTTTTACTGATGCTACATTGTTTTAACATGAGACAACTTCTGTGAAGTTAGTGTTGGCATGCAGCTCTTATTTGAAGCTTTTTTACACCATTGTAAAATAAATCAAAATCAAAGACTTTTTGAATCGTCTGTATGAGACACCAATATTGTGCATTATTGTTCTGATGTGGATTTACAAAGCCTGAAGTGTAAAATAAAATGTGTCCATCGGATCTCATTCTTAATGTTTTATATCACTTTCACTTTGCTTGGAGAACAAGTACAGTATGTATGTGTCCACACACCAAATTGTTTAATCCTTAAAAAACGTAAAAGAAAAAAAAGATGTCGTATTAGGTTAAAAAGATGAATGCCTGCAGGAAGATGAGGGGTGCTGAATGGGAGAAAAATCAATTTCTTCTTTCTTTTCTCTTGTGAGCTTTCTTGCTACTAGGTAATGCTGAAATGATTAGCTGCCAGCAAATAGACCCTGGTTAAACTAGCTTTGAACTGGTCAGGGAGTATTGTCTCATGATGACCCATCCCCACGCTGGCCTTGCACTGTGCATCAGTGGGTGAAACCAGCAGTACTGCTCACATAACTCCCCAGAGGGGTGTGTTGAGTTCACAGCAGCTTTAGTGGGAACCAAACATGGGGAAAGTGCTGACACATAATCGTTTTAGAGAAGCATATGCATGTGTTTGTGTGTAAAATGGGGGGAAAAAGTGAAACAGCTTCATCACTGTTTTTGCCGTTCTTCCACTTCCCTCTGCTTCATACACTGCATCCTCACAAGCACTCATGAATAATGCACTTACACACATGCGCACGCACACAGCTGACACTCACCCCAACAGAGAGGTGAGGAAGACAGAACGAGGTCAAATGCAAAGGCAATAAAAGCTGCAGAGCCCCACTGTTGATCTCATTCCAGGTTCATCGCTTTAAACAGTGTGAAAAAGTACAAGAAGGGTCTGCTGCTGTGCAGAAACCTTCCCAATTAGGATGACTCATGCACAAGGGCAAGGCTCTATATGCTATCCTATATACACAAACACACACACATGCACCTTTGGGGTCAGACTGGCCATTAAGTGCAAAGCATGGTTGACTTTAGAAGGAAATGATGAAAGGATGCTTGTATGGGAGGCTTGGCTGATGTAAGGAAGGGTGCACTGGGAGATGCTGCTTTTGTTGCCTTTGTGCTTGTGTGGTAAAAAACAGCCTTCGACTACAGACACCCACTCCCTGTGGGACTACTGAACTGAGCACCAAACTCACAGCCTGGGTCTGATGTGTTACTAAGCCAAATCACATCTAACCCATCGTATCTTTGCCGTTCAACACTCTCACCAACTTGAGCTCAGCAACTGGAACACCTTGAGCAACAGACAAACGTGGTTTGCTCCTGCTGTCGTGCACTCTCTGATGATAGCTTCTCTACAGTAGGTAACATAAACTAAAGACTGCAGAATTAAAGAGCGAGACAAAAGGTTTAAATGCAACAAACACAATATTATTTTTCAGAAGATAGAAATCAGTAACTGTAGACCTTTTCTTACGCTTATGACCTGCAACATAATGCTTCATACTTTGTAAAACAAAACAACACACACTTGTAAACTCCCTCCTATATGCACTTTCATTTGTTGAGTTTAGTTTTTAATGCCGTGTGTCACATTGGACTGTGAGTGTCTGAGTCTTGTTTTCTCCTGTCAGAGAAAGCTCCCTCCTAAATACACATATTCGTAGTGGCATTTGTTAGGCCTGGGGCACTTCACTATGGAAGAAGCCCTTTCACGATTTAATCATTATTTTCACATCAAAAGCAGCACCCAGAACTACCTCCTCCTAGTTTCCTTCTTCCTCACGCCCACATCTTCCCATGACTATACGTATACATGCACAATCCTTACACATGGACGTGCACACACACCTGATCCTGACAATCATTGTGCCACTACTGATCTGCAGTCCGCTGAGGTCACAGCCGAATGACAGCTGTCACAGGGTCCCCATTACACCCCCCAACCACACAGCAGGGAATTAAAGACAAACAAATCTGCACCCATAGGAAGACAAAGTTAAATTGTGTGTGTATGTGTGTGTGTGCACTCTCTGTGCATGCCTGTCTCCCCGTGGTAGAGTTACAGTTTGAGTGGGGAGATGCCATCACTCTCATGTTTGAAGAGAGTAATAAGGGCAGAACTCTGCTGTTTTCCCATTTCCTCTCATGTCCTCTTTTGCCAGCATGACTGTTGCAGTAAAGCTACTGCCATGAAATCTCAGGTGTCTTTTGTCCTATTATGATTTCACAGACAAGTTGACAAGTTCCTCAAAAAACATAGTCTGAAATAAAACACATAGTTACATAAACACAAATTGTTTGTAAGCTATCAATTCAGACCATGCAAGTAAAACTGACCTGACAGGCCATCTAACATTTTAGTTTGCTGTTTGCAAAAGATACATTTCCTCAAATTCAGCCAACAAATTCTATACAAAGTTTCTTCATTGCATTATTTTTCTATTAACCAGTTCTTCTGGCATTTATGATGGAAGTATAAGGGACTTTCAGTGCTTACCTAAACTGTGACCTCACTTCCACTGTGACAGTGCTGACAGCCAAGTAGATCTCTGGTTTACATGTGTTCTGCATCGTTTAGCATGCAGCACAGAGGCAGTGCCACTGTGGGTTTTAACCCCAGCTGGGGGTTGGTTTGGTCTACAGCCCCCTCAAGGGAGACCACTGCTCTAATGGTAATTTAAGTGTAAAATCTGGTCCCTGGGAAAAAGGTCATTGAATCTACATAAGCCCCTTGAGCCAGGCTTAGGACCATTGGCCTTCAAGAGGATGGAGGCAGAGAGACTAGAATCTCTTCAGTTTTTCTTCCATCTCCTCCTCCTTTTTATCCCCCCCCCCCCCCCTCTCCCCACACACATATACACAGCTTTTCATCCTTTCCTCAAATCCAAGTCCCTTGGCCCTTCGGTTCCACTTGGTGCTTGATCTATGTCTGTGAACAATAGTTAGATATGCGATGGAAATGGGACCAGAGGGAGTTGGGAAGAGATCCTTGGTTGTTGTTCTTACTCAAAAGTGTCCTCTGCATCCTAAAAAGGGACTCAACAGTGGAATGATCAATACTGTGTGCACTACCCAAAAGCATTACAGGGACACCCACATCCATGTTCATCACACATGACCAAACTTAAACACATCCTAGTGCTTTGATAATAATAAAAAAAAGGTCAAAAATAATCATAATAACTGTACTTCTATTCTGAAGCTGAAGATGATTTGCTTCTCATCCATTTATTAAGATTTTTAACCTTTTTAATTTTGGATTTGTTAGTTGTTTGGATCCTGACCTGGATAACAGAGAATCTTTGCCATCAAATTGTAGGGTACTGGATCCTGTTGTCCTTATGGAATCGAGCCAGTTTGATGACAGATGGGAAGAGTGCAGCTGAAACAAAACGGTGTCAGTCATCTGTGGCACCACATATTACAGAGGAACTTTTCTCCAATTGTAATAGTATAAACATATGCTGTTTTGTCTTTTTGATTAGGGTTGGTCTTTTTTCTCCGTGCTGCTCTAGTTCAACTGCAATGAGACTCCGAGGGGAGCTTTTCTGTCAACAGATGGCAAAATTAGCTTAGAGCAAAACACATTGTGGTTCTTATCTACAAGTAAACTTAAATACATGAAAGAAAATGCAGCAGCTGGAAATTAAGCAGCATACACTTAAACAACATGTTAAAAAACTGGTTTCTGCCACATGGCAACAAGCAGAAAAACCACACATACCACAAGAACAATTATTCAACTGGATATTTTATAAATACTTCTTAAACTGTATGTTAACCAGTGATTTTACATGAATAGAACTGGATGACAATGGAGGAGTGAAGAGAGAAATTTCAAGCATGATGTCAGTTGTAAGTTGTACTATAATAAATAAATGTGATCTGAATGACTTCGCACAACATGCAGATTAAAGCTGTTGCACAAAATACAAATTTTTTTTTTAAAATATTAGGACATGTCCATGTCAAGTGGTTTTTAAAAATGAAAATACTGCCAGATTACAGTAATGTAGTTCTTCTCTGATGATTAAAATATGGTTCTCAGGAAATCAAACTGAAAGTGTTCTTGTTGGTTAAGTATCAAGGTGAAATAGTTTTAAATGCAAAGCCAATATTTGATTTTATCATTTTGTTTATTATTTTTGATTAAATTATCCATGAAAACTCAGCAAACTTCTGCTGTGATATGCACAAATTTATAATGGCGTTCAACACATTAAAACACATTTTCTATGAAGACACCACACGCCAAACTCCGTTCCATGGAATATTGTACCTGTGCTTGAAAACATGTAGGAATGCATGGAATATATATATATATATATATATATATATATATATATATATATATAAGACTTACATGTGTTTTGCTGTTGTTTTCAAAATATAAAAAGCTCATTAAATTTGCTTTACGATTTCTACATTCAAGAAGATTTGCTGCTATTTGTGGAAAAAAAAAAGTTTTTCTTTTCCATCTTTTTTTTTACCCCTTGCATCCTACATCGCAGGACACTGGTTCTTATCACAAGTGGTCATAGGATGAGACGAAGGGTACATCCAGGCTAGGCTGTAAATCTCTATCACAACATCACAGAGATGCTCACTCATGAATACACACACTACTTACTACCAATTTTAGAGTCACAATTAACACAACATGCCTGTTTTTGCAGTGGGAGGAATCCAAAAGGGCCTGAAGAAAACTCATACATGCACAGGGAGAACATGCAAGCTCCACACAAAAAGCTTCAGTCAAGTTTTAGACCCATGACGCTCTTGCTGCAAGGCAAGAGTGCTAACCAGCTGCAACCACCGTGCAGCCCTGAACTAATTTCCTCACTTTGCATCTGAGACAGATCTTTCATCTTTGCCCTATGCACATTTTTTCTTAGCAATTTTGCTATTTTTTTTACACAATATATATTAAATTACATCTCTTGAGGTAGTGTACTTGGAGAATTTCACATATTAAAAGACTGCAAAAGACAGATGAATAACAGAATATGCTCAAGCTATATGTTTTATTAAATTAGATAATGCACATTTATTATAGCTGAATATGTTTTAATATACATTGAAAATTTATTTTAACCAAACTGATAGACATTTATGTTTTAAGCATTATAACACTTGTAGAAAAATAAGTATTTGAGTCCAGCAATTGAATACAGATAAAACAAAAAGTCTGCTGTATCCTAGTCAGCCTTTGACTAGACAATGCTTGGAGTCTAATTTTGGGAAAACTAAAAACTTTTAATCAAAAAAGATTAATCGTTTCTGATAAAACAGATAAGAAACATAAAATAAAAAAACAAACAAAAAAAAAAACTAAGTAGATTCAACTATTCCTGAAAATAATATACCATACTTAAAAAAAGGGAATGTTTACTGAGGCATTACTTCATAATACAATCCAATAAATATCTACAAACTAAGATATAATTGCTTTAGTTCTTGTAACATGTGAAAATGTGTTGTTAGGTTTAACAACTATAGTACACAGAGCTGGCTGCAACATTCTCCTCCACCAAGAACATTAACTGAACTCAGTCCATTTGCTTAACCACTAGCTTATTATTTCACCTTTAGAATCTTTGGTCTTATAATATCTGTAATGAATAAATATCCGTTTTCTAAATAAAATAATCGTTTTCTCTCTTCGTTCCAACTTGGCAATTGATTGGATCTGAATTGAATGTTGAAACAGCAAAGTGATTGATCACTACCAATCAAATGTGCACAGGGTGTTTCCTTTCAAACCTACATGCTAAACACCTCATGCTTACAGATGCCTTTCTGGACAGAACTGGTTGGTTGCAAATATGTCAACATAAGAAATTAGAAGCAAATCAAATCTGAGAAAATAATTTAGAGTCCTCATTCCATCTCCCTGTCTGTTTTTACTTTCCCCCCGTCTTCTCCTTGCTGTTGTTGTTGGCTTGACCTCTGATCTTAACCCCTGACTCCTGACCCTGAGACATCTGATCAGTCACCACTCTGGAGGAACCAAATTAATAGTGGAGTTGCTTGTTAATTGCATAAGGGGCCAGCTAAAAGATTCATCGCCTCAGTCATGGCCATTGCTTTACTTTGACCCCTCCCCTCTTTGGTTTCCCGGAGGGCATTTGAGGGCAAGCCCAGCTGTGCTTTTCCTATAAACCTCTCTGTATTTGCTGTGTAATTATTCAGCATCAGCCCTTATTAATCAAGTCGATGCCCTTACATTTTAAATGGAAATTGCGGGGATTAATACAAGCATTCATTTTGTCCAGGAAATCTTGATGGCTTTAGCTCACTAATCGAATTGGAATAAAGAGGCCAGAGCGATGGGAGGGGACTTGATTGAATTAAAGGCAAAAGAAAAGCACACATTATACTGTAACAGCCAGTGGGGTCCTCAGTGCAAACGCACAAACACAAAGTTCACAGAGCATTGTCAGAAATGACAGTTTGATGAGTCATGAGTGCATTGTGGAACACAATCACAATTTGACCTCAATGGGTTTGGTGATTTGGTAGATTAAAGCAGTCTTTGTTTCATGTTTCTTTCTATTATAGCACTCATACTGAATGTTGTTGTTTTCTCTTTGGACAATATTTCAATCAGACTCATGCCTGCACACTTTGTGTGTGCACATTCATTGGTATTAATGTTGCAGGGACAAATACATTGTAAACAGTGCAGGATCTCTTGCAGTGGAGCCTCAACAAGGTGTGAGCAAAAATGTGAAGATTTGGTTAAGCAGGTTCTTTTACAAGATACCTCAAGCCAGGATTCAGGGTTTTCCTCTGGCTGCCTCAATGTTATTAATGAATGAAGTGAAGCAGTGAGACGGGGATGGGGGGTTGAAGCCAACTCACCTCAGATGCACCTTGGTGCTGCAAAGCAAGGTAGCAGCAGAGCTGATAGGGTTAACATTCAATTCAGTACGGCTTATTTACTGTATATAGCGCCAAGTCACAACAGAAGTCATCTTAGGGCACTGAACAGAAACATGTGAAAAGGTAACCCAATGTCATAGCTCAATAATGTGATGAAGTGATACTATATCATTCTGGGGGGTGGGCTTATTCAACTATAAACATCAACTTCATTTGGTGAATTGATTAGGTGTAAGGTTTTCAATGGAAGCTTCACTGTTTTTTCATTCCGCAATGAGTGTGAATGAATGAGGTGTCACAGATGTTGGACAGCATCAGATCAAAATGTTTAAAATACTCTAAATTGACTTTTTTCCCCCCTTCCAACAATCACTGCTGCATTCTTTCTCTGAATATGATGTACAACACATGGTTAGTGTTTTGGGAACAATGTCTCAATCATAGTTTTTGGCAAATTTATGAATGCAAAGACCCAAAGCTTGTTAGTCCAGACTGCTGAGATGCTGACCACAAGTCCTTTTATCTCCTGAATCTGCAGGGTACATAACATTCACACTCTACTGAGCAACACAGCTCCAACACAACTGTTCATAGACATAAAGCAACCCAACAAATACCCACATTCATGGAAGAAAGCCAATGTTGCATAACTTTGGATATGGGGATTGTGACACTGCATTATTTGAAAAAAAAAAAAAAAGTTGTTAGTGTTATACAGTATAGGTGCAAATAGCTTGTGTAAAATAACACATTTCTGAAGCATATGCAGCCACAGCTTTACTTACAAATCCCCTGTCCATTCTAACAAATCTACCTTTCCTCTCTCTTTTTAACATTCCACCTCTCCATCATGCCTTCTTTAACCATGTCCTCAGTCCCTGCAACCCAGATTGACAGACAGATTAGATTGGACACAGTTGATGGCGGTAGAAGCAATCAGATCTGGTGTTTGGCAGAGGTTTTGTTTGTGTAAAATGACACACAGGCCTCTCTCCATAAGAGATGCCATTGGCACAATCTCACAGGGCGATTACTATCAGGCCTGGTGGAGGTGTTCCAGCATGTCATTTGTCTGTCATTTGTTTGTCAACTGACGACAGCTCTGTCTCTCCAGTGTATTTGAGTGGGTGTGTGTGTCTGCACTGGGTGAAAATGCACATTGTTGTATATTTCCTTTCCTTTTTCCTCCCCTCCAGCGCCTCTCCTTCAGGTATCGTCTTTTCTGTTTGATATGGCAGTGACATTTTTTGACAGCATGTAGATAGATAAGATTTGTTGCGCCTATGAGCCATCAAGGGATTAGAAATGCACACTCCTTTTGGCAGACACTGCCTACATGACTTTCTCTTGACAATGCAAGATTCAACCAAACAACACTTGTGTACCTCTCCTTAGTTTTGCACTGACTATGACAGGAGAAAAGCCACACACCACTTGGTGTGCTACCCAGAAAAAAAGTGTCACACAAACCCAAAAAAGGAAACAAGACAGTAGGATAGATCTGTGAACAACAATTCTCAGCTATAGGCTCATTAGTATAATCTATTTTAGGTCACAATTTTGAAATTTATGAACAAAACTTCACTTGAGCGGAGGAAAACTGAGTCCCAGAATAAACTGTGGCCAATGTTAAATCCAAACTTGTGAGTTATCTAAATGATTTTTGTGTGTGAATGTTCACCCTGACCCAAAATAGAACATCTCGATGCCTGAAGATGAAGGTAACTAAGATTAAATTACATTGACTGACACTTGGAAATACTAAACATTTGCTCAGTCCCTTTTAGTCAAACGTACAAAAAGTGTTTCCTCAAATAATCTCATATGTTTGAAGGTTTTAAGGCCTCTATCCACAGTGTGTTGGCCAATGAACAGTTATCTCATAGTCTCTGAAAAATTAATCACGTTTGAACCGTTTCATCCCAGCCTACAGAGGACTTGCGTGTTTATGTGAGAAGACTATCACAGCAAGAGTTGAGGGATGTATAGAAATCATGGCACTTGCATGTGCAAAGATATTTGGTCTTTGAGACTTTGAAAACAAACACAATCATGTAAAAAAGTTTAATCTGGTCCTCTGGACATTCAAACCTGGATACATGGATTATTGAGCATGCATCAGGATAAACACAATCATGTTTTTTTTTTTTTTGTTTTTTTAATACATAAAGATAAATGAAGAAGTACCAACTGCATTTCCAGCATTACCTATATATATTTTTTTGAAAAACAAACAAGCATCCTAATCTTTTTGAAAGTTTTCTTTATTTCTGTAGCTTTTTACCAGGCCATACACTTTGTGAAGCTAAGAATTTATTTTATGCATATTACAAACAGTCTTGTTTTGGTTTTCCTGTCTCAGGCAACAGGCTATGAATCAGACCTTTTTTTTTTCTCTCAAGGGGCTAGTTAACCCCCACATAATGTGGAATTCCAACAAACATCTTCCTTTCCTCCTCATATTCTTCAACGTCCGCCATCTCTGTAACAGCCCAAAAACATCACCAAATACCCCACCAGCCCTTGGTCTGATTTATGGTGTCATTAATGTCAGGCTATCAGTGGACATGAGCGCATGAGACAACAGACGAGCCGCCCCAAAAACAAATAGTTTTGATTAAAGTCAAGGACATTCCGTACAGCTTTTCCGTAGAAAGACATTCATCACTTTTGATGTTGACCCTCCCTTGCAGCTTTCCTCTCTCCCCTCTGCTTGTCTGCCCATTTGGTGGTGGAGGTGATAGTGAAGGCTGAAAAAACCCAAGGGCTGAACTAACACAGATACAGACAGCTTATGTGTGAGAGGTTATACAAATCGGTGAGTGGTGCAAAAGTTGGAACAGCAGGGATTTGATTAATTGAACTCTAAAGGGATTATAGTGTAGAGGTTTAGGCAGACAAACAGTGAATCAGAGATATAGATGGATTCTAACATCTCTCTTTGGAATCAGGCAGCCAAACATTTAACTTTAACTTATTTAAGTAATATCGGTTAATGAATAGCTGTAATTTTATTTTTTTTTTAATTGTTTACATATACATATATATCCCGTGGCAACAAAACCGTTACCACGCTGCCCTGTGATACATCTCAACTGTTACGTTTACCTGTAACTCCACATTTAATGTTCAGCTTGTAACGATCATACAAACTTTTTTATTATGACTTCTGGAGAGTTATAAGCAATTTGAAGATAAGATAAATAAAAAAAAAAAGCCATCACCCTTCCACAAACTAAATCTGTTAATATGTTAGAAAAAGGGTTAATGTGGGGAGGATTACAGAGACGAGGAGAAAAGAACTACTTTGCTGCTGTTACTAACTTTTATCTCCCACCAAAAAAGTTTCCAGTTTGTGTAAACAAATCCCAAAGACTCTGCAAAACCTTTCCTCTTTCATGTTTCTCTTGCCTGGCCACCCAGCCTGAGCTCCAGCCCACAGGACTTCACAATAAGTGGGAGGTCAAGGTTTAAGGGGAAAGTTTAAGATGAAATCATGAGAATTGAAAAGGTCCACAAACAAATTAGTTAACGAGGGGCGAAGAAAAACTATAACGGCAGCATTTAACACGTAGGCCAAACAGAAATCACAGCTTTGGCTAAACTTTAGCCAAGATACATCTGTGCTTATCCTTTTCTAATAAGCTGTATTATTCTAATATGCTAGTGTGTTATTCTAAGCCTGGCTGCTTTTAAGTCTCATTTTGTCACGGCTTAGGAGAAAACGTCTGATTTTAATCAAGACAGCTTTAGGTGTTTTCCTTGACTCTAGATGTTTTGGCCCCCATCTTAGAAAACTTTTTTCCTTCTTTTATTTCCTTCCCTTCAATAGAGACACAAGTGGAAGGTTATTGTGCTCTTCAAGGTCTCTCTTAAATGTCTCTCCCACTCAAATATTTGGACAGTTACAAGAAGAGAGAAATGTATCAGGTGCAACCCGACAAGAAAGGATTAAAAAAATAAATATAAAAAAAAAAAACACTTTGGGGGAACTAAAAGATTACCAGGAAAGTCTTATAAATTCTCAGTCAGTTCTGCTCAATAATTCCACCCAAAAAACAATTTATACAAGAGAAATTATAGTAACAATGAAGCTTCAATGTAACATTACATTTTTATTTGCCATAGCAGCTCTATGACATAATTAGCACAGACAACTCTGATCATGTAAATCACTCTTTATTTTATTCCATTGAATTACTGGATGGTTCCACATGACACCACACTTCAGAGCCTTCCTAACATGAGAGTGTTCAAATGTATGTTTAGGTCTGACCCGATTTAACCAGCCCCACATGTGACACTCAGAGAGGGTTTGATTTCTCACTCCTGCTGAGACCCATCCACCCCTGGTTCTCATTGAGGCTTGGTTTCATGCTCATGGTGCAAACACAAAATGGTAGGAAAAAAAGAGGACAGGAAAGGACCGGCAAAAAGAACAGGGACAAAGAAAATAAATATAAACCAGAGTATCATTGATACAGAAAAATTCAAGCCATGTGGATCTTCTGCCAGGGAACAACAGGCGGCTCTGGACTGCAACAAGAGGCATCTCAGTGTTTTCATCCTGCATGCAATGTGTGTCTACAAATGCTGCTAACTCTGCAAGGAACTGGAAACTTGATCATTTCGGGGAAGCTATGCTGACTCCAAACAAAAAAAAAAAAAAGGGGGGGGGGGGGGTCCAAGTGGTCCATCATAAATTCATGGAGCTACAGATGATGGGGCATGCTTGTGTTCTTCCCTATGAACACTGGCTTGAATATTTTTTAGGGAACAAAAGAGTGTAGCATGTTTACAATGAACACAAAAAATAAATACTAACTCACCAAATAATGAAAATGAATATAATAAATATGTCTCCATGTTTATGTAATAGAGTGAGACTAATCCAATCATAAATGTGCACTGGTTACCAGCCACCACAGCAGTGGCATAAATCTTGAGATCAGCAAGTATTGATAGGGGCTTGACTACCGATTTGGTAACATGTGTGCATATCCATTTCCCTGACAGAGACTGATTGCACATAACTCTAGAGGTAATAGAATTGTCTTTAAAGGGCCGGACATCATTTATTACAAGTAGAAGGTACGGCTACACCTGCGGTGCATCCCATTACTCTACATATCAGTCCTCCTTTTGTCAATTACACTCTTCATTCCTGACTTGTAGCACTAAAGCATAGGAGGTCAAATACCTCCCTACAGCTATTTTAAAAGGGCATATCACATGTGCAATTCAAGTTTGTAGGATCACAGACACACCGAAATGCTTCCAGAAGTAATGTAAAACAATGTAAAGTTAGATCTCGTCTACAAAAAGTAGCTGCTTTATGAAGAAATATCACTGTATCTGCGTTTTTTGTCAACTCATCAATAAAATATGATTAATTTGATGTTATTATATTGTCTGAGATCAGAAAAGTTCAAGATCCATTTCTACAAGGAACTTATTGTGTTAGTATTTGGAATTTGCGTTGCAAGACTCATAACAGCCCCACTGTGGGAACACCTCTGTTTCAATGACTACTTATTGAAAAAAGCTTCCTGTGCAGAAAACTCCTCATCCTTAGAGTTCTCGTCATTAATCCTGACATGAAGCGTGTCCCAATTTTGTCCCTCTCTCATCATAATGTCTTCTCCTTTCCTCTGTTCTTTCCTTTCCTTATCCCCTTAAAGATTCCCTACTTGAAGGAAAGCAATAACGCCTTGGGATGCACCCCGGGGAACTTATTATGTCGAGAGAACTAAGAGCACAATGTTTCCTGTGTTCTGTCTACCTGTTGGACCGTCTGCCATTGATCTGTGAGGCAGGTGTCAATACAGGGAAAAAAGAGTCAAAGATATGTTGTCATCATCAAAGTGCCACTGAACCACGTGCATGCAGAATAAAACTTTGAGATCTCTTGTGATGACTTTAAGGGTGAAGTGAGTATAGAAAAATGAGTGAACTTTAAAAAGGAGAAACTCTTGAGAGTGATGCCTTATAGTGACTGTGGAAATGTTCCTGCAGAGGCTCAATAACAAAACTAAATATTCAGCAGGGGATATAGAAAAAAGTTCAAGTCTTTCAAAATAAGTATGACAGTGATCGTTAATCTTAAGTTTGAAAGGGCACACACTCAAAGCACAAGTGTAGCTAGTTCGTGTTAACGTTTTTATGCTTACAGTTATTTTTAATAGTATAGAACTGGAAAAAAAAAATCTTAGTGGACCACAATCATAAATGATGAGTATATGGCTGTAAGAGTTCTATGGTGCAGAAAATTTCATAGAGAAATGATCAGTGTAGACATACTCTGCAGGCCTCACTTCGTTTAAAATGACCTCCAAATACTTGATAAGCTGTTAACATTAGAAATGCAAATTCAGGAAACATGCTTTTTTTTTTTTTTTTTGGTGCAGTATAGTCTTAGTAATACACGTCTGACACTGTCTTATCTCTGTACATGAACACAGCCAACAATGAAAAAAGTGAGACTACAGAACAATTCTAAGATTTGATTTAAAATAAAAAAAAAATGTTTTTTTTGTTGCTGATACAATAAATTTATTTTTTTTGTAGCTTGATTTGAATTCAATTTAATTTTAAAAAGAATCACGAGAAACTGCTGAATGCTGTAGGCCTTTTGTAGTTTATCTAAATAAATATTATTTTCAGTTTGGACAGACAAATGAGACTGGCCAAAGTTGGCTTTTTCTGATTCTATTTATACTTTAGACTACGAAACTAAGGGTAAAATTAAAGTATTAATTTGGTTGTTGTTTTCAATTCAATTCAATTCAATAATACTTTATTAATCCCAAAGGGAAATTATTTTGTTGTTGTAACTCGTTATCCTCATTTCATTAAGAGATGTTATAGATGCTGATGGCTGCAGACAGGAAGGATCACTTGTAAAGGTCCATCTCACAGTGGATCCTAAGAAACTGGCTGCAGATGCCGTCCGATCCGTCCACCCAGACTCGGCTGGCCTCTCGGTTCCCCTGGACTGTAGGACCGCTTGAATGCTGGGCAGAACTCCTCCCAGAGCGATGGCCACTCCTCCCAGCAGTCTGCCGAGCTCCTCATAGCTGTGGACAGCCAACTGTAGGTGCTGAGGGACGATCCTGTCTATCCACTGTCGTGAGCCGTGTTTCCTGCTAGTTCCAGGATCTCAGTGGTCAGACACTCGAGCACAGCTGGCAGGTAGATGGGAATGCGTCCACAGAACATCCTTTTCAACTCATTTGAGAGTTGGGGCTATAGTTGAGATATTATTTGAGCTTTTGAGACGTTATTCAGCTGCTGTTGTTGTAGAAAACTGCCTTGTTGCCATGGTTACGCATCATAACAAATGTCCAAAACCAAAAAAGTTTCTGTAAAAATCCTTCCGGCTGCACAGCATCTGATACCAGAGGAAACAATCATCCAAAAAATGTGATTTACATCAACTTGCTTTCAACTTGGCCCCAAAAAATAAACAACAACAAAAAAGTAAAATAAGTGCAGTAATTGCTCACTTTATCCTAGTTTACTATTTAAGTTGTCGGGTAGTTTCAAAGACGCAGTGTGTCAAATAAATAATATTTTTTTATATCCCAATTATTTATTTTATTTGTATTTATTTTATTATATTATTTTACAATTGCTTAGTGACAGTTTTGAAAATAGTGCTCCCTTTGTTCAAATTACAATGAGCAGATCACTGCAGATCCTTTAAAAAATGTAAAAAAATAACCACTTTAAAAACTACAGTATTTTGTTGTCAAACACAATTTCTTCTTATATTCTAAAACATTTTAAGATAATTTACACACAGAATGCTAAGGTCTTAAATTATTATTATTATTTTTTTTAATAATATAAGTGAGATATACAGAAAAGTACAAACATAAATTTACTAACGCACTACACATGACCAACATTGCAGACTCCTGAAATATTTTTTACAACTTTCTACCAGTATATATGAATTTAAAAGATATTGCAGTTGTCTTCCTGCTTTAAGCTCAGCAACCATTTGTTTAAATAGATAAAGTAAAAAAAACAACAACAAAAAAACACCATCTAATAAAAATCACCAACTTATAATAATGTAGATAGAGGGACAACGAGAAAAAAAAACAGTCTACTCATCATCTCTTTACCCATCTGATTTTGTCCATATGATGTCATTTGCATCCAAGTATATCCTCATTTGCAAGGCAACATGGGAAGGACCTATTTATGTCAAATCCACCCATACACAGACGCTGCCTCAACACAGTTCTTACACATGATTGGTGTGTTTTCAATTAACATATGTGCTTACACACCTGGTGGACATGTTAACCAGTTGGTTCAAATGTCTGGTTATTTGAAAAGTCTATGCTTTGAGATGGGAAAAACAAAACAAACATCATATAATGTTGCGTCAAAAAATATACTATGTGCCGACTTTTTTTGGGGAAAAAAAAGTGTGATTTTCACATTATTCTTATAGTTGTGTGAATCTGGGCTTGTGTTTTGCTACTTGTTTAAAAAGTTTTGCTAAATGTTTTCATTTTGTTTTACAATGTAAGAAGCTGTAAAGAAAAATCTAAAATGTCACTCGTAGTCCACATTCTTGACTCATTTCCACCACGGTCTACTACATATAGCAGCCTCCTTAAACCTCTAGGAATATTTTGAATGGAGTATTATGATATAGGACTACAAATATGTGCTTGTATGCCCCCCCCCCCCCCCCCACACACACACACACACACACACGCACAGTGACAAAGTAACCCCACTTATGGTGTTTCATTCTTAATGAGGCTTTGTATTTGAGGGGGCTTGGAGGACACAGGGTCGTCCAAGATCAGATTGAGACAAGGTCAGCCGACTCATCAGAGTTGTGTAAGGAAGTCTGGAGCCAGTGTCAGTCCAAATCATATCTTCTAGACACAGACAGGAAAGAAGCACTGTGTATGTGCGTGCTCTCACTGAGCTGTGTGGAATTGTTTGTACAGTACGTGTTATCTGAACAACTGCACGCTCTGCAACTCTGTTCTACTTATCATATTTTACTTCTACCTGTCTGTCTGCTTCTTGACAGTCACATATTAAGTCTTTAATCCAACAGCATGTGACATGGTATAAACAGGAAAGAAAAAAAAGTGGACTAATCGCTCACCAATTGCAGCAAATATCTGTTGCCTCCACCCAACGTGTGGTGATTGGAGAGGTGAGGTAGGCGCTGCCACTGATAGTCAAACATGCATACTGTACACATATACACACAGATTATTTTAAATACTTGAATAAATGGAAAAGCGCAATCCAAACTTTCATTTTTCATCTTTTTAAACACACACGATGACTCCTCGCTGCGCTCTACCAAAAAAAACAATAAATAAAATAAAAAATAGAATGCCCACTCTGTGTTCCTGTTTTGTTTCATTTAGCTTTCAGGGACGCACACAGATTATTCTTAGGGCGTCATTCACAGCAAGGGCAGACACAGAAGAAGACATATTTGGTGAAGTTCCCAAAGCTGTGCTGTGTTGCACAATATCATCAGCTCGGCCCGTGTTCTCTGCCTTTATTAATTGTGATTTATGTTCTTGCCTTCAGTAGCATGTAAGGTGTCAAGTCCTTGTGCAACATTGACGAGTGATATATTTCATATGCTCCAAGTGACCTGAAGTCCCCATGACACACTGACATTCTGGTCCCTCCTCATTCATCTTAAGCTGTAGCACACGCACTCTGAATCGACAGCATTAAAAGCAAAATATATTTCAATCACAGTTATCAGTGAGAAAGCAAACACGGCACTTATATTAGTTTTAATGTAGAAATACAGCACAAAAGAGAAACTAGGCCATGATATGGCCCTGTTCTTGGATACAGATGCAGCGGTGACACCCGCCCCCACCCCCGTGTTGGTTGATTTTGTCCTTGCTGCAGGATGCATGGAATGTATTCTCACAGGAGGACAGTTTTAGAAAGTTTAAAGCTGCGAGCCCAAAGAAGAACAATGAATCTAATGACCAGGAGGACAGAAGTGCTGAAATGACCTGGACAAATAGCAGAATATATGTGGAATTTTTAAAAGTGTACAGTGATTTACTTTTGCTGGGGGGGAAACAAAACCTCAGCGAGGAACAAAGATAATTTAGTCATATAAATAAAAGAAAAGGAAATTAGTTCAGAGTTGTGCTTGAAAGTTTGTGAACCCTTTAGGATTTTCTATATTTCTGCATAACCTAAAACATCATCAGATTTTCACACAAGTCCTAAAAGTAGACAAAGAGAGCCCAGTTAAGCAAATGAGACAAAAATATTATGCTTGATCATTTATTTATTGAGGAAAATGATCCAATATTAAATATTTGTGAGTGGCAAAAGTATGTGAACCTCTAGGATTAGCAGTTACTTTGAAGGTGAAATTAGAGTCAGGTGTTTTCAATCAATGGGATGATGATCAGGTGTGAGTGGGGATCCTTGTTTGATGTAAAAAACAGGGATCTATCAAAGTCTGCTCTTCACAACATGTTTGTGGAAGTGTATCATGACACGAACAAAGGACATTTCTGAGGACCTCAGAAAAAGAATTGTTGATGCTCATCAGGCTGGAAAAGGTTACAAAACCATCTCTGAAGAGTTTGGACTTCACCAATCCACAGTCAGACAGATTGTGAACAAATGGAGGAAATTCAAGACCGTTGTTACCTTCCCCAGGAGTGGTCGACCAACAAATATCACTCCAAGAGCAAGGCATGGAATAGTTTGTGAGCTCCTAAAGAACTCCAGGGTAACTTTTCGATAACTGAAGGCCTCTCACATTGGATAATGTTAACACGAGTCCACCATCAGGAGAACACTGAACAACAGTGGTGTGCATGGCAGGGTTGCAAGGAGAAAGTCACTGCTTTCCAAAAAGAACATTGTTGCTCGTCTGCAGCTAAACATCGCACTGACAAGCCAGAAGACTGTTGTAAGAATGTTTTGTGGCTGGATAAGACCAAAATATAACTTTATGGTTTAAATGAAAAGTGTTATGTTTGGAGAAAGGACAACACTGAATTCCTGCACAAGAGCCTTTTCCCATCTTTGAAACATGGTGGTGGTCATATCATGGCTTGGGTCTGTGTTGCTGCATCTGGGACAGGACAGCTTGTGATCATTGGTTGTACAATTAATTATGAAATATATCAGATAATTCTAAAGGAAAATGTCAGGACATATGTCCATGAACTGAATCTCAAGAAAAGGTGGCTCATGCAGCAAGACAATGAACCTAAGTACAAGTCGTTCTACCAAAGAATGGTTAAAGAAGAATAAAGTTCATGCTTTGGAATGGCCAAGTCAAAGTCCTGACCTTAATCCAATCAAAAGCTTGTGGAAGGACCTGACGCGAGCAGTTAATATGAGGAAACCTGTCATATTGTATTTATGTGTATTTTTTGCAATCACCATGCTCCATAATTGTACTTGATTAATGTAGACTGTGCCTGCTCTTTTGGTTCATATTAATGAAATTAACTGTTTCCATGATATTTTCTCTTATTATAATCATTCTTGATGTGACTAGTCAAGTCAAGGTCAATGTTCTTAATTGTCATTCGCATCACATGTGGTACATGACGTGGAACGAAATTGCGTACACAGGGTCCCAGTTAAACCCAACAATGGCAAAATATAAAGTGTAACAAGAAACAGTAAATAAGGATCTAAGATATAAACTAAGATAAACGCTCAACAAATGCCCAACGGTATGCTGAAAATCTAAGATATACACTAGTCACCAATAATGTAAAACAACACACTGAACAACAGCAGCATGATTCTCATAAGTTCAGCTCGGCTGTAGTTCACACACTTAATGCAAGTGGAGTGGGTCTTGGAGCCAACCCCAAACTAAAATAAACTGAGATTTCACCAGGAGCCTGTGAAGCTGCTGCTCGGCTGAGCGCGGCCATACCAAAGTACCGTATGAAACAAAAATACAAAAACAAGGCGCCCAAAGTGAAAAAGAAATAAATCTACAGCAACATGGTACTACCGGCAGAGTGGTTCTGATGACAGTGAGTTTATCTTAGCAACATGGTCCTGTTGGCACCATGGTACTGTTATCTGTGTGGTTCGTTTAGCGGTGTGGTCTTGTTAGCAGCATTAGCAGATCTTGTTAATTCAATTCAATTTAAAATACTTTATTAATCCCAAACAACAAATGTTGTTGTAGCTCATCATCCTGGTTTCATTAAGGAGTTGTTCTAGATGCTGATGGCTGGCGGCAGGAAGGATCTCCTGCAGCAGTCCGTCCCACAGCAATCCGTCCCGCAGTAGTCTGTCCCACAGCAGATCTGAAGAAACTGGCTGCAGATGCTGATCAGTCCATCCGGACCCAGCGGGCCTCTTGGTCCTCCTTGGCAGCAGGACCACCTGAATGTTGGGCAGAACTCCTCCCTGAGCGATGGCAACTCCAGTCAGCAGCTTGTTGAGCTCCTCATCATTGTTGACAGCCAGCTGCAGGTGTCGGAAGATGATCATTGTCTTCTTGTTGTCGTGAGCCGTGTCCTGCTAGCTCCAGGATCTCGGTAGTCAGTCACATGAGCACCTTTGCCAGGTAGATGGAGATGCATCCACAGCACCTCATTTATGACTCATTTGGGATTTGGGGCTGTAGTTGTATTTGAGCTTTGAGATGTTAATCAGCAGCTCCCAGTTGTAAAAACCACCTTGTTGTCATGGTTACGCTTCATAACAATTGTCCAAAGTAAAAAGGTTTCAGTAAAAAATCCTTCCAGCTGCACAGTATCTGATACCAGAGGAAAAAAGAGGGAATAAAGTTTTCAAAAGCAATATCCCAGAATGAAAAGTAACAGCTACTCCAATATGCAGCCACCTTGAGCGGCGCAATGTTAGCAGGTCATGTCAGCAGCTTGATGGTAATAATGACAGCAGCAGCTACCCTCCCAGGCTGCCCTCCAGAACCAGGTCTGGTAAACGGAGAACACCCAAGGTTTCCCCACAGAACCGAACAGGTCTGTAGAGTCTGGTCCGTGCAGGCAGATGGAGGATCATGGAGACAGCCGTCATGACAGGCCTGAGTCCAAGGCTGGAAGGACTGAGCCACGATGGCACAATGGCAAGGCAGCGACACAGAAAACTCCACAATTGTGTCTCGGTCATAACCGTACCGTGGGTGTGCAGTGAGACACAAACAATAGTTAAAAGATTTTTGGTAAGGAGATAGTGGAAAGGTCATCTGTTATCACACTGGAGACTTTTGTATGTTATGGTAGACACAGTGATTATTAAGAATCGTTGAGAAGTGTTTACCTCCAGCAGCTCCCTGTGTGCAACTGCTGAATTCAGTTCTGCAACAGTCTAGCACAAGGTGAAAGGGAGGGGTAGACCCCCGATGAGTTCTCTACAAAACTAACCTTTTCACTTCAGGAAGTCAGATCAGGTCAGAACCTCGTACAGGTGAAAGCATTGATAAGTTGATCTTCTGTGATTGCTGGCTGTTCTCCAAAGCTTTGTAATAAATCTGATGAGGTCTACGACTGATTGGTTTGAGAATCTCTTTTGTTCCATGAAAAACCAGGGTTGTCGCACCAGATACTGAAAGCAAAGGTTCATATACTGGTACCACTCACAAATGTGTAATATTGGATCATTTTCCTCAATAAATAAATGACCACGTATAATATTTTTGTCTCGTTTGTTTAACTGGGTTCTCTTTATCTACTTTTAGGACTTTTGTGAAAATCGGATGATGTTTAAGGTCATATTTTTGCAGGAATATAAACAATTGTAAAAACTTCACAAACTTTCAAACACCACTGTTGGAGCTCATACTTTATTATTATTATTTTTTTTACAACTAACAAATTATCTACTATTTACAGTATTTTGTTGAAACAGTGAGCTGTTGGTAAACTATAGTATGATATTCAAATAATTTATTTGTATTTATACTGTTGAGACATTATAAAAAAAAGGTAAAATTATTAAAAAGGTACTATGAGTCAAAACTATTGTTTTCTTTAATTTATTTTGTAACAATAAATATGACAGTATTGTATTTCAAAGTTTTGTTCTGTTTTTGTTATGAAGATGTTTATTTTGCAATCGATTCATATTAAATAAATATAGTTCTACTTTACTTCAGTTGTAATTGAGACTATTTCAAGTGAAAACAAACCTTAAACAACAAAAGAAAACAATCATTCAAGTCAGACTGTCATCTTGTCTAAGCTACGAAAACCTGTCAATCAAAGATTGATGACAAAAAATAAAGTTGGTCGACGCTGTGGCAATAAACGCATTGTTCTGTTTTTATTCTTATTTTAGCATGCAGAGCCAAAATGAAGAGCTGGCTATTTCTATAAATCTTACTGTTTTATGAGAAATTTAACAAATTTATTTATTTGTTTCAGGCAATGCATAACTTTTGCCATTAATGTTTTTATACCTAAATCAGAGTTTAGTTTGAACATATTTCTAAAATTTTAAATGCAGAGGAGTATCGCTTTTATACATTTTCTAGCTTGACAAAACATGCAGCTGAATCAAATGAGGGGGATTATGCATTTTATCTACCTTCAGCCCATAAGAACGCCAGACCAAAAAACACATGCCACATATGGCAGGTGAGGTTGGTAAGGCTGATTGATCTCCTCCTCGTATCAACAGCAACTGTTTTCCTCACACAGCGTTAAAAAGGTGACACACCTGAATCTTGTAGAAGGCTCCATCTCTTCACTTTGCATAAACAGCTTTAGGAGAAGAGAAGGAAAGAGAAAAGGTGTAGGTTTTGTGACAAACAGCAGCATTTAAACGTGAAAACACAAATCTGGTGAGCCGTATCCCAACAGAAACCAAACTAGATATTCGTTTGAACTTTTTATCTTGAAGAATTATTTTTACTTCACACAAAAATGTACAAAAGTCCACACTTGTTTGTGTTAAAGGTCAGTGTGTGGTTGCATGAACAAAAGTCAGAGAGCTACAAAAAAGTAAGGGAGAACGCGTCCTTCTCCCAACCCCCGCACAGTTTCTGGAAAGATGGTTTCCTGTAAAAAGTTTATCCGAGGGTACAGAAGATTAACGATCGTGTTTTCATTGGCTGCTTTCTAGTCGTCTCGCAATACTTTAAGGTGATAAGATCAGAATATTTATCGAGCCTCCTCTTCAGGTCATTTGCTATGTTAATTTTATGAGCTTGATGCTGCCTTTGTTTCATGGTCATGTGTTGTTTCTTCTTGAACCCTGGAGCAGGGGAAGAAGGGGGATTTGTATACTTAGCATCCAGTGTCTCCAAATTAGAAACCCATGCATAATTATTTATGCTTTGCAGAGGGGGTGCAGTGGAACAGTTAATTTTACTTTCACCCCGTGAAAATTCAAACGCATTCTTTTTCAATCAGATCAGCCTCTTTTTTTTCATACTTTGCAATCGTTTGTTTGAAAAAGTGTATCATCAGGAGACAAAAGTGTGCATATATTGATTTCTCAGGGCAAAATCTAACTATGGGTTGCTTTGAGCTTGAAACAAAATCTGTATTCAGACTGGATTAACATGGGCTGAAGATGAGATTAACTATTCATCCTGTGTGATTATCATTTTAGATTATATGCAACAGTATAGGACATTTCCTTCATATATTATTTATTTATTCATTTATTTGTAAGTGTTTAATACTTTGTAGTTCTGAAGATGGGGCGGAGAGGTGGTGCAGAGGTTAGAGAAAGCAAGCCTGGGATTGGAAGGGTGACAGTTCGTCCCCTGGATGAGCAACATCAAAATGTGAGTGAAAAAGGTGAAGCACCCACACCTGCCTCCACCCTCATTTGCACCACTCCGGGCCCTTGAGCAAGGCCCTTAACCCCCACCATCTGCTCCCCTGGGCGACCTAGATAGCAGCTCTCTGTTCCACACAGAGGGATGTGGTAGCCAAGTGGTCTGTGGTTGTATCAGGAAGGGCATTCAGCATAAAAAACAATTGTCAAGACTTCGTGCGAGTTAGTTTGCTGTGGCCACCCCTGAAGAAGGGAGCACCCAAAGGTAAAAAAAAAAAAAAAACATTTCTGAAGTTGCTGAGTTAAAATGATATTCCACATGTTTAAAATGGGCTTCTGTGGAATGATTAAAATAATACCTTAACTTTTGTAGCGATGTAGACAAATCTTTCAATTGCATCAGTCTGGAAAAATTAAAAATGAACACGCTGAGTTCTGACTGGACTGATGAGCTAATGGTTAACTCACTACCACCATTAAAAAAAAACTAAAAAAAAAAAAAACTGAAAAAAATATATCTATATAAAATAAATCAGAGTGGGTAAAGTAAACATTCTTTGAAAGTGTTCATTCTGGTCATATTTGAATTTGAAAAATTACATATATATGTATTTCTATGGACTTATTTTACAAGCTCAAGTCCAGCAGCAGGCTGTGGCAGTTCTGAGGCAGTCGGGGTCACTTCTGGCACGATTAATCTGATGGAATAACCAAGTTATGCAACATTATCAATGGAATAAAGGCTAATAATTAAGTGGTAGCATGAGTGTGTTTTATTTATTTACCCTTTTTTTGTGACATACATCCTGTTCTTTGCACCTTTTATTTAGCCTTTAACTCAATCCTGTCACAATTAAACATGATTAACCCAAACTAAAGCAATTCAAAGAGATGTTTATAACAGGTAAGATGTTAACTATTTAGTTCACAGAACCCCACTTCTAAAGATTTGACCTACTCCATTAAATGACCCCAAGAAGAAAAAAGTAAAAATAAACTTTTATTGGATATATTTTCTCCTCAAAGCTGCACATGTCCACTTGTTCCTACCACTGTCAAGTTCATTAAGTGATTGAGCTGAATGGATTTAAGGCCTTTAAGCCTTGGCGGTCTCCTTATGTCTATAAAACAACCAGGCTGGGTGGGTTAGGACATCCAGACAGTACTAACAACATAATCCAAAGCAAGGCAACTATGACCTCATCCCTGCTCCCCATGAAATATCCATAAAAAAGCAAACATTTAGCCAACGATAAGATGATGTGAACTCAGATGTGTGCGAACATCTATTACAGCGATGAAGCTGTCGAAGTGCGAGAAAATCTCCCCCGCAATGACATCTGCGGGTTATTCAAGTGAAATTACATAAATCTTTCAGTTTTAAATCCCCCCCATACCCCTGTTCTATCGCTTTCACTCTATCTGCACTCACCATTAATGTCTGTATCAACCGCAGGAGCCAATTGTTAAAGAGAGGTTCTAAGTGCACGTCCCAATCGATATTGATAATGTTGAAAATGTGGTAGGAAAGAGAGCAAGAGTGGCGGAGAAAGAAGGGAAAAAAAATAAAGAGTGAAACATAAATCTGTGCGCGGTGAATAGCTGCGAGCAGCTGCAGTGGCCTCTGAATTGTCCCCTTCACCTCTTTGGAAACATCATCAGCACTAATCAGAGCCTCACTAAAGAAAATGGACCCTCTTGATTTACACCCTGCACCCTCTGCTGTGCTGGAGACGGGAGTGAGCGGAAAAAGAAAGAAAGTGACAAACAAGGACAAGTGGAAAATGACGGGAGAAAAAAAAGAAAACACATAATTTGTTAAGTCATAATAAGAGCAGACGCAAAGTGACACATTCCTTCAAGGTCAATCTCAGGTGAAGTAAAAGGTTGCACACAGGTCATACTGCATGGGGTTGGGGGGGTTCATGTAGGTCTCAATGAGAGTCAATAACACCTCCCAGTCTGCTGCAGACGTGTGGGGGTCGCCCCAGCTCTCACATCAATCCGCCAGGCATGGACCACAGCAATAAAAGAGATGGAGAGAGACTTAGCCAGAGAGAAAGGGTGAGAAAAAAGAAAATGTACAGGCAGATTGTGAAACAGCTCGCCTTTCAACTACTAACTGCTTTTCATGTAAATGTCTGGGACTGACACTTCTTACACATCCCAGCCCCTACCCTCTACCCCCGTGCACACACATACACTCCTTCCCCTCATCTCTTTTACTCTGGTACACTCTCTGTCAGCAGAAGAATAAAAGAGACGAAAAGGCGAGGGAACGGAGCAGGAGGAGAGAGAGAGTGAAGGAGGAGGGAGAGAAAAAAGAAAGAAAAGAATAAACAGAGAAACAGGAGAAATCAGACTCTCGCCGGGGTTGGTGAAAGGTCAGCGCTGACAGGCTCCGAGGTTAAACTGCCGAGTTAAAATACTGTTCATTATCCTCTGCAGCTTCTTCCCAAATTCTCCTCTTTTGTGTCACAGTCAGCGCCCAGCATCAATGTTCCCCACCCCAGGATTTATTAGACATTGTTGAGCAGTGAGAAAGGAGACCTTTTCTGTACAATAGTAGCAGTGATCCTATGGCAAGGACAATACCACTGCCAACACAATTACAGAGCCTGGCTTGACTTTTAGGGATAGTGCGGCTGTGGTGTGCATGCATGCCTTGCTGTGTGCAAATGCTCTATGATAAATACCATATTTTCCGCCATACACGTCGCACCACCCTATAAGTCGCATCAGTTCAACTATGTCTAATAAAGTGCTGTATACGTTGCATCTATAACGCATCACCACTGACAACCCATAAATGTGGGCTGAACCCGTAAATGTGTGCTGGCGTTGTGCCAAAAATTGATGGGCTGCCAAATGGTAGCTGCGGGAACGTGCACGGGAGGACTTTAACAAGAATTTAACAAAATTAACACTTAAAAACAATTATTTGTTAGCTTGAAATTATAGTAAAGGTGTGTCTCAGTCTAACGTTTGCTTAATAAATGCACTTTGACAATCAAATCAGCTGCATTTCAAAAGCTTATACACGGAAACATGAATGTGCAGAGGGTGACTCGCTGTATATTTATTCAAAATTTAACAAGATAACCACCTAAAACTATTAATTGTGAACTCGACTTTACAAAAAAGGTGTGTCTCAGTGGAACTTTTACTTAATAAATGAACTTCAATGGTCAAATTAGCTGTATTTCGCCGGGACGGTGCAGCGAAATGAAGCTGATTCGGTTGCTCCAGGCAGATGATGGTGGCAGGCTTTGGCAAGCCAGTTGTATCATTAATAGTCACTTTTACCTATTACATGATACATGTCGTACTACACAACTGCCATTCAGTGGCTGAAAATGGTAGTGTTCTATAGTTTCAGTCAGAATGAATGAAAACGGCCATTTCTCAGCCAAAAATTGGTTTATAAATATGGGAAAAAAAATCTATAAATACGTTGTTTCGGCCTATAAGTTGTAGGGCATGCAAATTACGCAAAAAAAACGCAACTTATACAGTGAAAAATACGGTACAACCAGCATGAGGTAAATAAGAACTATTTTTGTTATGTTGACCCCATCCACAGAGTAATGTAACAAAATGTATACTATACTTTCATAAAGCCCCACATACAGCAAGCAGCCTTATTTCACTACAATGGAATTTAATTAGTACCGATGAAAAAACAAAGCAGGGGGAATATCCATAACATGAATTAGTCTGAATCACATCATTCATTACTCACCAGAGAGCAATGAGATGCGACACATGGTAAAAGAGCCCTGCCTGAACTGGACAAATTAAAAACACTAGTAATTAGCACTATGCAAAACACGTTGTAAGTTTATTACCTGATTTATGTGGCTTCCGGTTTATAAGGGCACAGTGAGCTGGCGATCCGTCTTCCACCTACCACGCTTAAGATTCCGAACGGGTTTAAATGATTTATTAAATGCATAAACAAATCAATCACCTCACACCTAATTTCCCTAATGATATTAAAAAATGGAGTCACTGTACAAATTGAACAAACTATAAGCTACTATTAACCTGAAGCTGTATTGTTTATTTACTTTTGTCACAATGTCCATCAATTTTAATTTGTGCACAAACAAAAAATAAAAAAAAAACATGATAAAAATGTTGACTTCTGACATGGATTTAACAAATAAAACACTCCACTTTTCATTTGTATTATAATAATGTTTTTGCTTAATAAAAGTGTTTCATGTGATTAGCAGTGTCAGCAATATATCAAAGAGCCTCACCCTGTGAAAGGGTCATCTTTGTGTGAGGAGAAATTAAATCAGCCATGGACAAAACAAAATCCTTATCTTTTTTCTAGTTCCAAACTTTTCCTTTAACTTGTTTTTTTTTTTTTTTTTTTTTTTTTTCTCGAGTCACTCTGACTGATCAGTTTATTTCCTTTTAAAGAGACACATTGTATGCATCGTTTGCACCCACCCATTCATTTGGGAAATAAATGGAATATAAAAACTTTAAATGACAAGAGGCTGCTTTCACTTCTTCTCATCCAGACATTAGCCTGATCTGCGAGCGCACATCTAACACCTAAATGTTTCAGCTCTACGTGCATAAAAAAGCATAAATAATTCAAAATTAATCCCTGCTGAGCGGGTCTATGGGAATCATAAATTATACTGAGTGTATTCTCTGATGCAGTCCCGGGGTTGGGACGCCAATAGGTAACAGCTGAGTGAGGCACTTATTACATCTGGTGAAGTGAGATCTCAACTTTTGGAGTTTTAATTATTTTGAATAAATGATGGCTGCTTTAATTAGTTTAACATTTGAGTTACAGGAAACAAAACAGTGCCAAAAAATTGTTAGACTGCAAGTACAGCAATATGTCCAAGGGTGAAGATGAGTTGTGAGTAGGTGTCTCACTTTGCTAGGATGCACAAGCACAGACTGATGGAGCTGTCAGCTCATGTAAATCTTCTGAAAAGCTTAGCCGTAAATCTGTTCATAGAGAAAATACAAGAGTGAAAACAAAGGGAACCAGGGACACCTGTGGAGATGTTTTGTTGACATTTACAACGAGTTTCTCAAAAGGTTTGCCCATCACTTTGTGGCTACACTGAGCTGCCCAGGAGGCAGTGATGGATGGATGGCCCAAAACAGTTAATCAACCTCAGCAGGGACGAAAATATTCATGCCTGGTAATTGAGAACACAATAGTGAGCACTACCATGTACAAAGAGTGCATTTGGACTTGATGACACCTGGACATGGGAGACATGAAAAGAAGTGATTTAGGGTTGAACTGTGGATGAGATATTAACTCCACTTTAGCCATGCAGCTGTCATCCTCGAATTAAAAAGATGCATGCTCTATGATGGAATGGCAATGAATCATCTTGCATATATTTATAAAATGAAAGACTGGGAAAAAAAAAATCCACAATTTAAGCCAAAAACACATGTCTGTAGCATATCAAAGCTGTATTAGATACCTCTACTTTCTTGCAGAAGTAAGATGTGAAAACACAAACTGATCCTCAATAAAAAGGACTACTGTAACAAGTAAGAGAGGGGGAAATATCCTCTTTAGAACGTGGTTGGAAATATACATATCAAAGGAGAGACACAAAGATTTCCCGTGCATGTGCATCATATCCATGTACCTCCACCCCCTATCCCCCTAACTTGGTGAGTGAGCTGAGGGTCTGTTGCAAAAACGTTCAGGTAAGAGAGCCAAAAACCTGCTTATGATGCTCTGATGTTCATAATCCATAGGTTCTATCAGCAGATTACTAGAAATAAAGTGTTGGGAGAGACATAAAGCGGGACTCAGAATGCCAAATGAGACAATGATGGTTTCAGTTTGCAAATCACAGCGTTGCATATTTTTTACCAGCTCAGAAAAGGGAAAAAAACACAAGCAGGGAAGTGGAACAGTTTAAATCTTTCTGGCAGTATACAATAACTTAAGTTGCACTGTCTCGTAGGTACCAAGCCTGGGAGTAACACATGCTATATATAATATAGGATAACATTTAATTATAGTAATAATCTATTGATTATTTCACATAATAGCTCAATGTATATTACTTGTATATCTCTAATTTTCTTTAACAGTGTTTTTGACTTTCCGCCCTCTTAGATGCCACTGCATGTGTGTAGGGCAATTCATTCGTCACACAGCTTTACCATTCGAGTCGGACCTCTAAACGCTTCACCTTTTGATTTTGAGGAGGAGTACAGAATTTGTCAAGGGAGAAGGGAAGGTGCTTTATTGCTCCAAATTTCATCACAATAAAGGCTTATAGGGAAGGTGGCATAATCGTTGCCCTATAAATGTCTCTGTGTAGATTACATGCTTCTCGCCCGACTAATCCCGGTAATTGATGAACTTCTATGCTGACATTTCTTTTCATATTATTTTGTAATTTGTTTATTAATTATGATAACACTTATTTTGGGACCTCAACCAAGTAAACACGATTATGTGCTCTGCGGGGTGAGTGTTCAGTGCGCTAACGTTCCCAAAGCAGCGAGCAGGCTGGCTGGCTGACTGGCTGCTGCTGCCAGGGAATGTCTAATAGTCTTCCAGTGAGAAGTTTAATTTATTTGCCATAAAGCTAAAAATAAACACAGTCACACTTAATTGGGCTCTGAATGTGAGCATTATTGAGTTGTTGGGAGAAAAAAATGCAAGTCCACAAATTAAAACTAAGGACTTAACATATAAACGGCAAAAAAACACCATGCACTGCCAATATATTACCTTGTTTTATTGTGTCTTAAAAGAAAGAGAATTATACACATTTCTTAAAATTAACAATGACACTTTGACATTGTCATTTATTTCCATGTCTTGTGGGACAAAGCTATTTATCATTATGCATTACATAAAACAACAAAAACAATGTGTTGTATGAAATTCCCAAAACACAAAGTCTTTTTTGTTTGTAATGTTTCCCATGATTTTGTGTTGCTTTTCCTACGACAGACGGCCAAAGATTTTCTCTCTTGGAAGTACACCATCATGAGCTACATTCCTGAGATGAAACATTTGCAGTTTATGATGCAGAGAAACTCTGAGGCTGCACGGAGGAGCATAAGGATAAGAGCAAAAAAAAAAAAAAAAAAATCAAGAAAAGATTTCCATAAAAAAGTGGAATAAATATGCCTGAGATACAACAATTTGGATTTACATACATTATCCAGATCTATCTCTTTGGGATATTTTAGAGTGCTGATATGTCAGGAGGAGCTGAGAGATAAACTAAATATGACCTATGCTCTGCAGGCTCAGTCAGAAAGAGCAGATGCCTGTGAGAATACTCAAGGAGCAGGAAAAAAAAAAGAGAGGATGATGACAAAAAGCCAGGAGAAGGAAGAAAAATGACGCTAAAAGGCAGGCTCCGGCTGATTGATGCTCTGCTGTATTTGAAGATCAGTGGCAGCCTTGTGGTGGCAAGTACAGGGGTCAGTAAGTGTGTGCGTGAAAATGTGTGTCCACGCTCACTTAGAAGGGCATGTGGCTTCCTTTGTAGGTTTCACTGTCTGCATTGTGCTTGTGTGTGTGCAGGAACGTGTTTTCAGAGTGCCTCTCCCAGTCTCCTCTTTTCTCTCTCCATTGTAGGAGAGGAGAAGTCTTAGTCAGTGGGCAGCTGGGGGAAATCAGATGGGAGCAGAAAATAACACGCTCAATTTGGCCTGGGAGTGGAGCTGAGGCTAGAAGAAAGGAGAGCACCATGATGCATCGAGTTGTTTGCCAGCCGGATAGGGCGCATGGTGGCGGCCCTCTCTGTGCCTGTCAGCAAATACACATTTTTAACTCACCACCAGTGGGAGTCCTGAGTATGACAGCAACTGGGCATGTGGAGTGAAAAATGTGCAGCGTTTGTATCAACAGCATTAACGTTGATGGACTCCAGAACAGTTGGGTTGAAGTGTAAAATGCAAAAATCTAATAATTTGCAAATGATTTAATGCCACAATAAATTGAAAGTGATAAATAGCAAATGTATCAAGAGAAAAGTATTGTAAGATATATTTTTAGGCGTCCTAAGGTGGATTGTTATCAAGAGAAAAGTGAAAGCCTTGCTCATTATAGCAAGATAATAGCAAAACTCAGTGGTGGGCTGCCTCTGCTGGTGTAAGCCTGATCAGAATCATTAACTTAAACACACACACAATAATAATGATAATAATAATAATAATAATAATAATAATAATAAATGTGTATTGAATTGTTCCAAAATGTCTAATTTTTTTCATTTAATAGTTTTCTTCTGGCTGCACAGCTTTCAGGAGTATACACTTTAATAAAGTTTTTATCCAGTCATATTGCAGTCATTATATGGTCTAAGGCCATTAGGTCTATGGTCTATGGTTATTAAATGTTGTTTAATATACCATATTATTTTACATTATTAGTGTATATCTTAGATCCTTTAGCGTACCGTTTGGTGTTCATTTAGCGCATATCTTAGCATATAACTTAGATCCTTATATACTGTTTCTTTTTATACCTTATACTTGTGTTATTTTGGGATGTAACTGGGACCTTGAGTACACAATTTCGTTCCACCTCATGTACCACGTGATGTGAATGACAAAGAACCTTGAGCCTTGAAATCTGCCTTGAAGCCTTCAGAACCAACAGGGTAAGCATATGCAGCTTAAAATAAATAACTAATAACTGTATTCATGCATACCCATCTTCTCACCACGGTCACATGTTCAGGCTGCTGTTGTTACGCCGTATTGTTTTACATATTAGTGTTTAGCGTATATCTTAGATCTTTTAGCGTACTGTTTTTTTTTAGCGTTTATCCTAGTGTATATAGATCCATATTTACCGTTTCTTTTTATACTTTATATTTTACTGTTTTAGGGATGTAATTGGGACCATGTGTACATAATTTAATTCCATCTCATGTACCACATGAGATGGTAATCGCAATAAAGTTTACTTGAACTTGAACAAAACTGATGTTTCAACCAATCAAATTTTGAGTTGGCAACATCAGGGCCATCTAGCAGGCATTCAGCAATGTCAACATTTTCATCTCCATTGAGATGAAAATTAGATGGTCAATATGAGTACTGGTCAGAGCTTGGAAATTGTATCTAGCAACGTGCACAAGCTAAACTACATTTATGTAGATTTAATAGTGGTTTTTGTTGTCAATAAACTGACTGAAAGAGGAGAAGAAGTGGGTTGGGTTATGGATTTTAATTGCAATGTTATTTTCAGGAGTGACTTTTCAGGAAAGCTGGATATCATTAAGAGGATGGGCAACTCTGAAGTTTTTAGCATTAGCCTCAATGGTGATAGAAACGTATTGTTGAAAGGGAAATTCACATAAAACCTGTGTGACAGAGTAATTGAACATTTCTTGAGGAAAGAAAGGTGGATGGATTTTGTATACAAACAATCAAGACATGTGGTGACATGTTATTCATGGTTATGTTTTGTTATTATTGATGCTATTGATAAATACGTACTGTATGTGGTGTAGCTGTGCCGCAGTACAAGGATACTTGTTGATTTGTGTTAATAGAGTTTCTTGCTTTTTTAATGGCATTCATTTGTTTCATGAGATACCTCTCTTTGATGCTTTAATACTGCATTTCTGTATATTATAAAAGGTTTCTATAGCTGTGGCATCATAATGATGATAAAAAGAGGTGGATATGCTGGTGAAGGTTCTCAGTCATCCAGGTCATGATCAATTAAAAAAAAGGTTAAAAAATAAGAACAAGTGGACTTCTATTCTGAAGCTAAAGAAGATGTTTAGCTTCCCGTTTGGAATATAAAATGTCTTCAAACTTCTGCTGCAAAGCAAATCATCACAAGAAATGAGTAGCTCTGATGGCATTACTGTACTTTGTACATTTGTGTTGCATTATAGTGAACTAGACAACATATTCTGTATTTTTCTGTTAGTAAGATCGAGTGCTCTGTATGGCCATGCATTTGTTGAGCAGATTTAACTTTCCTTGCCTTGCAAGAGTAAAATATGAAAATCCCAATATGCTCCACTGCATTTTGACCTCCACCCTGTCTTTTCAATTAATGTAAACTGGGTTTAACACAAACACAGTTCTTTAACAGCTAATGAAAATATCCTGAAAAAAATCACAAGACAATATATATATATATATATATATATATATATATA
>NC_056505.1:24247110-24251118 GCF_014905685.2 Nematolebias whitei | reverse complement strand
ATTTCCCTTGGTACCACCACTCTGCACAGAAGGTTTCATTAGAAAGCCAGGAACATGGTATCTTTACTGCCTGTTGGCAGCGTATAAGGCAGCCTGAAGGTCTCATTGCAACACATTCACACACTTATACACACAAGCCTCCACACTAAAGACATCTTTTCAGCTTGAGTCGAGGAAAGTGGGCTGGGGAGGCCCTTTGATGTGGGAACACCGAGGTCATAGAGAACAGTCTGTGCAGCGCTAAATTCCATCCCCCACAACAGTTCCTTTTTCACTTCTACTGCTACTGGCTTCAGTTTGTGAAGTCTATCTTCAAAACAAGTTTAAGAAGAAAAAAAAATCATGGTCTGAATATGTAGGAGTACAGAATGGATAAATGCCATGTTTCTGGCTGTAGTCAACACATTTTCTTTAAAGATCCGCAGTCTGTGTTCCATTTAAGTTTGCCCCCCCTTCCTCGTACATTTTTTGGTCTTATGTTTCTGAAATCTAGGAAGAAAGCAAAAGGTCTAACCAGCACATGAACCGATCTCAAATGTCATGTCTTATTAGACATAAACACAGGCAAACGTCTGGCTCACTCAGACACCCAATGAATTTGTCAGAATTTTATGATAATTCATTCAATTACTCCTTAGACATTTAAATGATGTTGGGTGTGAGGGAGGAGGAGATGAGGGTCAGCTGAAGAGTGAGAAGGAGGAGATGACGAAGGGGAGTGAACAAGAGGGGGTAGGAAAAGAGGGATTGGGGAATAATCCTGTTCTTGATATTACACTCCCTCCAGAGGCCTTTTAAAGGCTTCCATCTCAGTGTGAGGCCTCCTAAACTTCTCTCCCCCTGCTTAACAGCTCAGCAGCCGATCCAGCCCCCTCTCTCCAAATACTTTTGTACAAACACATCTACCACTGAACCCTCATGCATGGTAATTAAAACCTTAAGTATTGCCAGTGTATGTCTGAGAAGTATTCCGTTTTTAGCCGTGCATTTTAAAGAAATACGTGCTGTAAACATATATCCTTCATTTTTAAAAGCTCTTTTTCTCATCAAGCTTCGATGTGCATGTCCACACTTACACAAAAGAAAATACACAAACAAACACGCACTTACACAAACACTAGAGCTTTCATTCCTGGGAAAAGGACAATAAAAAGACCCGTCGCTCCTCTCGACCCTTGACCTCTGACCCCTGGAGGTCTCCCACTGCCTGTGTTAGAGGGGGTGATAAGAGGTGTGGACGCAGAGGGGCTCTGAGAACACCTCCCCTCTGGAGGACCATCTCAGACAGCATCATGGTTAAGCCCGTCCTCTAGTGTTCGCCAGCCTTTTTTATGCTTTCCTGCCACTGCAGCATCAAGTTTTCAGATATTTATGGTTCATTGAAACAAAGTTATTCACTATGAAATATTTAAAGACACACAGTCTGTTTTGGTTTAAATATTAGGCAGTGCAGGAATCTACAAGTTATAAATCACTTTAATGGTTCCTTGCTTAAGTGCACTAAAATGTAGTGTTTATATGCCAAGAAGCAATTTCTTCTTTTGTTTTGTTTTTCCAATCACCAATCAGCAGCTCTGATAATTAACTTTCTGTAAACCAGATCTAATTTTGAATATTTTTCTATTGACTCTGCATCCTAGATAGAGCACATCATATTGAAATGAGGGGATTCTGCCTTAGCATCTTCTTTCTCTCATAACAGGTTTTTACTTCTGGCACAGTTGAAGCATCTGGTTATTATTGCCTTAAAATCATGCATGGTGTTTCTCATTCACACTCAACCCATACAAGTCCCTCCTTTTCTAGCTGAACCACGCCTGAGGGCATGCTAATTACCTTCTCTCTTGCGCTAAATTACCCAACTTTCACTGGGACTCTGGGCCTGTTTGAGTCCAGTGCTGATACCAGACAGAGATGACTGAGTGAATGATTGAGAGGGGGAGAAGCAACTGGAGAAAATAGAATCAAACCAGTAATCATCAACGTTGCTTCCTAAACCAAACCCACTCTGTCCCTGATGTAGACAAGTCATTTTGTACAAGCCTTTAAAACCCACAGGGCCAGGCGAGCATGCAGAGCAGGACCGCCTGTTTCAAAGATCTTTTGCAATCAGTTACACAATGGACCCCCTCATTTTATGCTGCTACATCATAAAAGTGCTCCTTTTGTTACATTTCCATCCTTAAAAGGGTCTTAATCCCTATCCTTTCAGACCAGTCTATGGCAAATTCCTCAGGGACATCCCATTCGCTGCAAGGGCTGGAGTGACCCACTCAGAAACCAGCATGCAGGGCTTTGAGCTTTTCTTCTGCTGCCACTCTCCAGAGAACATTAAATCGTACTTTTCATCCCCCTCACCATAGGGGGAAGCCCCTTAATGATGACAGAGAAAGAGAAATTCCACCACTCTGTCCTATGACACCATTCTGCTGTCACACAGGCGTCTCGGCGGACAGAGAATCAAACATGGCTTCCTGCAGGTGGAGCACCAGTGAAGGTCACAGTACAGTCCAAAGAAGAGAAAAGGTGAAAAGAGAAGAAGGAAGGAGGAAAGAGAAAGGTTGCACTTCAAAGACCATTTCTTCCTTTCCAAATTAAGTCATCTGATTAAAAAGGTTGAGAAACAGCTGCATCCACACATGTTGTGGTAAAAGCAACATTTTGAAAACACTAAAGTCATTTCTACTGAACATTTTAGACAGTTTTACTTTGTTCTAATGTTTAAAATACAAAAAAAAACAACACCTAGTCTATTTTGAGCCTATGCTATGCTTTCACTGTACAAGATGGAGAAAAAGTATATTTAAATGTATGCAAAATGGATTTTACTAATGTACTTTTTAGAACCTAATATCTGATGTGACAGAGCAACACATTTCACATAGAAAAGTATTTATTGACAATTCACCAAAAAGCTCTTTGGTTGGTTGGTTGTGATTATTTGATGGCCTCGTAGCTTTTATATCTGAGTGTATAACCCTATTGTACAGCAGGTCAGGTGAAGAAGGAACACTAAGGGATTTGAGCAGGTGAGGATGTCCCTGATAGTTTTCAGCATGCATCCAACATGGTCGTCACTAGTCTATAATCCTCAGGCTACAAGCATTACCCCTTTGTAATGGCTTTTCTGACTACTAGGATTTGACCAATACACAGAATTCATGGAAATGTAACTGTGGATATAAATAATAAAAGAAAACAAAACTCAAATACTGCAGGTAATGCATTTCTATTTTTCTGGATTCTTTCATTCCAGTCACTGCAGCTGTTTACTTTTTATTAGTTTACAACTAGATCACTTTTAAGGTTGGTAATATTCTTGTAAAGCACTGATCTAAATGGAGCTTGTCACTTTGGTCAACTTTAAGTAAACCAAAATAGAAGAGATGGCATCAAAAGCAATAATTGCATGCAGAGTCAAGAAGGGGCTACTAAGAACCAATAATCACAACCAGCACTAACGCTAGAATCTGATTAAACTGCTAATGACCTGTCACTCAAGAGTGGGGCAGATGTTTATAGATGCCCAGTACCAACCGCATAGCTCATCAGTCAGAGTCACAACTTTGGCAGGCATATCACCTACCACACCCACTCACTTAGCATTGCCACCACGTACAAGAAAAACTGCTGTTGGGTTACTGATGATGGGCGTTGAGTTGTTGCCATGTGCTTTAACAGGATCAGAGGAGAAAGCAGCTTTGTGTTTATTATATATACATTTATCCACCCATTATCTTTACCTGCTTCTTGCTTTTCATCTCACAGGAGTCACTGGCGTCCATGTCCAGCAGTCACTATGCGAGAGGCAGGGGACACCCTGGACAGGTCTCCAGCCCATCACAGGGACACAAACAACCGTTCACTCTCTCACTCACACCTAGGGATAATTTAGAGTTACCACTCAGACTAACATGCATGTTTTTGGTCTGTGGGAGGAAACTGAGTACCTGGAAAAAACCCACACATGTACAGAGAGAACATGGAAACTCCACCAAGAAAAGTCCC
>NC_056505.1:24243378-24247010 GCF_014905685.2 Nematolebias whitei | reverse complement strand
TAATTTTCATTCATTCAACCTTTATTTAGACAGGTAAATCCCATTGAGCCTCGAGGATTCATTAACAAGAGAGACCTGATTTCAACAAAGGATGATGACAACAGTGGACAACAGCGACAACAGGAAACAGTTATAAAAAGTCATATAATTTTATTTTATTTTTTTAACAAATAGGATGGCTAAAAAAATTAACAAAAAACAGCTAGATTCTAAGGTAAATGTAGAAAACTAAAAACAGGAACATGTCTGCATTCGTCCCTGCCAGGAGTTCAACAGATTCTTACAGCCATTTAGAGAGGTCAAGGTCGAGAGCTTCAAATCTTTTTGTAAGATATTCCAGGAAACAGGAGTGGAGTGGGAGAAGGCCCTTTTGCCAAGTTCAGTCCTCACTGAGGGAACACTGCAGGTAATAATGTCCTGAGAGCGCACGCTGTAGCTGCACTCACACAGAGACATGTAGGAGGAGATGTATGAAGGCAGCAGACCAATAAGTGATTTAAAGATGAAAATGTACCAGTGAGAGTCTGCGTGAAGTTAATGATGTCCAGTTAACCAGTGAATACAGGGTGCAGTGATGGGTACGATGATCACAGCCAGTTATGAATCTTAGTGCACCATGATAGACAGCATCCAACATCTGCAGGGTTCTTGTAGGGTTGCTGTTATATATATATATATATATATATATATATATATATATATATATATATATGCTGTGTGTGTGTGTGTGTGTGTGTGTATTTTATTATATTTTAATTTTCACCGTCTTTCTTGTGCATCCATATTGCAACACCACTTCCACCTTTTCCTGAGCCAATGCCCCGTTTCTTGCCCCATTTGTGATGTGGAAGCAGCCATTTTCTTCTGGTGACTCTCTCAGCTTTCACCCTGACGCGTGACACTCATGACAAATTGGGTGTGGAAGTGAAGGTGATGGGCTGTGAAAGCAATGCCCCTGCCCCCCACTATACACACTGTGCACATAGCCAGACACACAAATAAAAAAAATATTGTGTGTGTGTGTGTGTTTATACGTAATCTCACACACAATGCTTGTAGGGACTTGGCCCTGCTCTTAGACAAAGAAGAAAGGTTGTGTTGCATGCAGGGTGATGACCTACCTGGATGTGTATAACCCAAAGAAATAAAAACAGGAAATGGAAATCTTGACTTCCTTGAACTTCAGCTGTGACTCTAATGCGTTTCACTAAAGCCTTATCAGTTCATGTTCTAATCCATTGCCCAGTTTTGCTTTTAATTCTGTATTTCTCCATTTTTAAAACAAACATTTTCCCCATATTTAAATGTTAAATGGACTGTACTTATATAGCACCTTTCTATCTTATGAAGATACTCAAAGCTCTTTATACAATCTGTGTCATTTACTCATTCATACAGCACTCTACTACATATATAGAATAATAATCAGTGCTTTATCACATTCATACATCGATGGGACACACATCAGAGGCAATGAGGGGTTCAGTGTCTTGCCCAGGGACACTTTGGCATGTGACTGTTATGGTGGATTCGAACCCCCAACTCTTGCATTGGAGGATGACTGCTCTAACCACTCAGCCACATCTGCCCATTTAGCTACTTAATGTAGAACAGCTACTGTAGACTCAATCATTTTTGCACATTTTCACACTGCCTCCTAGTATTTTTAGACAGTTTATAAACCAATTAAAACATCAGATCACCCACTTTTATTGTGAAATATTTAGTCAATTCAACCAGGGGAAAAGTGATTAAACTGAATTGTATAGCAATTATCATAACATTACACTAATTCCCACAGAAGAATTTAAATTACATGGTTGGTTGATTGCATGATGAATGAAAAAATGTATTTTTTTTTTCTTTCTTAGAAAGAACCACTTCCAACAGTAATCATGATGAGGGCTGTAAGGCACATTCAAAAAACAGACAGGCCGGAACCAGACTAACCTAATACACTGGTTCTATTATCATAATTATCACCTTCAGGTACTTCTAACCTGTAGCCTCAGAGCGATCTACAAGTTATAAGACAAGTCATTACACATTTACTATGGTAAAGCAACACATAACACGTTATTCAAATCAATTTTTAAAACAACTTAGCTTGTTTAAGTCTGTTGAAATCTGACTGCAGACAAAGCAAAGCATTTTTGGTATATGTCTTGAAAAAGGCTGATACAAGCTTAGAAAACAATATAAATCATCTTCTTGAAATTCAGTAAAAAATAAAAATAAATTATCATGAACACAGACAAAAAGTGGCATGCAGTGAGGAGGTGTATACAGTAACAAACCAGAGACAAGGCTAATTAGCATGTTAATATTTGCTGCCTGTGTGAAGCATTTGAAATAAAATCACATATAAATGATACTATTCACATACTAACATGTATGACTACCGGAAAACAAAATATTTCACATTAATTGCCAATTGCTATTTTGTCAGCTGACTGTGCTGTTGGTTTCCAGTGGCTAACCAGGATGGACAGAGATGTGGGAGGAAATCCAAGACACTGTTAAGGTGGATCACTTTAACAAAACATAACAGAGTTTTTTTAAATGCCAGATTATTGCCCGACACGTTTAGTAAAAAATGTAAGCAGCATGCGCCTTTTAAGCCATCAGCCATGTTATAGTTTATTGTGCAACCAGCACAAATATGAAGTTATATTTGATTATAACTAGCACAGATGATCACATAATTAGTATGCGTTTCAAATTGCAAATTGTATGTTCACCTGTCGGCATTGGAGGCACGTTGTCAGTTTATGAAAAACAAAAATGCATTCAGTCATCTTGATGCATAAAATATTTTAATGGAAACCAATTTTGAGCAGATGCAAACAATACATTTTTAGGATGTGTACATTAGCACAACACTTACAAGTGGAGGTTAAATGTAAAATTTCTAGATTTTTGATCACTAGAGATAAGTTGCAATAAAAACACGTACAAAAAAAGTGCAATTGTTTTTGGTTTCTAAAAAAGTTAAATCTGGTCCTCTGGACATTCAAGAAAAAACAAAACAAAGCAAATCAACAAAAAATGTAGAAACGTTTCGTCTCTCATCCGAGAGACTTCCTCAGTCTGAGGAGCTGTATTCAGCTCAGTCTCTTAAATAGCACCATCTCAGAGTGGATCAACCAGTTTTGCTGCTGACAACCAAAACCAGCTGATCACATGCTCAAGAAGGACCATCAGCCTAACAATGGATCATTAGCACACTGATGGCTGTTTACTATTCACAGAGGGCTGAGTGATACTAGCAATCACAGCATTGTAAGAGGGGGACAGTTGAACACGGAGGCCTCCACCCCTGTTTAACGATGGACGATTTCTTTTCACAAAGATGGCCTCCTTTACTCCTCTCTCAAACCATCGTTCCTCTCTGTCCAGGATGTGAACATCTTCATCCCTGAAAGAGTGACCGCTGGCCTGGAGATGAGTGTAGACCGCAGAGTCCTGGCCTGATGATGTTGATCTTCTGTGCTGGGCCATCCTTTTGGCCAGTGGTTGTTTTGTTTCCCCGATGTAAGACTGATCACAGCCCTCCTGACACTGAACAGCATACACAACATTGCTCTGTTTGTGCCGGGGGACTGGATCTTTGGGATGAACCAGTCTTTGCC
>NC_056505.1:24213523-24233378 GCF_014905685.2 Nematolebias whitei | reverse complement strand
TTATATTTAGCAATAGCTGAACTAGTTAAAGGGAGATTTTATGCTCAGCTTGGTGTGGATAAGAACTTCATTGGCACAACATTGATGGAGAAGGTTACTTGGGTGCTACAATTGTTGCGCAGTTTCTTCCTCCTAATCTGAGTCTCAGCTCAAGAACATTGTAACCTTATCAAATTAGCTCTGGGCCCAGTCTGTCAGCCAGTGCTGCTGGGCTGGCAGCCACCACCATGATTAGTCATATTGAATTATACATTTGGGGCATGTGTGACACCTTCCACATTAACACACTTCATAGAGACTCACGAGAACATATACACACGTGGAGTGACAGACATACTGTAGATATGGACGTATGCTCAAACAATATTGAAAATAAACACATGTGTATGCACATACATGGATATGCGGGTGCGCACACAAACACACACACACACAGACAAAAAAAAAATATATACACCCAGTTTCAGTTTTGGAATAGGGTGATGCGGCTGTGCGTAAACAGGATTAGGAGAGACGGTTCCACTGTCATACAGACCTCCAGATTGTAATTCTCATGCCTCGCTGACAGCTTGGCACAGCACTAAGTCACCTAATATTTGCTTTGACATGAAATCCAGACCTGGGCACAGATGAGGTTATCAGTGGGGGGAGAAATGTAGGAGGAAATGCATTTTGTTTTATTGGGAGAGCTTTTTGGTGCTATTAGCTATGCTCAGTTGACTGAGGGGGCAGGAAGAGAGTGGCCAAAGGTACAAAAAAAAAACTGACTCTGTTAAAGTTCCTCTTATTAATGAAGCTGAGGTCCCCAGATATATGTGAAACCTACCTGGAATAAACTTAGATTACAATCCACTTCATTAAATTTATCTCCTGCGACATAAACATTTAATACCCACGCTAGCAGTGTGTGCGAGACTTCCAGGGCAGTTTAAATGACTGCAACCTGTAATTACTGTTCCAGCACTTGATTAGAATAATCTGATTGCAATTATTCAGTGACTTTAAAATACAAGCCTCGAGCTACAGAACAATAATTCAAGGGCAGTGATTGGGAACGTGTTTCTTTTTGGCTGTAAAATGATGTTTTAATCGACACAGAGTGAAAGAGGTTCCCTGCCAAGCAGCCAGCTCCCTCAATTAAAGCCCATTTATGCAGTGATGGGGAAGACGTTGTGCTGTGATGTAGAGTTAATCACCGGGCAGACACTTTGAGAGTTTTCACGGATCAGGGAACTAACCCTACCATGGGTAAATAGGCAGAAATGCAGCACACTAGGAGGGCTACCAGGAGCACACACATGCACTGCAATATTCAAGCTACTGTTTATGAGATCATGCAGTATGTTCTTCAACTTATTGTACATTATTTTTTCAAAGACCTTGTGCTTAAAGACCCGTGCCAATGAATAGTGTTTCATTGAGAACATTTAACTAATTCAAATACAGCTTGACCAAAAAAAGCACTCTTGAAAAAGACGTGTCAATTATCTTTCATATTCTGCTACCACAAAGCTGGAAAATTGATGGCATTTACCAGACACCTCCTATGTATCTCGTCACTCTGAGGACTCTGTGATAGATTAATTAAGAAAGTAATATGAGTTGAAGGAGAAGTATTGCCCAGCTGGCACCGATTCCATGGTCAAAGTGAAGGACAAACATGGTGACTATTCTTTTTCTAGGCTTTTAATTTGCATGACTTTATTTCCTTGCTCTGATTTACCCGAGGAGAGGCGATTTTTGTCCCTGCCTTCGAGGCTGACCCACCCTGGATGATTAACAGAACTGATTAGTCTTTTAACGCAGGCATGCACAGAACTTTACTCGTCCTTCAGCAAGCGCACATGGCTTTGGTACAATGTGTGCACACATTTAATACATGCCCATTTACTGTAATAATACAATTGGAGGGCCCATGAGTGCTGTCCTTAAAGATGGAGTCTTAAAATAATTAAAAACAAAATTGATTGTCCACTTCATTTTTTTAATTCTTAATTGTTACCATCCTCAATTATCATGTTCCACCACTGACTGTACTGTACATTATTAACAAAATGTGCTACCAGGGAAGCATTAATCCGTATTACTCTTCCTTAACCTCAGTGAGTGGCACAATAGGAGACATGCCCTCTTTAATCAGCTTCATTGTGTTATATCACCTCCACTCTAACTATATCACTGAGAGTTCAAAGACCTTACGCTACATGTTATTGCTGAAACCATCTTTAATCAGCCACATTGGTCTTTGTTGGATCACGGAGGTCTACGCTGTAATGAAAACGGCAGCTAGCTCTGATAGCAGCCTAATTGGGAGATAATGAGCCAATAACATCAATAGCTAATGACATACCAAGTGAAAGTCACACCCCCCTCAGGCCACACAGAGGCTCATTCAGAGCTGATGGAGTGCAGAGCTGGTAGTATAGACCAAGCCCTGTACAAACAGGCTGTCTTGATGGCTTCATTACACTAATGAAAGGTGGTGGTTGATTCTTTAAGATGGTGGACTAAAGGAAACATAGGGACACTTGCTATGTTGTAGAGCGTGTACTGTTTTCTGATAAGATATACCGCAGATTATTTTACAACAGGTAAATGCAGATGATAAATGCATGGGCTGTTTCACCTATAAATTCTTTATATCAATATTACTACAGAGAAATAAAAAAAATGCCTTTAAACAAAATCAACACTTCTTTTTGGAACATTGTTACACTTTAAGTGTAGTTAGTGTGTTTGTCAGAAGATGAGGAGGATGTTGACAGCTTAAGCGCTGTTTGAGTGTGTGGGCGTGGGCACTGGAAAGTGGGATGAAAGAGGCTGAACTTTTGTCAGGTTTCAACAATAAACTAGCAAACAGTCCTAACAGTAAACAAGCTTGATGATGCATAATCACATTAAGAGAGACACCAAGCATGGAAGAGCGACCCTGATAATCCACACTGTGCCAGCTCTGTAACCTGCGCATAATCCTAGAGAAAGGGAGCAATGATGAGAGGAAGAGGAAGAAGAAAAGGGGAGAGAGGAGGGCAGAAAGCAGCTTTGGAATTAATTCACTGTACATGTAAGCTTTAGGAAATTAATGAGGTGTTTCAAATTTATGCCCTGTTGTGGGCTTTTTTAAGTGGTCCAGTGAGGGGGTTTGTATTTCTAATAAAGGGTTTTCTAATGTAGACAACTAATAAAATAATAAAATAAAAACATGAATAACCTTTATATAAAACAATTACACATAATGTGTGTTTAATCACAACAAATCAAATTAATTCAATAACCAACAATACAAATTTGCATATTTTTATATGACCACCCATTCCCAATTTTTAAAATACCTGACCCGTTTGCTAAACTCAAACTTTTTAGAATTTTAACTGATGTTAAAAGTCACTATTTCTATACTTATTAATTCTCCATCTGTGAAATATTAATCATTTTATTAACTCTGTAATGCAGTTGCACCCACCTGTAACACCTTATCAGGAAAAATTTATTAAGAAGACCAGTTAAAATATATATATATATATATATATTTTTTTTTTTTTTTCAACTTTTATTTATACAGGCTAATCACATTGAGCCTCGGGGACTCATTTACAAGAGGGACCTTATTTCTTTAACAAAGTGTAATGACAACAGTGGATAACACCGGCAACAATAGACAATCATAAAAGAGGCATACAATTTTTTTTACAAATTAAAATAAAACAGCAACCAAAAGGACATTCAAAAGGGAAAAGTAGCGGAAAAATAAACAGCTAGATTATAAGGCGATGTAGAATACTAAAAACAGGAACATGTCTGCACTGGTTTTGCCATGAACTTAATAGATTTGTAAAGCCACTTAGAGAGGTCAAGGTATTAATCCAAATGATTCTTAAAGATATGTTCTCGGATGTCTGGCTATTATAAATATGTAGTTGTCATAATTATTATTAGTCATAATGTTGATAATTTTATCATTTCAATGCAAATTTCACTTGATAAATTGCTCTGCTGAAAAAAAAGTGATCAGAGGAAGCTGGATCCTTGGTTTAATTCTGAGTTACGCACTTTAAAACAGGCATCTAGAAAGCTGGAAAAAAAATGGCACTTCACTAATGCGGAATTATTTTGTTTTACTTGGAGAGATAGCCTTTCATTTCCTCTGGGTGGCATTAATTTCACATTCTGTTATAATGTAAAAAAACAAAACAACAAACCAAAAAAAACAAAACTTGAGGGTATTTTTGATCAGGACATACAGTATATTTTAAGCCCAACATTTAAAAAGTTACCAGGACCTCTTTTCTCCACCTGTGTAATATTGTTAAAATTAGAAGCATGTCCAAAAATGATGCAGAAAAACTGATCTATGCATTTATCACGTCTAGGCTGGACTATTGCAATTGTTTATTATCTGGGTGTCCAAAAAATATTTTATGTCTTCAATTGATCCACAATGCTGCTGAGATGTTATGAGAGTTGGTAGGAGAGATCATATTTGTCCAGTTTTAGATTCTCTCCATTGGCTCCCTGTCAAATCCAGAATTGAATTCAAAATATCCATTCTAACCTACAAAGCTCTCAACAACCTAGCTCCATCTTATATTACAGGTCTAACTGTTCCATAATTTCCTAACAGAGCACTTTGTTCTCAGACTGCAGGTTTATTTGTGATTCCTAGAGTTTCCAAAAGTAAAATGGGAGGCTGAACTTTAACTTATCAGGCTCCTCTCTTGTGGAACCAACTTCCAATTTCTGTCCATGAGACTGACACATTGTCTACTTTTAAGATTAAGCTTAAGACTTTCCTTTTTGATAAATCCTATAGTAAGGGTAGGCTTGGGATTCCTGAGCTATCCTTTAGTTATGATGCAACAAGCAGACTGCTGGAGGACAAACTGACCACATTTCCTCACTCTGCTTCTGTCTTTGCAGTCTTTATTTACTCTACGCTGTTTGTATTTGTAATTATTTATATCCTCGTGTTTTAAAAAAAGTATTTTTATAACTTTATTTCTTCCAATAGGGGGTACACCTGGACCTGCTATTCTGAGTCTGTTCATTAATTCTTCGTTTTCTCTCAAACTCAAGTGGGTCAAAGCAGATGGCAGCTCAGCCTGAGCCTGGTTCTGCTAGAGGTTTTATCTTGTTAAAAAAATAGTTTTTTCCTTTCCACTGTTGCCTTTGTGCTTGCTTAGGATGACAGAGTGCAATGAAGTGAAGATTCAACGAGTCTGCTGGCTTCCTTAGATATATAGCTTTTACTAATTGGTTTTTATAATGTAAGTGAAGTCTGGCAAATCCAGAGTCTTAATTTACAGCACATCAGCATCAGAAAACATGCTTTTTTGACAAAGTGTCAGGACATTTAAGCAAAATTAAATCAATTTTGATGCTGCAGTGATTTGAGGAGACCGGTAATCAGCAAATTGTGTTTAAGTGTCAAGTTCAACTATGAAGTAACAAAACCAGAAAGAACACAAATAATTTACAATAATAGAAGCCATGCTGTTGTGAAAGATTTAAACTAAACGTCAACACAAACACAAAAAGATAGTTTCACCAATTACCCAAATTTTATAATTTGACTTGTAGGAAAAAAACAGAGAACTGCCACAAAAGTTGAGGAAGAACAAAATAAAGGTGAGTAAATTATATGAAGCAATAATAATAATAACAACAACAACAACAACAACAACAACAACAACAACAACAACAATAATAATAATAATAATAATAATAATAATAATAATAACAATAATAACAATAACAATAATAATAATACACTAAAACATTCACTTTTTAAGGAAGACTGTTTCAGCATGTGGATTGGACACAGAAGCCCAAAATTGGGCACATTTAATTTTATAAGTACACTGCTGATAAAAGTCAACTGAAATTTGATGTGTGGATATTATTTATGTACCTTTTATTCAGAAAGAAATACTGTACAGAAGTTTCTGAATTTATTTATTTCACTCCCATGATTCTTCTCCAACTTAAGAAATACATAAAATAATCATAGTCACAAAGCCATGGCTTCCAGATTATCTAAGACAGCAAAGTGATGAAAAAGAAAGCTTGTTTTCTAAAAATATATTATTTTGCAGAAGATGTTACTTGAGGAAAAATGGCTTTGTCTTACGCAGTATCCTGTTGAACTTGCACTAATATCATACAGCTACGCTTTCTTCACTTTATTTTTTAAACTTTGCTGAGCAAACTTTTTTTTGCCAACTCCTGTGCAGCTGGGGAAAATTCATCATTATCAGCCAGTGGATCAAAAATGATGAGGGGGTGAAAATGACAGATACAGCGAAAGTTAAGAAGAGGAAGGTGGGTGGAGACGATGAGGGGAGTGAGGATACAGAAAGATTGGAGCCAGACAATGAGCAATGTTGAAGACTGTTGCTGTGTGTGAGTGTGTAGTGAAGTAGGTGTGTACAAGTATGTGTGTATAAGAACAGGAAAAACCAAGAGTTCTTTAAAGTAGACCTTAGGAGTCAGGGACCAGCTGGACTCTGAGTACTTCTTACCTAATTTGCCAGTACTCCTGATTCTGCAGTTTCTTTCTCAGCTGCAGCTTGAACCACAGAGCAGCTATGTGCCCCTTGGTTTTGGCTATTTTTCTCCATTTTTCTTTAATTGACATAATCAGCAAGGGAGCTGCTGTCATATCATTATAGTTTTAGTGTGTGGGAAATAAGTTGCAAACAATAAAATATATTTTTTTTAATTTTTTTTTTAGATTTAGACACAGGGTCAAAGAACATTAATATTTAAAATAATTCAGTCAGTGGTATTGCCACCTTAACAAGGCAAAAGCAAAAACGTTTGTTTGCTGGGTTGTCTGGTATGTCATGCAATGATGGTATTTCTCTTGGCAAACTACTCACAATGGAGGGGTCAGACAAAAAACAAAGCCTTCAATGAAGCAATGCTATACAATGAACAGATGAGTTTGGTCAGAACAAGAACATTGTCACACTCTCTGGTCCCTAACTTGCTCGTTACCTTGAAATAAATTCTAGCAAACTATTGATCAACTCAGAAAAAAAAAGGGCTCATCCAGGGCGTGCTTTGTTCAAGTGGAGAACCATTGACCCAAATTGGGGATGTCTCTACCACCGAGGAGGCAATGTCTGAAAGGTTGAGACAATGCAAGTGAATTACCTTGGCAGAGGTTATAAAGGTGGTTCAAAAGCTCCCTGATGGAAGAACACCAGGAGTGGATGAGGTTCATACTGAGATGCTGATTGCTCGGAATTCAGCGGGGGTGTTCTGTTAAAACCCTTTTTCAATGTTGCATGAAAAAAAAGGAAAATACCTGTGGAGTGTGCAACAAGGGGTGGTGGCAGTGCAGTTTTTTCAAGTGAACTGGAGAGTGTGCTCAATCTATTGGATGCATTATACTTCTTATCCCCTCACTTACTAGAAAAGAGCTTCAGATAGATTATTGAACCCCAGATTCAAGAGGGGCAGAGAGGTTTTGGTTCAGGTCATTGTGTAGGCCCAGATTTTTACACTTGCAGAGCTGCTGGAGGAGCCATGGAAGTTTGATTGCCCAGTCTACATGTGTTTTTCAGACCAGGAGACGATTTATAACCATATTCCCAAAAATGTTTGAATGGTCGGCTGTGTGAGTATTGGTTGCAGGAAACATTTCTGCTGGCTAAGCCTGTTCATGTGACCAAAGCAGGAGCTGAGTTCACAACCTCACCACAAAGTCAACCCTGTCCTTCATGTGTTTACAGCGACTAGTGTTGGGAAAGATTTAGCTAATTTAATAATTTGACCATTATGTTGCTTCTGTTATTTACATTTCAAGTTTTTCTTTGACTCTAATCCTTCTCCTGCTGCAGAATCATACTTTTAGAAGACAAGTTGTTGGTTTTGTTCACTTGTTTTCAATGTTTTGTCCAGGATGAACCACATTTCTGTTAAATTCAATGCACGGCATTACACAGTCAGAAAGATGAGGAACTCGTGAATATTGTATCAATATATATCTCATATATTGTCATACTACAACTGGTCTTTATATAGTTGCTTAATCAAATTTATTTTAATTGCTCATCTAAATATTCTAAACTACTTAACAAATTGATTTTTTTGTAGACATTTTCTCCAGTGTTGTGTCACCTCTGTTCAAAGGTTTCAAAAAATGTTGTTTCTTTTATTTTGATGGGATTTATAAATTGAGATCTGAGATATAAAATATTCCAACTTATCACACTTTTCTCAAAAGACAGGACTTAGACCAAATCTGAACCGATGCCGACCTTTCCTCTCTAGCTCTGTTAGAGAAACAATTTGTCAATAATTCGAGAGTGAAAATGGACCCTTCTATGAAACTAAACAGTTATATAAACACAATTATTAAATCCTGTTTGTTTCAGTTGAGGCGACTGTCTAAATTGAAGCCCATACTGTCTAAAAGTAACCTTGAGAGAGAAATACATGCTTTCGTAACATCCAAACTTGATTACTGCAATGTGCTTCTGTTTGGAATCAGTCAGACCTTGATTGAACTATTTATTACAACTGGTCCAAAATGCTGCAGTATGATTTTTAACTGGTGCAGGCAAAAGAGAGCAGTTCTGGCCTCTCTGAATGGTTCTGCCCCCTCCGATCTCGCTGATCTGCTGCAGCCATATATCCCTCTGAGGTCAGCAGACCAGAAGTTTATTGGTTCCATGCACTTGTTTTAAGCTCAGAGGTGACAGGGCTTTCTCTGTTGCAGGTTCAAAACTGTGGAATGAGTTATTACTACACATCAGGCAGGCTCCCTTGCTTACTGTTTTTAAGTCTCGTTTAAAAACTCACTTTATTCCCTGGCTTTCGACACTGTGTGAGTTGATTTTAACTTGTCTGTATTCTATAATGTTAATCATTTAGTTCTTATCTTGACCTATTTGGATCTATGTATTTTATCCTGTGTCCTTTGCTTGTTTTGTTTTACTGTACAGCACTTTGGTTTGCCTTGTTGCTGTTTTAAGTGCTTTATAAATAAAGTGGTATGGTATGGTATGGTATGGTACGGTATGAACCATCTGCTTTACCTCCATTTCCCCATTTGTCTTGAAACAGAGTGGGGGGAACTGCTGTGCGAGAACAGCTTAGAATATAAAGTCTGTAGTATGTCTGAAACAGAGAAGGTCAAGAACAAACAGTCACTGGTCTCTGTCCTACTGGATAACCTGCAGTGCATCATGAACCACAAGTTCAACCATGCATACAGCAGGTCACACAAACACACTAACAACCCCCCCCCCCCCCCCCCACACACACACACACAGACATAACTTTGCAAACTCAAGCACAGTTTGACCTCTTTGTGACAGCAGCTAATGTATTACAATGGTCCTCTGGCGCATGGCCCCAATTTGCTTTGCATGACCACATTGGCTTTTAGTGTAGGTAGACTATTATTCCCACGCAGTTGTTGTGTAGCTAAACAACTGCAAAGACACTGTATACTCTGTTCCAATGTAATAGGTTGTTTTTTTTTCCATCCTCCCCTAGGAAACAATCAGACCAGAAGTGTTAATTCATTGAAAAATGCTCTCGTGCTTACAAACAGGACTAAAGATAATAAAAAATAAAGACAAAAGAAGAAAAATCTGGTTAAGAGGGGAACTTAAAATGATGAGGCAGTGAATGTGAATTTATAAGAAATAAATGGTAGAATAAAGTTGTAACTTCAACGCTGTCCTGACCTGTTTCTAAATAATTACGCAAGAAAAAAAAAGTTTTAAGTCCCTGAGAACAAGAGCAATTTTCACACTCTTACTTACAAAAAGTAGGACCAGCAATGAGATGAGAGGCTTGGCCGCATTGTGCTGCCCTACTTAAATCTATCTTTCAATTCACTAGATGTGTTATTTGACTTGGCAAAGAAGCCAGTTTGTCCCACAAAGTAGCAGGGAGGCTAACCAGCATTTGCCAAGTTTGCTGCACTTCGGTGAACCACATTTGCCCTGGCTGCTGACCTTAGACTTAGTGGGTGGCTCCACTCTGCAGTGGAAATAAAATGAAGGGAATCTGCAAAAAAACAAATGGGGAAAAACATAACCCATGGTTAAAGTTTAGACTTTGATTTTAAAAATGTCTTTGTGAGCACTTGCAACAATGAGGAGAAACAGCTAAAATAATAAAATTGGGAAACAAAAATAAGACATTTATATTTAAATACATGTAAGAACTATTTTTTAAGCTACTGCTTCTCTAGTCAAATGATCTGTGTCTAATGATTTGTATAAATCTATATTTTGTATTTAGCTTGAGAATGATGAAAAATGAAAACTACAAGAACAACTTGGTAGAATTTAATGAGCACATTTGTAAACAATAAATTCTCACTGGTTTTAAAATATGAAACAAAAATAATAAAATGTCTCCCTGACTGGTTTAATACACAAAATCAGATCATATTTCAGACGTAATAAATCAGTATTTTTTTTTAATGGAGACTGTAATGACTAAACTCAAACTATATAAGTTGGACACAGCTGATCCCTTAGGTGGCATCAAAACACAAACAATTAACTGCTTTAACTAAGTGAACTATGGCTTTTTATATGAACCTGACATTACTGAGGTGCATTCCAGTAGAAAGGGAATCTCTTATTTTCCATTTTGCACAGCACAGCTTCCAAAACGCCTATGTTCTCGGCATGCTCAAATTTCATATAGCTTTCCACACAAATAAACAAAAAGATGATCATGTGTTTCATTTACAGCAGGGTTCAGCATGAGGTCAGCAGTACTATAAGCTCTGCAATTAAACTTGATGTTCTGCGTTGATGGGTCTATTTGTGCTCAGTGTTTGCCAAGGAGCCATGCCATTATGTTGTAGAGGCCCAGACGCTTGGGAGGACATCTCATGACAATCCCAAAAAGGAATTCATGGCTTCCAGCATGATAAACCTTTAAGGAGGAGCCCAAGACACCGAGCTCCATGAATTTCATCCTGAAAAATAAAACCTCACTCTCGTAAACTCCCAGGAATTGGAAAATCTGGCCACAACAGACCGTCTTTCTTGCAACCAACTTAGAAGAAAATAAAAGAGAACATGGAGGAAGACAGACATGTTGTATGGAGGAGAGGAAGAGTGTCTGAGGATTAGATTTGAGTTTATATTTAGAGAAATGCTCTCTGGCAGCATCCACAAGGTCAAGACCTGAAGGCCTGGAGCTCATGAAACCGTCTTGGCAGGACTTGTTTCTTGTGTGCAGAGGGGACAGTCCATTATGAGGTTATACCAGTCTGCTGGGACCTTTCACTTCCCCTTTCTCACTGTTGGAAACTGCAGCCTTTATTTTTTTTTTCTTTTATAAAGTTTATCTTTCATCAAAAGTATATTATTCAATTGACAAGGAATGTAAACGTCTACATAACTTGGAACAGGAATAATTACTTCCTGTAGTTATATTTACTATTGGGATGATAATACTTAAAAGGGGGATGAGAAAAACAGAAATGGCATAAAAGGTTTATTATGATGATCCAGACGATAAGCTGACATATTTATTTATTTATTTTTATCAAGGAGAACTGTTGCTCAAACTTGTGTCATGTAAAGTTATCTAACAAATGTGCTGCGGTTGCTGGTGAGGTTTAGCCTTTATAGTGTTATTCCAGATTTGCTATGGCTCACAATAGGGCATTGGTTAAAGCAAATATTTAAATCTGGGTGAGAAAGACACTAGGGAGGGAGTCTGAATGATTTATGTCAAAATAAACTACAGTATTTCTAAGAAGACAGAGCAATGACCTTAGCTGTCTTAAAACAGCAAAAACAGTTAGATGTGATGAATTAGGGAAACTTGTGGCTGATCTGAGAGAGAAAGAAAAAGATTGAGATAGTAGGAATAACCCATCTGGAATAGCTTTCTGTCTTCCCTTTTGCAGGCTGAAACCAAATACCCATATCAGATCTGAATACTGTGCTGCGGTAATAGTTGAATATTCATTTTTAGTGCCAGCAGAAGACAAACATTCTCGTCCTTAATGACATCTCCTGGGAGGAAGTTCATTACACAAGGTTCTTATGCAACAAAACTCTGTCATTTGGAGAGGTCAAATACGGTTCAGACTGCTAACATTAGTGCAACTAGGTCAGTGACACTTCTCGCATTAAACAGGATGTATAACACCACTACAAGTTCTCAAGGTAGACATGACTGAGCTATTTTTGACCCATTTTGTAAAGCAGATACACAATAAAACTTTATGTAGTTCAAGCAAAATTAAATAAATATAAAGTACATGAATATAAAAGGTATTCAGGGCAGTAATTCAATACAAAACTTATGACCTCAGTGTTTGATTAGGTTTGTTGAGAGAACCTTACGGGTGATGTTACATGTTGTGTTGAACAACAAATGCCCCTCCCCCAAAAAATAATAATCAGTATGTCATAATTAATGCAAACATTGATGGGGCAGAGGTAGGGCAGCCGACTCGGGACCCGAAAGCCCCAGGTTCAATCCTCAGCCATTCCCACATGTCGTGGTGGCTTTGAGAAAGTGAGCGCCCAATCCCCAATTGCTCCCTGGGCACCTATATAGCTGCCCACTGCTCCTCCTGGGTGCATCCCGGGTGCAATGGGTTCAATGCAGAGAACCATTTTTACCATTGTATGGGAACAAACAATGATGACAACACATATCCCTTTATTATTATTATTATATTATTACATAATATAACATGATAACATGTTATCATGATGAATCCACAAAGTCATAATAAGTTCTTGACAACGTCACCATAAAAGTCTTGATGCGTTTTAAAAAAAGTAGTATGTAGAACTTAATAATCAAATGCAGGGTAAAAGAATATAAATCCAAATATTTTACTTTACTACTGTCTGGAATATTACTTAAAAAAGTATAGGTTGATATATTTGTTTATTCAAAGTGTATTAATACCTATCCATTTTATGTACACCTTTATTTTATTTTTTTATTTTTTGGGGGGACATGGGGGCTTGTGCCAATCTCCAGCAATGCACAGATAAAAGGCATGGGACATCTTGGACAGGTCACCAGTCCATGCATGCAGACACTTGTTCCCTATGATGAATTTATAAAAAAACAATTAACCCAACATGCATGGTTTTGTATGACAGGATAAACCAGATAACAAGGAGAAAACGCACACATTCTCAGCGAAACCGTGCACATTTCAAATGGAGTGACCCAAGACGAGATTTAAACAAGGACTAACTTAGTGAGGCGTCAACCTTGACCACTGTTCTGCCACATCTCTCATGTATAGATTTGTCTAGCCAACCTTTTATAGGTACTATGAACACACAACTGATTAAATCAATTCACATAAAGCTTTCTTAAAATTCTACAGATTTAATTAAATTTTAAGGAATTACAAATCAAATAAATATATAAATAAAGGCCTTGAATTTATTGAATGAATGCACAAGGTCTGCTGTCTTTTATGCCAGAGCTTTAGACTAAAATGATCTTATGTTGAGAAATAGAGGTTTGGCTGGTTTGGGTAAACCTTGTAAATAATGTTCTGCGCAATGTCCTGTTCTGTTGCACAATTTCACAACCAGGGTATCTGTTGTAACTCTCAGCTACTACCACATCAGATGGTATCTCAATATCTGAACAAATGACTGAGGTACAGCCATTTTGGGGGTAGCTAACCTAAATTACTAGTTGTGGAGAATGTCTTGATTTGAATTGACTGCAAAAGTTAATAAGCTGTAGACATATGTTGAATAAATACCTCAGAGAGGTTCATTAAAATCCAACCAGTGGTCCATGAAATATTTGGCTAACAGACTTAGAGGATTGACTCACACAGGTAACAATAAAGTTTTAAATACAGATCGTTTGCAATGAGCTGTATGAGTATTTGATGGAGAAAAGTTTAAACTACATCCATGATCAGAACTTTGGATTAGCCCTATATTTTGCTGTACAAGTATATATGCACATTTCTGACACACACAAAAAAAGGCCCAGCTAAAAACAAAATATTTAATACATTTGTTTTGTACAATTATTAATTTGAGATGATGTCAAAAACGAGCATCCACAGCCTAATGTAATTTGATTGCTCTGTTTTCACATGCACTCACAATATCAATATAGCAATTTGTCAGCTTATTTGCTGCTTTATTTAAACCATATATTTTACCACACAAATATATATCTAATCTATTCTAAGTGTTTGCACACTTTACAACAATATTCACAATGAATGAGACATATTTTTGCCACTACAGCCTCTCTCTAATAATCTATGTTTATGAACAATGGCTAATATTTAAACACTGTATTTAATTTGGAGAACCTTTTGTTTCAGTCTTTATGTTGCCACCAAAGGACTGAATGACTAAATAAAACATTAAAAAAAGAAATTTAGGAGAAAAGAATAACAGTCTGTAAAATGTAGTACAACGTTCTAAGGTGAGAAACAGATATGCCGCACTATGTTTTCTTTTGAAAATTATGTAACCCTGTTGAAGTGTGCCAAACTTTAAATGAAGTATCACATTAAGGAAGCAGCAATATTAAATAGTAAGAATATGTACTAACACAATAATAATGTATTTACTGAAATAAATGTTCTAACTTGTGTGTTTTGTGTTTTTGTACTTGTTCAACACAGCTGGATTTCAGGGTAAATGTGTTGTATCAGAAGCAGAGCGAGGTGAGTCTATGTGGAATAATTTGAGGGAACAAATGGACAGGAAATTCCAGTATTTGTCAAATCATCTCACACAATAACAGGCAGGTGTACAGTATGTATTCCTGAAGGTGTGTGTGTGTGTATGTGTGTGTGTCTGCCTAAGAAAACACTACAGATGTAGCTACACACCTTCTATACACTGATTGATGGTTGCTGTCCATGCAGGCCTACATTTTTGAGTGGATGGGAGTCACAGCACATGAGCAAACACAAGATGGAAGACTGTGGTACTCTCCACTACAAAGACTAGCAAGACTCCCAGTACCACATACACACAGTGGAGAAACACAGCCACACACCACACCCACAGATCCACTTCCCCACCTCCACTGCTTGAAGATTTACCTGCCAGCTGCTGCCAGTCGCAGGGAAAGATGGGCTTTGTTGGTTTTGTGAAGCCCACCGACAAGACCCCCCTGGAGACTTCAGGTCTCCAACAGCACAAGCCTCAGCCTTATCCACTTTGCCGCACAGGCAATCTGTTTTCTATATTACCAGCCTGTATCACTGTACTATGCACTATAGAACAGCAATTGAGCAGGAAATTAAGTTAGGGGATCGGTATTTGGCGGAGGAGAACGAGCTGGTGTGGTCTACTCTCTCCACATACAAGGATCATTAAATATCGCATGAGTTTTTTGATACATTTCCTTTTCTCCTCTATCTGTTGTTCGCATCAGCTCACTCCCCTCTTCCTCCTTCCGTTTTTCTTGGTCTGTCTCTTTTTCTTTCCTCTTCAGTTTCCCTATCATCAGCTACTCATTCTTCTCTTGCTGTACTGTGTTTCTAGACTGTTGGAAGCAAAACAGCCTAATGGATGTTTAAACAGCTTGAGATGTGTCAACCTGCAAACTCCCTCCCTGTGACGGAGATCTCTGACAGAGAATTGAGACCATAATGGAGGAAAAACGCATGAGAAAAAAAAATCTATTTATATTTTTTCATTCGTATGCATCCCTTTTTGTGTTTTGTTTTTTCTAGTCCTCCTGCTTTGCTTATTTTCTTGCATTCTATCTTCATGAATACTAACAATACAGAAGAGAAGTACTGTTTATTTAGGTAGGGGCATTATTGATTATGTTTCGTCTGACTTTTTTATTATACCGCTTTATAACTGGTGTCATTGGAAAAACTGAGTGAGTTTGACAGTGAACGAGTCAAGAAAAAAAAATCAGAGTGAAAGCAAAATAAGGCAGTTCATTACAATTAAAATTTTGGAAAAGTCAACTTTCACTTTGTGTCACACAAGTTTTGACAGTGCACACATAGTCACACTCATAGAACCACACATACCAGTTCTATACTCCTATGTGAATCGTTAACTTATTAATCATAAACCTCATTACCAAACTAATAATTAACTTGTATGCCAGATTACTTTTAGACTAATTTGGGGATTTAAATGACCCAGATCCCAAATTAATGCTGAAATACATTGTATTTTCTTAGAAGATTGAAAACATTTCTGCCTCTGCACTTTTAAAAAAAAATCTGTATTTGACATGCACCAGGGGATCCGGTTGACCTGCAGCACATTGTATGTTGTTCATACGTATTTGACTGTAGTTAGTTTTGCTTTAAAGTTTAAATGGAGTTATCACATTATCAAATGTATTTATAATTCATAAAATCTGATGAGTCTTAAAAATAATGTATTTTGTTTAATTTATTTTTAGGGTGCATGTGACTGGACCCCCGCAACCTGAAAAGGAAGAAGCAGGTAAAGATAATGGATGTATGGATGACGTGACTGATATTCTTCATTTTAAGTGACTGGCAAATTGAGTTGTTTACCTCTGAAAAATTGTTTTGCTCGAAACTGAAAGCTGAAAATGACTTTATTGCCACCATACAGACAGGCAGCGGAGAAACATAAAGGTAAAAAAAAAAGCTTTTACTGCTACAATTTGAGGTCAATCAGTAGTGATGACAGTTAAATTAACAGGGATGCACCGATGCACTATTTTTTACTTCTGATCCGATCCCGATACCTAAATCTGAATATCGGAAGATACCGATCCAGTTCCGATATCATGATCATCATAGATTTTATATGAGGCTGTAATAATCTCCTCTCAAGTACAATTTGTACAAATATATGCATGCATGTCCAAAAAGGCAACTTATGTTAAGTTTTATTAATGTTAGATAAGTTTCCAAGTTAGAATTAAATTCTGCTAACACAAAATGTGTGTTTTTATTCCTGCTTTAAAGTGGATATTAAAGTGATTAATTTAAGTGACTGTTTAAAGTTGTTTTATTTTAATTTTTTTAAATAAGAGGGAGGTATAAGAATTATTTTCTTCTTTCTGCACTTTTCATTCAGGTTTGTTTTGAATTAATTTGTTTTGTTTATTTTGTTTCTTTTAAATGAAAGAATCACTTAATTAAATAAAATTTAAAAAATAAATTACTTTAAATATCTGCTAAATGTGTGGCATAAACCAACACAGACATGTTTTTTTAGTATTTTAGATTGCTTGATTGATTAGATTGTAATGCTCCGCATAACGGGATAAACCCACTAAGCGACGGCCCTTAAAGGGCGAAGCCTATACGAATTAGAACTATATCTTGACTGCAAGTATCAAGCAGAGAAATCCTTAATTTTCTAAAACTGATAGTGGTTGGTCATGAATTATGATGAAGTTTAGCAACTTCTCGGTCAACATTTGAACTCTGGGGCTGATTGTCTGATTTTGGTCAGCCGCGCTACACAAGATGATCTGTGTTTTTGATCCTGTATGCTCCACACTGGTTAGTCGTCGTCATCTGCATCGTTTTTTGTCTATATTCTGATTTACCTCATTTTGTATTTTGCTTTGCGTGTTACCTGTTGTTTTGTCTCTACAGCACTTTGGTTGGCCTTGTAGCTGTTTTAAGTGCTTTATAAATAAAGTGGTATGGTATGGTATAGTTTGAAGCCAACATGCATCATGGATCGGAAATTTTGAAGGTTGGATCGGAAAAATCCGATACGTAAAAAATGCTGGTATCGGAGGCCGATACCGGATCGGCCCCATCCCTATAAATTAACAAGTGGTACAATGGTTATACAGTATGTGGTTCCTGATTTGATAAAATACATATGTCAGTACATTGTCAAAGAAAATGTTACTCATTAATATTTTTAAATAAATGAATAAAAAGAAACATATACAATTAATCTTTATACGCATCTGTGTTCATATAGAACAAACATACACTCAAGCCTTGTGCACTGGTCAGGTTTGTGTGAGGCAGTCAGACAGATAAGGCACAAAACAGGTTTAAATCCCTACTGAAGCTGAGCTGATGGACAGACAGGCTACCATTAACAATGCAGTGGCTTGTGAGAGCAGTAGATGATGGAAAGATACCCTGGCATTTCCTGCGTTAAGAAGTGGCCCTTAAAGATTTCACACTTCCAATTTCTTTGAATTATCTGCCATCTCCAGCTTGTCACTCAGCCTGACAATCTCTGATTCTTGCTCACCGAAGAACCAGGTTGGCTACTGACAAAGCAATTCACAATGATACAGCAAAAGTTTGATAAGGCATTAGTCAATCTATACTAATGTATCCTCAGTCATTGATCTCTATTCATTTCCGCTGCCTCTTTTGACAAGAAACTAATGCAAATAATTCAGGCTTTTGTTTTAGCTCAGTGCATGAATCCTACGTTTCTCTGTTGTCGTGCCTCAAACTTTGCTCATCCCCCCTAAAAGCGCAGAGTCAAGTTAGTACAACTAAGGTTCAGTTTACCCATGAACAAACATTAGTGGGTTATTTTCAATGTTTTGGCAAATCAATATGAAAACAAACAAACAAATTAAAAATGCAAACATTTTACATGGATATTGTTGTGCACTTTGAATATGTTGTAGTTTCCACTCCAGGAAGGTTTGCCATGTAAGAAATGAAAAACTATTGTATGGTGGCTTTAAAATGTTTGTACTTTGGTCCAAACTTTCCTACGTTCTGAAGGAAAGCGCACTTGCTTGGAGGAGGGAGGTTGAAAGTTAAGGTGGGTTCGTGATTGGCAAATGTATGCACAGAAAAGGAGACTTGGCCCTAAAACTGCCTTATAAAATGTTAGTTATTAAATATCTGGCAACATGTCAGCATTAAAACAGTTGCATCCAAAATTCAAATACACACAGCACCATTTGAAACGAGGATGAGATCAGGTTGCTTCTACATGTGGAACAAGGTGAGTAGCACAAACAGCACTCTGCTAAATGTCATTGTTACTGTTGTTCATCTACTGTAAAAACTGTTAAAAAAAAAAAAAAAAAAAGACTGCTGTGCAATTTCACTATCAACTTCCAATCCAACATCTAAAAAAGTTAAATCTGGTCCTCTGGACATTCAAAAAAAACAAAAAAAACAAAGCAAAACAACAAAAAAATGTAGAAACGTTTCGTCTCTCATCCGAGAGACTTCCTCAGTCTGAGGTGCTGTTTTCAGCTCAGTCTCTTAAATAGCACCTTCTCAGAGTGGATCAACCAGTTTGCTGCTGACAACCAAAACCAGCTGATCACATGCTCAAGAAGGACCATCAGCCTAACAATGGATCATTAGCACACTGATGGCTGTTTACTGTTCACAGAGGGCTGAGTGATACTAGCAATCACAGCATTGTAAGAGGGGGACAGTTGAACCCGGAGGCCTCCACCCCTGTTTAATGATGGACGGTTTCTTTTCACAAAGATGGCCTCCTTTACTCCTCTCTCAAACCATTGTTCCTCTCTATCCAGGATGTGAACATCTTCATCCCTGAAAGAGTGACCGCTGGCCTGGAGATGAGTGTAGACCGCAGAGTCCTGGCCTGATGATGTTGATCTTCTGTGCTGGTACATCCTTTTGACCAGTGGCTGTTTTGTTTCCCCGATGTAAGACTGATCACAGCCCTCCTGACACTGAACAGCATATACAATATTACTCTGTTTGTGCCGGGGGACTGGATCTTTGGGATGAACCAGTCTTTGCCGTAATGGATAAATATGGAATGACCACTGGTCTGAGTCTGGGTTCCTCCTTTTCACCTGCCTGGAACCCAGACTCAGACCAGTGGTCATTCCATATGTTGAGGGAGTATCAGAGAAACTGAGACGTTTATTTTCTAAACATAACGTCCCAGTGGCTTTTAAACCCCAAAATACATTA
>NC_056505.1:24160355-24213423 GCF_014905685.2 Nematolebias whitei | reverse complement strand
CGACGCTCTTCCATATATATAGCTGTACACATACAAGTGTGTGTGTGTGTGTGTGTGTGTGTTAAGGTCCATTCATAAGCCAGTGACGCCAGGCAAACGCTGTCATGAGACAGAACAGACGGCTTATCAGATTTTTGGTTTGATTCTCATGCTGCTCCAGACAGACCATGATAGAAATATCATAACAACCCCATTACCCTCAGCATTCACTGCATAGTGCATTGCCCGTGCTTTCTATGAATTATTAAAATCAGACAGATTACGCTGCAAGGATCCATAACTGCTGGTCTAGTGGCACACTACCGAAGCTGCTGAGCAAAACCATAACAGCAGAAGTGTTTTTTTTTTTTTTTTGTTCCTTTTCTTTAGAAACGTGTATTTAAAAATAATTATACTGATACTGATAACTGTGGTACATTTAAATATATATCCGAGTATGTAAATAATATTTGAAAAAGAAAAAAGTTGATTTTGTGTATGTACACAAAAAAAAATAAAAAAATAAAAGTCCATGTCTTTTTATATTTGTCAAATAATGAAGAAAGAGGTGAAGGGCACAATGTCAGGGCTTGTCTGACATGTGGCCTGGTGCGTTGACTGGATGGTTGGTTTGCTGTGTAGATGACTGGTTGGGTGCAGCCCAGCTCAAACCTGGCAACTCTCTCTGTCTCTCTCTCTCTCTTTCCCTGGAGTGATGGGCTGAGACATTAAGACAGGCATTTTAATTAACTGTGCCATCCTTCCACCTGCTGCCCTCAATATGTTCTCGCCCCGGCAAGCTGTCTTTCAAACCTCTGACTCTTCTGCTCCATTTTTTGTTTTATATATCCCATTTCAGTACCATTTTCTACTTATTCACTTCTTTATCTCACTTTCTTTCCAATTTGCAAACCTGACCCTTCATCACTTCCAATTTGGCTCCCTAACCTTCTCTGTTTGTTTTATTTTTTCTACTCGGTTGTATATCTGCAGTTTGACCCTAATAAATGAAAACTCATACTGACCGATAAGGTAATTTCATAAGGTTCAAATGACAGAATTAGCCAATTTCCTTTATGCATTTGGAAAGGATTCATTTCTACATGTGTCCCATTTTACTGGCCATCTACCTAGGGCTCATGAAACGCACAAATAGGGCGCACACAAACTCTCACGCTTCTCACTTCTATCTAGTAATTCAGTTCTGCCCAGCACTCATCAGGCTATTCATTAAACTCTGATTGGAGATGGATATTTCTGCTCCCTCATGACAGAAAAAAAAAATGGGGATCAAACTGAGGACATTACCACATTTAGAAGAACAACTGCAGAACACGACAGTGATAAGTGTGTCTGCACACTTCAACATGTCTGTGTAAACGTGTGCCTATAAATGTTTGTATTAATATGTGTAAATGTATGCCTGGTACTTTACGAATCTCATTTAGCACCACAGTTTCTATAGCTTAATCATTTAGACCATAAATTGAGAATTAATTTAAATGGGATGGAACAACTAATGATCCACTTTTAGCACTCCACTTAAATTGTATTACACTTTTAATAGGGTTAATAATAGACAGCATTAGCAACACAGGAGAACGACAGTACAAAGTGTTGCATCAAAAGGATTAATGTTCTTCCTTCAGAATTAAAGCCAGCCCTCGGAGATACAAGTAAAGCTAACAAATGGCCCAGCTCTGGCTCCAGAAAGGGGCCTCAATTGCAGCCATAGGACAGTAAAAAGACCGTAGCGTGAGGCAATATATCAGGTGGGCAGACAGGGAGCATTCATCTGCCGTGTGAGGAGGAGTGACTTTGAAGTTCTCTACAGTGAGGTGAAAGAGCAGTTGTGGCCTCAACCTTCGTGTTTATGTAGCCGCACTGGCCTTGGGAGAGCTCTTAATGAATGATGTGGGTAGATGGACACCGCAGATAAAAGCACAAACTCACACATCTGTCTGAGGGCCAAAATACACAACAAGGATTTACACATTCTTTACGTTGAGGTCGTGTAGGATGCGTGTACAAATCATACAAGCACATATTCTAGTTTTGCATGTACTTTTACCAAGAAAAAAGCATCAGCCGGAGAAAAGAGGTGTTGTTTTAGTGGTTTAAAGTAACAACTGTCATAAAAGAAGTTGAGATTAACATCTGGGAAAGTTATCATAACTTTCTTTTATTTCAAGAGCTCCCACAAGCTTGTTCACAATGGCACAGTTTACCATTATTTGTAATGTCAACACTTATTACGTTAATTGACTAAGGTAAACGTTGTAAGCAACACAAAACTGTTAACTTTGGATTTTTTTTTTTCAAATAATTTGCCATCTCAGTGCAAGATTGTGAAAAATAGACATTTTAATTTCCAAAAAAAACAAAGAACTATTTTTTTTTTCTAAAACTGAAAAAAAAAGGTTATGACAGCTTGTAAAAGCACAACCAGTTCCTCCATTAATTGCAAAGTACAACTGGGGCTTTCAATGCCCCGCGGCTCATCTTCCCCAGCATCTCCCACCAGAACACCTCTAGGAGCGTGTTGTCCTTGTTGTGCTGCAGCTGCACGAGCGCCTCTGGAGATAAATTATAAATGCAATGCAAAAGCTGTAAAATTTGTTGTATCTTCTATTATCTTCATGTTAAAGGCCACAAAAGCTCTTCAGTGAAGTCAGCCATTAAGAAATGACAGGTATTGCTATCAGGCTTCTTTATAGGCTATTACCTGCAATGACAGCAGCTACTGCTGCACCACTGTACGGCCTATCACATTATTTGCAGCTAAAGTCAGCTACTGTGTCATTTTGCCTCATTTTCTTGACAGTGCTATCATAAATCCATTGGGCTGCAGGGGAAACTGTCGACTACCTCGATTATCTTCATAGCCTGAATGAATTCTGAAATGTATGTAACAGGCAATGACTGTTATGGATCAGAAGGCAGGGCCATATTCTCTCTATCTCTCCTTCCTTGTATCTCTCTTAGGTGATGTGCTGATTGGGTGCTTGAGGGCTCCGATGTGAGCATAAAACTGAGTAAAAGAGGTGAACTTTGAAGCATGCACTGACAGGTCATGACAACTGACTTCAGTTTCATTTCCTGAAGATATTTTCCAGTCGGTTTCTGTTTCTTACAAAATAATAATAATTATAATTTTAAAAAGCCAGTACACTAGGCAAATGAACAAATATCTTCTTTTACGAAGAACAATTTTTAAAATTAGCATAATTGGAACCAGCGCAATAAATGCTAAATGAAAGACATGCATGCTATAAAAATACTGTATGCCATCTATTTAACAGTTGTTACAGAAACTGTTTGAATTAGGTTTTATAGAGTTGACTAGTTGTGTTTTTTTTTTTGTTTTTTTTTGTGCCTTGTGTCATGTTTAAATTTCATATTCTCTGATTTAAAGTTGACTATTTATATTCCATGGGTCCTCTGTTCAGGTTCAGTTATGTTTTTGCAAATATATTGATTTTGTTATGTTATTGTTTTTATTTTTTTCCCACTATCTGAGTTTTTTATGAGCTATTTCTTTTGTACAATGTATTTTTTTTTTTACTTCTATTTGTGTCACCAATTATCATATCTGCCCATTGGTCTTCCTACAGTTTTGTTAGTTCCTCAGTAACTTATTGTCAGATCATCTGTTTTCTTAACGTCTTATTGCATGTCTCGTTTTAATTTTTTTAGTTTTTCCTTTTAGACTTCCTGTCTAAAATGTTTAATTTGTTTAGAACCTGGGCCTACCATCTTGTGTTACTTTTTAAATAATATTTTCTAAACTCATAATTTCACTTTTTAATATAAAGTATCTTACACAACACATAAACATACAGTGCCTGTTCATAGTACATTATGATTTAACTCAAAGCTGACCTTTGACCCAGGTTTCAACTACTCCACAACGCAAAGGGCTGCCATGATTTTACTAGAACTGCAACTTCTCTGCCGACAGTCCTTACGCCTATAGGGAGGGGACTATAAACACATAATTAAAAACATAATTAATAACCCTCAGGCATCATCATCTTACTCTTATTGCATCTTAAAACTCTATATGACATAATTTTAAAGTTTAAAAATAGTGTGTATGTTTTTTTTTTTATTCCATAGGGCAAAACAATTAATGAAATTAGTTTGACTATTAAAGTATACAGTGAGCAGGTTCCACATGGGATTGAAACATATGGGTCTCCTCCCATATCCATGAAGGCTCTTCATGACAATAATAGAACACAGGCCTATCAGAAGTGAAACACCTCACTAACTAATTAGACTCTCAGGCTGCAGTCTGGCAAAAGAAGAACAGAGAAGTGCTTGAAGAGAGACTAGCTTGCCTGCAATTTGCATCTGCCACTTTTTACTGCATCTGTTCCAAGTGCCATTCAACGTTCCTTCGTCCTTTTGTTGGGAAGCGTAGAGGCCCAACTATTTAAGCTCACCTCCTACCTACCCAGAGCTTTGTTCCTGCTCCTCTACGGGCCAGTAATGAGCCAACCGCCACAAAACTGCAAGGAAATTAATGACTCATTACGAACGAGGTCCAGGCCGATTCGCAGCCTCTCTGCCTACCCCCTGCCCGACCCACATGTCCACACATAATCCTCTCTCTCACTCCCCCTTTTCTCTCACTTACTCTCATCCCGTCAACCCATACAGAAAGACCTCAACACCTCCCTATCAATTAGAGCCTATTACAGGGCTCCCATGCTAGCTGGGTAAAGAAAGAGGGCCTTCACAGCTCAAGAGTGTGTGCAGGAGAGATTGCAGGAACTGAATGAGGGAGCCTTAAGGTGCTCCTTTCACACCTTGCCCTTATCCATTATGCCACTGTGTAAAGCCCCATAGAAGAAATGTGCAGCCCCAAAGAGACATGAGGATGAAAATAAGTCAAGGGAGGGATTCTTGGTCACACCTCTTCCCTTCTCCTTCTACTTTAGTGTCAAATTATATCATAACTAGTCCTTAAGCAGAGCAACATGGTCACCGTGCTCCTTCTTTACATGGCGTGTAGAAGAGTGAAAAAGATGTCAAGCTCTGAACGACATGTTTAAATGATGTGCACCTGCCCTCATAGACAGAGACAGATATTATAGATATAGCAAATGTGCAAAAACATGAACATGCATGATGTTGTTGATTTATTTTAGCCTCACTTGCTCTTACCTCCATAGCATTCCCCAGGCCTTACCCTTGTATTAATGGAATTGCTGGTCTTTCTTCTAAGTGGGGGAAAATGTACTACACTGCCAGCATTTTAGAAAATCTCTTTTTTCTTTATTTCTCCTGATAGGAAATGTATCAACTTTTCATAGAAGCATTCCATGTCATTGGCTTTTGGAACTATGGTGCAATTCACAACAATCCCTGTGGGAGTGAATGGGTGGGATCACATGGGTTTGAGGTGGTTTAGAATGGCAAATCCTGCTGAAAGTGTCATTTCCAGACGGAGACATCAATTTGGTGTGTGAAACAGGGACCCAGGAGAGCTCGATAGCCTCGGAGATTCCTTACATGAGCAAAGGGTCTGGGGATCAGTGCAAACTTACCTGGATAAGACGGGAATTTCACAAAAGTGCTTCGAATTCATGAAGCGAGGTGTGAGAAGAGAAGGAGAGGCATGTCTTGATAGACAGCTTAAAATAGAGCGCTGATCAAATTTAAAGAAGAGAAACACCAGAGTTGATGATTTTTTTTTCCATATTGAAATTAGAGCATTCAAAAAAAATGTTTTGCTCAGGATACAGGATATCATGTCATTTTTATTATTATTTTTTTTTTAAGAAACCACAAAAAGAAAGGAAAAAAAACCCTAAACTTTCTGCTCTTTTTGACTTTGATGGCTTTACCCTATACCCTAGTTATTTAGACTACTAAAAACACAACAGAAGAATTTGAGCAATGACCTCCATCTGGGGAAGGCAGTCAAAGCTCATAAATATGGTTAATGTGGAGACGATAAAACAATGACATGCATAAAGTAAGAAAATCAAAATTATTTGTAGCATTCATTATTATTTGTGTGTGAGAGAGTCAACGATTTTAGCAACTATAAAACAGTGATTGTGGGCAGCGGTATAAACTCTAATATAAAGCCACAATTAGTTTCAGTAAGAGGAAAAGGGCTGATAATTATCACAGCAGCTCATTAGACTTGTTTTGGCACTTAACCCACTTAAATCACCACACAGGCAATAAACACAAGGAAAGATGTAAATACACACATGCAGATGTTTTGAGTTTATTTCCATTATAATTAGGCAGATAATGTATAGGTTTAGTGCTACTAGTGTGGAGGAACCATAAACCATTTTAATACAGATTTGAGTCTTAACATTGTAAGAAAGTTACATAAAAAAAAGAGGTATTTCATCACCAAATTGAATAAATGAAGAAAAATAAATAATTAACGGGGATCAGGAAGATTGTCATAGTTCATCTTTATTGACTTGTGGTTATAAATGTTTAGTTCTGAAAAAGCACCAGCGCAAAATAACAGCTTTTCATCTCAGTAAACGCAGAAACTAACATTGCAAAGTAAAAAAAATAAATAATAATACAAAGACAGTCAACTTTAGACATAACGTTGTGAGTGAAATCTAAAATATTATTTTGTTGGGTTTTTTTATTTCTTAAAAATATTAACTGAGAAGTAGCAAAAGAAAAGAGCACAAAAAAAAAAAAAAAAAAAACGCAATGATTTGATGCACCTGCAATGAATCTTGGCTTATAATAATAGAATTAAATCTTTGGGGTCGGCCATGAAAGTTTAAGCTTTAATGCTGTAAAGTACAATGCACCGTAAAATATTAATGCGTGTGGTAAAATTATGCCGGCAGTAATATTTTAGATTGCCACTGTCTGTAAAAGGGACATATCTGTATTTATTTACAAGCACGGCTATTAGACAGGGCGGCTTTGTTTGAAGGCATGTTTATGAATGTCGACTCTGGCTCTGAGGTAAGTGGCTATAAATCTGTGAGAGGATCTTTGTAAAGTTCCCTTGGAGGACATAACTTCACATCTAACCATCTCCTTACTTCCCTTGACTTTTAAACATTCAGACGTTGCCTGACCAACTGCGTCCAGAGCAGCTTCTAAATTATGCAGCTTTCACTTTGAAAACACACGCGTTAACTAATCAGCGTTGTTAAACTGTGCAATAAATTAGTCTAGGATAGAAACTTTGGTGTGTTTAGACTTTCTGCAGAGTGGAGTTTAGCAATGATAAAATGGATATCTGGCAATTTGCTATGTTCCAGATGTTGGCAGATATATCAACAATGACCTTTAACCTCTGAGATTAGCATCTACCGAACAAAAATATACATACACTGATGGCAAGTCACTGTTTTCTCATCCAGTTAGCATTGCATTTCTCAGGCATATTTTCTATAGCTTACCACTAAAAAGTGAGAACTTCACTAAGCTGAGTGTGTGACCTGTGCTAATGAGAGAAACCTTACTTCAGTGATCAAAAAGATCCCGTATCATGCAGTTCACATCACCTGCAGCTATCGAGGCCAGATGGAAATGTTCTTTTTATCCCCGCTGGAGAACCTTTGAATGATGACTCATTTATACCCTTTTTTTTTTTCCTCCCTGCAACCTGTCTTTGACATATTTACATTTTTTGTTTTAGCTACAGGTTTTGGAGCTCACATAAAAGGGGTGATGGCATTAGTAATAATGCTGTAATGGCTGACCTGAAGATGATGGACATAGAGGTCTGTGTCCTCTGGCTCCAATGAATAAATAGGAGTGAGGATTAAGAGAACTGATTTCTTTCCCAGTTGAGTTCAAAGGGCTTAATCAAAGTGTTTCATCGCTGAACTCTTGCCCCTCACTTTCAATGCATAATTAGCTGACAAGTGTTGATGAGGTTGAGCCTTTTGATTTTTTTTTTTCTTGATTTTCTTTTCATTTTTATTTTGCCTCACATAGAACACAACAATGGTTGATGTCACCACGCAATAATTAATGGCTAAAAAACTTGTTTAATGCTGCATTCTGAATCTGAGTCTTAAAAATTGCTTTTTTTTAGGTAAATTTGAGAAAATTGGAAAAACTGCCAATTAATGTACCATCTCTTTTTATTGTTCTATTCCATTTTATTTATTTCCTTACTGTGCCCTCTTGCTTCATCATGATCAATCCTCAAGTCCTAATCGTTTATGCAAGAACCGCAACTATTTCTTTGGTGCTATTCTGTTCCTGGCTCAAGCTGACATTAGATATCAGTTCACACCTTGGATACACAAAGAGAAGTGCTAAACAAGGACTTCAGGACATGTCACAGGACACTTACAGGGTGTGAGTGTAAGAAAGAAGATGAGACACGGCACAGGGAGCAGAACTTGCTCCTCAAACAACATAAACTAGTAACACACAGGTACTCTTTTCTTTCAATAAATAATCTTACATTCATAAATGTGTGACCATCATTTAAAAAAAAAAAAATCACACAAATTACAATCACAGTAGTCCCTCGTTTATCGCCCCGTGATAAGTGAAATAACGCAAAGTAGGAATAATAGTACAAGTAGTAGGTAGTAGTTTATTATATATATATGTGTGTGTGTGTGTGTGTGTGTGTGTGTAAAGGCATTTTAAACCCTTCCCACACTCTTGCAATACTCTAAATCTAAAAGAGCTCAGCATATCATGATATCAGCATATCTCTGCCACCTGCCAGCGCTGTATTGGACACGCCCACTTCTCCACTGCAGAGCGGAGATCATGACATGCTGCAGAAGAAAGCTTCTCCCTGCACATGTGGGCTGTACATAGTTGCAGCAAGTGCTAAACAATTTAAAATAATGTATATATTTATATATATTTAAATACAAAAATCCATGCCGATTGTGCAGGTCATCCATCAATTAGCCAATTGTGTGTCATGGCCAAGCTTACTTTGAAAAACCACGAAAGAGCAAGTCCGCAATAAATGAACCGCGAAGTAGCGAGGGACTACTGTATAGACATTTCTTAGTTTTAAGAATGTCAATTGACACATTTACACTCTTCAATTAAAACTTTAACTTTGACGTTTAGTCTTGAGAAACATACTTTTTTGCTGGTATGGCAGAAAAACTATGCATTTACAGTTGAATTAGTTGATAAGTGCTCAATCAGCTTAATCGCTGAATGATACCAAAGGTTGGTATAGAAGGCTCTTTAAGAAATGAATGTATTGTTTTGTTACATTGGTGAGACAGAAATAAGAGTGAGATAAGATAAAATGTATTGCATTATATTGCAATATCTGTTCCTACAGCCAAATAACTTTTCAATTCAATTCAGTTTATTTATATAGTTCCAAGTCACAAAAGAAGTCGTCTCAGGGCACTGAACAGAAACATTCATATATAAAAAATAATATGTTAACATTATTTATCTGAGGAGCAGTCGCCAAACTCTTATTTTGAGCAAGCATGAAGGCGACAGTGGAAAGGAAAACTCCCTCATGAGGATGAAACCTTTAGGAGAACCAGGCTTTTTCTCTACATTGTTTGTACATTTTAGATTTTTGATTTCTTTTATCTTAATAAACAAAATGTTAAAATTCCATTATTTGACTTAAAAGCATAAAAACAGCTTTTTCATTTGTCAGTTGTTGTTTTTTTATGCTTAGATTAAAAGTTTAATGCTGTGACTCACACAATATAAGTTCTGATAAGCTCATGCACATTTTGGCAAACTAAAGTCAATGACTATAAGCGCTTTTGTTCATCTACATTCACAATGAGTGTCTTTTCATAACCATTTAAAGTTCATGTTTAGAAACTTAAAGCCTAAAAGCCATGAATATTTCAAGCAGTTCTAATAAATGAAATTCAATAAAAAATATAGATTTTTTTTTTTGTCCTCCTCCTCTCACTTCCTGTTTGTGAGTGAAAATCAAGTGGGATCTCTTACACTTTATGCCAGTTTTTTTTCTTACATTTAGGATCTGGCTGCTGTTGTCTTCCAATGAGCAGAGCTGTGCTTTTATTTCTTTCTTTTATAAAAAAAAAAATGCATTTAGCTGTAAGGCAGAGTGTGATAAGACAGAACGAAGACTTCCCTCATAACCAGACACATGCCAAGTCTGACATAATCCAATCTGGTCCATTTTCATCAGCTTTTGTCTTGTGTTTTTTGCTTCTCTTTTGGACTTTCCTTTGGTTTCAACGACGGCTCAAAAACCTGAAATGACACAATTCGGTCACACTTGTATAGTGGTACGGCTACGATCCAAATAGCTTTTCTGCAAAAAATCCTTGAAGACCCACACACGTTTAAATCTGGCCCTGGGGGCAACAGGCTCTAAACCACCGAGATAAAAAAAAAAAAAAAAAACATCCAGGCCAAAAGCAGAAATATGTATTTAAAGGAAGGGTTTACCATAGCAAGAAAAAGGCATGTCAAACTTGTGGAAAGGAGGCATTCTGACTGAGCAGTAAACACAGAGCAGTGTGCCCGTAGGAAAGCCTAGGAAAAGCTCTTCGCACATTAAAGGGCCCAGCCTCACACAGACAGCAGAAAAAGAGACAATATGGTAATAACGCGCAAGGCGTCAGGGTGCAGGATTACAGTTAAATGGTCATTTGTGACAGAGCCTGATGTAAAGAAGTGAAGCAACAAAAACTTTCTACTTAACTGTATACTTTTAAACCATTAAATAGAAACTGTTCCCTGCATGTTAATAGTTTGCAATTAGTTAAATTTGACTTTCTAACTGTTTCAGACCTCATTTTCTGAGCATATTTTATTATAGGGCGTGTGAACAGTAGGTTACAAAAGTGCAGAGTACTTTCAAAACGAATTGTTATCAAACGATCAAAAAAGGTTTTCTGGTGAATCTGAAACCTCTGCTTTTTATTTTATTTTTTATTTTTTAACAAGAACAGTGTATATGGTACCCTCCTGCTGTGCCACCTTCATCGCGATCATGCATAATAAGGATTTGTTTTTCTTTTCATTAACAACTAAAGGAAGCAAAACAAATGCAGCAGAGATGTGAAATTGGGAAAATACAAGCGTTGGATTCTCAAAAAAAAACCAACTTGCTATATCCTGTTTTCAACTCTCACTTAAGCCGTAAACGCTTATATTTCAAGTGTAAACAAAATCAGAGCTACGCAGCAATGATGAAAAGCCTCTGCTCTTATTATAGGAGAAAATAACAAGCTCTTATGAAGGAACTGATTGTTTTCAAATTGTAGATCTTTGTGCAAGGAGTGTAAAGTAGAGCTAAGTCTCCATTATGGGACGCTGCCGCTACATTGCTTTTGATTTTCTGTCAACATCCCTCTTACCAACCAGGCACTGTATTTACTAAATGCATCAGGGCCAAGAAATGAATTGAAAACAATGTTCGTCTTCTGCAATCCAAATTGTGTCACCAGCTGGAGGTATTGCAGGTTTTTGTGTTCTGCATGACTCACTCTGCCAACATTTAAAAAAATACCGAAAGACTCTTCTGAATAGCTGACTGCACAATATGAGGGGAGCCGCTGTAACAAAAGTGAACATAAATTAGGAGTGAGCCATGCAAGCAGGCAACTCAGATCTGCAAAGCTCTTCTTCTCTTATGCAAGGATTATACACGGTGCACGAGTCTTCCCCAGACTCTTTACCAAATCAATTATTGCTTAATAAAAACATTTTAGTTTATGACAATTTATTGGTTTTATGCCTAAACAGTGTTTTGGTAGGTACTGATGATTGTAACGTTATAGCCTGGCACAATTTATGAATTAAAAAACGTTTTAAAAGATAGAGGGTGAATACAACGAGCCTCATTACACCAACAAACATGAGCATGTTCTCATTTTTTATAGTGTAAACTTCACAGTCTGTAATAAAAACTTGTGTCCTTCTCTGGTTGCTACCTTTCACCCTTCCGCTCAGAACCATGGCCCTTCTGTCCCCTCTAAATGCCCCTATAAATTTAAATGTAATGTTCCTAAATTACATCACTTACATGTGCCATTTCTCTTCAGCTATATTTATTATCAGGCACTTCGCCTTCATTAACAAATGGCTCTCAAGACGGTGGCAGCGGTGAGCGATTCCTTATCGCTGCTGCTGGAGGAAGAGGTTGATCGCTGTGAGAGTTATCCACACAGTACGGGAGAGTTTCATTCAAATATAGCTGATCTAAAGATTTACGAAACACGCAGAAAGATGAGGACAAATCAGAACTACATCTGTGCCAGTAAAATTATTGTGTTTAATTCAAACATATTTAGACTGTGTTGCAGCTAGTGACCCAGGTATAAAACATGATTTGTGTTTTTCTCTTCACAACAGTTCACAATCTAAAATTCAACCTGAAGTATTTCAGTACCACTCATGTGAAGTTGCACATAAACGGATTCCCACCTTTACAGCATTATCAAACAAAAAAACAGGCTAAAATACCTACTGTCCAATGAGGATCAGCCACCTAGTTTGGCCATAAACATCACTTGATTTAATTGGCTGCCGTCTCCAGCATTGTGTAACACACATCAAGGCACATTATTATGGTACAACCTCTGTAATATTAGAGACTGTTCATCACTAATTTATAGTCCAACTATTCTTCTTGCTTTGGCACTATCTCCTCGTCTGCACTGGCAAAGGAAACCTTCAGTTTAGCTATCAATTATCACGACAGCAAAAAGATGCACAAAGCAAGGGTAACCCCCTTTTTATTTCCTTTAATAAACATTTTAAAACAGCTTCATTATAATAATGTATTTTGATTAACGATGTTTACCACAATGCTGGTAGTGAAAATTGCTTTCCCATAAATTAAACCAATAAAAGTTAGTTGATGAATTATTGCCTAAATGTAAAATGTTACAGTCTAATTCATTCACTTTAGCTCCACTCTGTAAAGTATCTACAAAATCTACATATTTAAGAAATAATCAACATAATTAATTAGAATTTCAGAAATTACCCTAATTTGGTTTTATTTCCATTTTTTTCCCTACATTTATTTATTTTATTTGATCATTTTTAATGAATGTAAACATGTATTCAGAGGTGGTGCTTCTTACATCATAATACTATACACAAAATTGATATCAACAATTTATAGTACATACTTGTGTATGTATATATATATATATATATATATATATATATATATATATATATATATATATATACATACATACATATTTACATTTATGGAATTAGATCGTCTTCAAATATTTAGCTCTGTGGAAAAAAAGGTTCTTGAAAAACTTGTTTTGATTATTTTTACAGTCAGGTTGAAAAAGGTAAACTGTAAAATATTAATAAAACAACTTATCATCTTAGAAATAAATATATATGTATTTTCGTTTCCAATAATAAAAAAATGTATGATTAAAAAAAGGGCTTTTAAAATTTGCTTTTTTTTTTTATTGTGCAATGTAAGGGAAAATTGCAATTTAAACATGCCAAGTCAAATTCAGCACACATGATAATGAAAATAAAGTAATCAGTTCATAATAATTATGCCAGCTCATATTGTTTCACTAATGACACAAATGCATTTTTATCACAGCCTCTCTCTTTTCAGATAACTACATGTTCATGCTGCTTTCAAATAGTGCTTCTGGAGCCTCTTGTACTCAGAGAAATAAAAAGAAGGAGGTGTACCCCCAAGGTAAATTTCCCATTTCTTTCAAAAAAAAAAAAAGTGAAAAAATGCAGAGGTGGGAAGCTTTGTGAGGCTAGTCAAACATTTTAACGTGTCTCTGTTTCATCTAAATCACTGACAACAAAATAGCCTCTAGCACGAGTCTCAAAGTTAACTATGACATCTGGCATGAGCTCTGAACACCATGACAACAGACACGATGACTACAGACACCACAGCAACGCAGGACCGGAGTGCAAGAAACTGTAAAGGTAGGAACACGCAGCTTGTTAATGGGGTTTGAATACAGGGCTAAATGATCAGTAATTACTGTTATTTAACCAACACCATTAAACAAGTGGATTACAAAGTAGTGCATGGTGAAGATAAGCTTTTTTGCACAATGTTTGTGATGCTATTTTTCTTTTTTCCATTGGATTTCCTAAACCTTGAAGCACATAGCAGTAATGAAAAATTTACAGTAAAATGCCCAAATTGTAATAAGGCACACGCCCAATTGATTTACAGTGACTATTTGTATGCATAATGCATCCGAGCATAAAGGAGGAGATAGAACATGAGTCCTCCTGGGTGCCCTGCGGCTATTGTCACGGTGGGCCTCACGGTTGGGGACTGTAGAGCAAATGTTGTCAGCTGAATATCCTAATGCTCCAGTTTAGGATGGATCTCTAATCATATTGACAGGCCTAAAAAGATGTGGCAACGCAAACTAGAGTTAGAATAGAGTGAGAGACAAGCAGAGACAAAGAAAATCTTGTTTCTGGTTCAATGACGAACAAAATGGCAGGTAATATTCTGGACACTGTCGCTCAGTTTCCCCAATCAGGCGGAAAGGATCATTTTAATAGATATTCATTTAGATTCATTATTATTTCACATTTCTTCCCAGTGTCGGTCAAGACCTTCTCTATTCAGACTTATCTCTGGAACATTTTTTTTTTCCATGAGAAATTATGGGATTTTGACAGTACAAGGAGAACAGTGACGACAATTTTGCTTGATGTCACTGACAGATTAGCATGTAATTACTGTCACATGTGGATAATGGCAGTAGTTAGAGAAGTCTTGGAAAAATTGGTTATTTTGAGGACTTCAACTTTACTATGAGTTTAAAATTTTTTAATACATGGATTTTGTTTTGATTTTTTTTTAAATCTCTTACAGCCTTTAAATGTCTAAGATGGATTGTCCAGCATCACCCTCTTGTGGAGTGAAAATAAAATGCAAGGCTTTTTGATCTCTGCAGACTGCTGCAGTAGTTGTCGCCCAGCTGTATTTTCCCTCCAGCCTCTTTCCGTCAAAGAGGCACAGCCACTTCCCTTTCCCCTCTCACATACTGTCTGAATTTCCATTTCTGGCTTCGCACAAACACAAACTCTTGGTCAAATATTTAGATGGTCGATTTCAGCCCTCTTTAAGGAACTGCCTTGCAACCTTGCACAGCAAGGCAATCAATGGGATGAGTTCAAATGCCAAGTGAAAATGTTCAAACATAAACAGGTTCATGGGGAGGCTACATATGGGGAGGGATATTGGCAGAGGTTGGAAATTCTGGTGGAAGGGGGTGGGTGGTAGCAAATGGGGGGAGTGGGGATGCTAATGTATGCACAGCCACAGAGCCGCTATGCATATGCATAGAGAGAGAGAGAGAGAGAGAGAGAGAGAGAGAGAGAGATTACACACAGGGGTGAGCAGAGATACAGAAAGGGCTTAAAAGATGGGGAACACTCGGGACACAATGAGGGAAGGCGGGGCATTTATGTTTACCAGGAAAGAAAAGGAGAGGCGAGAAAATGAGAGGAGAGGATTTGGTACATCATGGCAAAAATGGGCTTTGCCTTGTGCTAAACAGAGTGACCTCTAGTCTGGGCCTTGGGGTGGGGGAGTGGGGGTTGAGGGGCAGAGTAGTTAGAGCAGCTGACTTGCACTGTTCCCTTCAGGGAGCAACACTGCACCAAAAAGCATGGACAAACCAGGGCATTAATATCCTCACACTAACCCCTTGACAATACCCCATTATGTATGTACGCCTCTGTGCATTACACACCTTGAACTAGAAACAATTGCGCCTTTTTTCTTTTTTCCCTTCAGCACTTGAACCAAAGCCAAGAAATGCAATGAGCACATTTTATTATATATTTCTAAGAGGGGAAAAATACAGAAGCAGAAATGTGCACACACACAAACACACGTAACTGAACACCTTTGCTGTGGTTTTTTTTTACATAATCAGTTACCTTGTGACACCTACCTTTGCTGCAAATGACCGTTTGCCTTTTATTCTGCTTGGTGTTTTCTCTCTATCTTTCCCTTCCAGCCATGCATATCATCTCTAATTACCATTCGTACAGATTCCAGCCTGCCATGCTAAAATCCAGCCTACAATATGGAATAAAAAAATTTAAAAAACTGTTTGTAAGGTGTAAAGGGGCTCATGATAACCAAATCACATGGGAGAGGGCAATAGAAAAAAGAAAAAAAAAAAAAATATATATAAGCACAAGCTCTGGCCGTAGGGTAACAGCATCAGCACAGTATTATGATGTTTCTAAATGGGGAGTGTGTCTCCTGACACAGGTCCCTGTCTAGATATCGATTGCTCCCGTGGACGCAACACTAACAGCAATGGAGAGCCATTGAACTTTAAAGCAAATAGTCCTTCTCCCCCGCTCAGCATCCTCTCACAGACGATCAATACAGGTCGGCCCAGCACAGCCAACACCTCTATCTGGAATAATGGCCTTCCCTTCAATGTTACTCGCCAGGAATAAATGCAGGCAGGTTAGGAAAGGGGGTTTCAAGAACGGAGAAAAGTAGAAGGGATGAGATTATAAGCGTAACGAATGTAACTTAGTTTCACATGATTTTGAACAAAAAAAATTATAATTGAAAGCAATACTATAAAACAAAACATGTTAAAGTATGAAACGATGGGATCATTTTCAAGTGCAAATTATTTACAAGAAATAAAATATTCAAACTGACTAAAGATGCATTCATATATTTCAATGCAACAAGCACTGAATTTGACATTTGAAAAACCAAGCGGTTCAGAAAGCAGTAAAACTACTGGTGCTTGCCCGTTGTCCTTTAACAGTCTTCCATTTGTTTGCATGCTTAATAAGTGGAGGTGGGCTGGACATCTATTTGATCACCATTAGCCTCGTATTAGCTACTGTGACCCTAATGTTCCCCACTCCATTACTCCGTTGCTGGGGATGGAGATGGAGATGATGATCCTGAGAAAGGAGGAAGGCTCGGGGGTTCAGCATGGCTGGGCAGAGATCAAGTGTGAACAACGAGAAACGCCCATCAGCCATTCTGGATCACCCTGGAACCTCTCGGGACTCGGATGGGATACACCCTGCATTCACTTCTGCCTTGTCCAGAACCCCTCTGACAAACATAATAAATGCTCAACATGTACGACACGTGTTATGATAAACGTTTGATCTTCAGAGTAGATCTTTCATTGTCGTATATGTTCAGTCGTGCAGGTGTTCATGTCAAGTAAAACAAGAGCCGTGTTGCTGTACTTTGTTAAATGTATTTTCTTCTGAGCGAGACATAACCTGAGAAAATCCATTCTGCTCCTAGCCAGCGATGGCTTACAGTGGAAGCTAAACCATGAAAGGGATCAGATGATTTTAGCAGGAAAAACTGCATTATTGTTGCATGGGATGTGTAAATGGAAAAGAGACAGCAACAGAGAAAAGACTAATGGGAATACAAGTTATTTCAAGGAAATGCAGCATGGTGTAAAATGATTAAAGATGTCGGGATTCAGACAGTTCTTGGCATCAGGAGCTATGAGTCAGAAATTGTGGCCAAAGCAGAGACCATCTGAACATGGAATTCAAGTAGAACCTTGAATATAGTGGCATTGAAACTCTAAATCTCTTGGCTTGCAGATTTCTGCAGCAGCAAGCTACTGTGTAAAGTGCTGACTGCTGACTGAGGAAATTTTGTTTCTGTCGATCAGAGAAAGAACCATCATGACAAAAAGCCCTCCCCACCCTCCCCTCATTAAAGCCTCAGGCCGGATGTGATTACAGCAAACATGGTTGTTAGGCAGCTTGTCTATTTTTTTCAGTCAGGCAAGATGAAACAATTTCTTAACTTTGCTAGTATTTTAAAAATTAATATGTAAACATACATTAAACAGTTTATGGAATACAATTCATGAATGAGCATGAATTTGGTTCAATGAAATAACTCAGTAAAGTAAAGCCAACAAGTCCCATCTTTTCCAGTTATGAATTGTATCAAAGTCTACAAATACCCATAAGTAGCTGAACTTCATCTCAATAAAAATCATAGTGAGCCTTAAAAACAGACAAGACCATGGCTGAGAGACTAAATGAACACCAGGATGTTCAGCGTGACTGGGCTCAAGTGTGAGCAGAGGAAACACGCTCTGTCCATTCTGCAAGTCCCAAACTCTCTCTGAGACCTCGGCATGAGTACCCGGCTACCCCTATTCAAAACTATCACAGAAAATCAGAGCTTGACCATCTTCTTCTCATTCATTTATGATTTTTTTTAATGATTTGTAAATAAAAGGCTACCTTTTGCTTGATATGCTGAAGATTTCTTTTACCAACGATTCTTCCATTTTTCCTAGTAACTTCCAAAGGTATTAGATCCAATTGCACTAATTGCTGCGAGGAGTGGCCATGGGGCATCTGTACCAGGCTGTCTTTGACAGCAGCACATTATGAGCATGGGTAAACATTGGAAACAAGTGGCAATGACCTACAGCTGAACCTATGAACTATACACACATTTCACCTTTCATCCTGTGACCCTATTATTCCTCCTCCTGTTGATACCCCACCAAACAGAACAAGTTTGATTTCCCTGGCCCTCCAATCTTCTCAAAATGTTATTTTAAGCAATGTGGAAACAATTGAACCTCCATTTAATTTTGGCGCTCAAAATGACTACCACATTGCCGTCCTCTGACAGTGAGAATGTGTGTGTGCCCTAGTACGTTCCCCCCTGGGATTCCTCTGAGAGATTCCAGGGGTTGTGTGATCCAGTTCCTCTCATCATGGCAAATTGACCATGTGTGCTTTGACGGCCAGCTGAGTAATCTCCCAACGCGTCAGGTTTAACACACCTCTCTGCAATCACAGAAAGAAAAATTACTTCTGGAAAGAAAAGTCATAAATAACTTGGCAGAGGGGACTCTCACTCTCTACTTGCCCTCTTAACCTGGTTGAGAAAACAGTCAATAATGGAGGATTCACACGAGTTTCACTGGAATTATATTGCTTCGATCATTAGGAGGGCCAATACATGTCCCAAGGAGAATAATACTAATCTGGAAAGTAAGAAATAGTTGATAGAAAAAAAATCAATAATAGAGGCTATAGGGAGAGCTTAAGCTGTGAAAAATATTTTTACTGATTAATAAACTGACAAGAAATTGTATAAAAAAAATGAAAGAGGGAACAAAAACATTACATAAGGATGACGTAAAAAGACAAAGGAGAAAATCATTAATTTTCAATCTGGTGTAAACAGAAAGAGCTTTTAAACCAGGGTGAATATTGTGAATCTTAGGAAAATTACATTTGGCTCTTGTATTTTGTCACACCTTTCATCACACTGAGACACCACTAAGCTCCAAAATCTGCTACCAGACTTCATCAGACGTGGCCTTTTAAACAAAACAAAAAACAAAATTGCCCTAATCACAAAAGGTCAAGGGGTCAAATATAAAACTGCATTAGAGTTTGAAAATGTGTATGTGTGCAAATTTAACCAGCTGCAAACCTGTGTGAGAACAATTTTCTATCTGTGTAACAGAAGCAAAGATGGGAGGAACAGAGCCGAGGAGGGAGAAGGATGAGTGAACAGGAGGGAGGGCCGTTGAAGAGTTTTGGGGGGAAATGTGGTCATCAATTGCTGGCAGCAGTTCCAGGGAGAAGATTATTGGACGGTAACCCAGCGGCAGATGTCTGATGAGTGTCTATTAACCTGCTTCCTACATCTCGTAGGCCATGTTGCTGATGAATTCAGACCAGGAGGCCTTGTCCCGCCCAATAGGAGGGGTCAGTAATCCCTCTCCAGGAAATAGCTGCCAGAGACCTCAGGCTCTGATTGGTTGTATCTGTGCTGCTCTTGCACATCTAACAGAACAGGGACACTATAGAGGAGATGTGAATTAACCCCTGCTGCTTCCTGTTCATTGCTCCTCTATCAACATAGCACTTTGCTACTATATCTCTCTTTTTGATTCCATTTTCTCCAATCATGCCTCGGTGTGTTAGAATCTATCCACCTTCTGACCCTAACAGTTCTACATGTGCTTACAATTTTCGTTTTTAGCATACCGCTTCACCCCATACAAGCAAACATATCTTATCATGACCACAATAAGAAACTGGAAGGGTCATCGGTTTACTGCTAGCAGTTTACAACGAAACTGCAACAAACCCTGTTTTGACCTTGGCACAATTGAGCCCTGTTTCTCTGATTATGGCTATTTTTTATTTGAATTTGGCACTCTCCCTTCCACCAGTTACCAATGATTCAGATCCAACAAATCGCCTCCCAGACACAGTGGAGCACTGCCCACCTGCTCCCTAGCACACAATCATACATGCTCATGAAATAAAACAGCTGAGAACTTTATACTTCTCTTTTTAAAAGGCATGCCATTATCATCATTTAAGACACATTTAAACATGCTGTATATTTTAATAGGTAAATATTGCAAAATCAACTTGTAGGTCTTGCTCGACTTGTCTAGGTCCACTGGGTCTTATGGCGATCATTTCCTATGTACCTAAGTTTGGTACTGCATGTCATCACATCTCCTTAAAGTCTGCCAACCTCCCATGTTTTTCTTGTTCTTTTTTCTGAGAACGTAACACACCATTTCTGAAGGTAAAACGTTTAAAATAAATAATAATTTCCACTCAGACCTTTCAGCGTGCCAGTTAATTCCCTTCCCTCCATTAAACCTGTTTTCAGTAGCGGCCCACTAAGCAAAGCCCAGGGCATCATGGCTGGAGGCAGTGTGGAGTGCAGAAGGAGGGAATATGGAGTGGGAGAGCTCAGGGTCTGTGTGCCACATCTGTTCCTATATTAAAGGCATATGGACTAGGCCAGGCCAACCCACTCAGGAGCATGCACAAGCCCCCATCCTGAGCCCAATCAGTCTTGATGGGGCTGTTGTAATGGACCTTCGTTGGCCTCCCCAGTTCTCTTCAGCCCAGTGCAACCACACTGCAAAGCTGGAGGGCAGGCTTGATGATAGACCTAGTTTCTGTCAACACCTTCGTTTCAAAAACTGGTGGGATAAGGGGACACATGCAGTGGGATAGACTAGATTGAAATGGGGATGGATGGATGAGGAAACAATACAAAAAACAAGGGCTGCAAAAAGTATAAATAAATATACAAAATCAGAAATTAGTTTTGACGAACAAAGAAAACAGAAATAAACTGTAGATTCAGAGACTGTTCCATTTTATTTATAGAATAAAAAGGTAAAACAAAAAACATTAAATGCTTTTGATTTGTATTATTTAATGTATTTGTTATTTGATGATGTACTATAACACTCCTTCTCTTTACTTCAATTGTGCTTTGTTTGTTTATGAGTAATAATACAATTTCAATAAGTTGCATATCAAAATGCAAAAGTCTTTAAAGCAATGGATGCCACTGGATTTATGCAACTTTTGTTCATCTTTCAAAATGAAGATGTCTGACTGAGAAGAGACAAAGCACAGATTGTATGTCTAAACGTGCATGTGGTTGTAGTGTAATCCAGAAGAGGCCTTTTCTACCCATGTCAGAAAATTAGGAGCCTGTGGAACAACATGTCCCTTCCACATTTATCAGTGACACCACTGCGCCTGGACCTGCACAATTGTGTTTTCATCTGCTCCCACAAGCGACCATTCATCTTGGTTGTGGTGTAATGGAGAAGAAGCGAAGGGAAGGAAACAGGATCAAGGGATCTTACGCTTTGCTGGGCAGGTATGGTGGTGAGGAAAGGGTGGCCTGGCTTGATGCCTGACTTGGATGACTGGGAGTCATTTCAGGGTGACGGGGCTTGTGTGCAGCTTGGGTTCTCAAAGGATAAGGTGTAGCCACTCTGTGGTGACCCAGGAGCTTGTCACAGGGGATGTAATGAGGTCAGATTACAGGCTTGTCCACAAACTGGCTGCAAAAGGTTGGCCCATAATCCCACAGTCATTAAAGGAATGCTTTGTTAAAAGTGGATAGACGAGAGAAGAAAAAAGATGGAAAGAATGAAGAAGAGGGGGGAATATAAGAGGTGTGTGGGGGAACTCAATAACACTTGATTCGATATGAAAAGCCTCTTGTTGCCACCCAGGAGAAGCCAAGCTGGAAAGGATGTGAGGGAAGCCAGTTGAGAGAGTCCAACAACCAGGAACAAGACATGCCTTGTTCCGGGTTTAAGGAGCAAACAGATTAAGATGAAGTGATGCAAGCTTAGCGACTTTGGAGAATGGCAAAGGGGAAAAGAAAAAAACGCCCACAAATCAATAAAGCTTAGGAAGCAAGCAACCAAAGACAGAATCTCCACTCGCATTCACAAGATAAAACTCAGTGTAAGAAACAGTCTCAGATCTGACATACATCCCTATTTTATTTGGTTTGGAAAAAAAAATGTTTCAGTGGAAAATGGAAACATTTCCACTGAAAAAAAGTGATTGAAACATGTTTTTAACATTTAGATTTTACAATCTGCTCAAGTTAAGAATAATTTGTTTCAAAGTAAGTGAAATGTGCCATATAATTTCAACATAGAATCAACAAAAATAAAATATTTCACAATTACAACAGCTGTTTACGTTTTTTTTTTGTTTTTTTTCCAGAATTGGCACATCTATGGATTGGAAATCCTAGTGCCTGCACACATTGTGTGCACAAGAACATGAGAGCTTTAAAATAAAGTGTGTGCAAATCACACCAAAGGTCCTAATGCTAGCATGCTAACATCAGTATCCCACAGTGCTGTGTGACAGATCAGCGCCTAAGCCAGCCTGGCGGGACCTGCGCCCTGATGTTTGCAGAGATCAGACAGAATCATCTGGGTTAACATGGTAATTATACGACAAAGCCCAGCTATCTCAGGCTGGATCTGATACTGTTTTTCTCTTCTCTGCTCAGAGATCTCAGGCTCTCAGGAGGAGCGACAGCCATCTTCCAGAGCTTTTCTTAAAAAATAAAAAAAATAAATTCCAGATTTATAAAACGCCTGCTGTGAGTGCATGTGTTGAACACCGGGTTATTAAACATAACTTGAATTAAGATCTAAAATCGTTCTGATGTTAATTGAAGTCTACCTATTGTGACCATTGTCTAAAGTACATCACATTTTACAGTAAATTTACATTTTCTTTGAAAACCTGCATAAAAATGAACATAGTTTGTTAATATTATACATGCAATAAATGTATTCTTGCTCATTTCTTGCTTTGACTTATTTAAATTTTTATGCAAATTTCTGAGCACACACATGATAAAAACAACAGCTTTTGGTCTGATATTGACCAATGTAAAAGTGATTCTTAGAAATTTTGGGACTTGGAAAGTTATTTGACCTTACAATTTGCTGTACTAATTAAAAAAAAAAAACATGCAATTTAAAATAACATGCAGTTGTCTTACAGAACGTGTTTTGTTTGTGTAGATACATCAATTTAATTAAAAGAGACTTGACCTCTGCCTCTGATGCAAGTTAATATTTAATTGAAATGTTGCTGACCCTGTCACATTCATTTTAAAATTCATAATTGTTTTGCTATAACTGAAAAACTAAGCAAATATACAATCAAATGTAACAACATTCCTGAATTAATCAGAGTTTCGGAGCACCAACAATAAATTGATGGTGGGGGTGTGCCAATACGACTGTTTTTTCCCAGTATGTCTGTTTGTTTTTTCTGTATTTATTGTAATGTGCATTGGCTCTGTGACCGCAGGTGTGCCCTTTCACCCCAAAATCATTAGCCTTTGCAGAATGGGTCTCCAAACTGCACTACGCGGGCGCAAAACACGTGCAGACAAAAAAGCGAGACAGAGAGCAACAGAGAGAGCAAGAAGAGGTGGACGGCTCCAGGGCCAATTACAGCCCCAAGAAAACAAAGGGCTATATTTCAATGATTCCTCCAGCTGTGCTGTTTATGAGCTGTGTGCTTAGTCTTTGTGACCTTCACCTCCACACTTGCCCTCTCTGAGGAAAAACAAGCTGAAATTGCCTGATGCTCAATCTCTCATTTCCACTTATTTTTTCCTGTATTTCCACTTTTTTTATTTAGTAGATTGCAGAATTTTTTTTGCTTTAGGGTTTTTGTAATTTTTGCTGTTTATTTATATATGAAGGCGAAGCACTTTTAGTGCTACCCCGACAATTTGCCCTGTTTGAAACAGCCTTAAATGTAAAGGTAAGAAAAAAATATGGGCTAATCTAAAGCTTAATAGCAAGGTGAGTGCCATATGTAACCTTTATAACTTTCCTTGTCAGTCAGACCTCCGCCACGAGCACACATACACACGTGTGAACAGCCATTACAGAGCTCATAAGCAGGGTCTGGGTATCAGTCACCGTGGCCCTTTGACAGGTCTAACCTTCCCAAGCGGCAGGATACACCATCTTCACTGCACTCCTATTGACCAAAGCAATAAGCCATTCTATATGGTGTATTAAAGTAATTTTCCACATGCTACCTCAGCACGATCCATTGTTCATGCAAGCTTTTGCTGACAATGAAGTGGGTGTGGTAGTAGAAAAAAGAATAGATTTTTTTTTTTTATATATATCTACTATCAAAATGAACTAATTCTTTTTATATTACATATAATTTAGAGACATAAAACAATCTGTGCTTGCTTTGAAAAAGTGTTGAAAAAGTGTATAATCAGTTACTCATGATGCTAATTTGGACTGTTGTAAAGTACAGTATAGCAAATCTTCAGTAGTGAGAGGCCTACATATTTAAAACTCAGAGGGCAAGTTTCATTTATAAATTCTCAATCCCATCTATTCCAAACACTTTTTTTCTGTTAAAAAAAAAAAAGGGGGGGGGGGGGGCATTTTTGTTGGCTAGCAATGGCTGTGTAATATGCTGGGGCCATCTGTGTAGTCCGGTGGCTGCCCTCCCTTGTTCCTCATGTCAGAGGTGGTGTTGGAATCGCTGTGTACCTCACCATGGCCTCTGCTGAAATCAGCTCCAGTCCGGGACCATGTGACAAATGATTCCAATCTAGGCTGAGCGCCCTTGACTTGACCCTGACCACTGTAGACAATAAGGGCAAGCTCAGTCACTGGAAAAGATGTTCTGCGCTAATAAACCCGAGTGTAGACCAGGGGTAGCAGCGAGCAGCGGCACGGCTCGGTGGGGGAGTTGCTGTGGGCTCGGAAAGAGAGAGAAACGGAGGGGTGGAGGGGTACAGAGTTCAGGTTTTGACCTCTCAGGTGCAGGTTGATAATGAGTCTCCCTGTTTGCTCTGTGAAAATGACCTCAGAGAGATGAAAGGAGCCAGAGCACAACAAAGCGCCCCATTCTTTGCTCTTCTGAAATGGGATCATTCCTGAGGATTGGCTTATGAATGCACTTTCTATTTCATTGCTTTTAAAGGGCACTTAAGCTCAAATACAAACATGTAAAAGTAGTTGGGCTAGATGCTGCCATACAGCCACTGAAACCATGCACACCACCTTTCAGACCTCACACATGCACAAAACAGCCAAACTTAAATAAAAGCAGCCAGGAGCTTACTTTAACACATAAATAAACGTGCATTTCTGTGATGATCCAAATCCTGCTTGTGCCTCCCCTTGTTTCCTTTATAAACCCTAAAGATGAGTGCACTCTTGCCAAGCATGGTGCCGTAAACATGCCACTCTAGAAAGGTTCTGGGCATTCTGCTAGTTATGCTAATGAAACCCCCCACCCGCTTCTGTTTTTCACTTTCTCTTATCCTGCTGGCACAGCCTTCGATCTTTTTCAGTACACCGCTCAGTTGTCATCCCCTGCCCCTGTTCTGCTGGCATCAGACAAGATAATACACAGCAAAACAAAGATTGAAGAACCCTTGTATAAAAATATGGCAAGAGAATAATATGGTTATCATTTCTTTGAACTCAAAACCAGGGCCTTGTTATCCATTTTTGTGGCATAATTTGTTGCAAAATATGGTACAAAATATGATCATCTAAAGAATGCACAAATATGGGAGAAAAAAATCCAAGGTAAGCAAAAGGAACACAAGACAAAGGGGGAATCATAAAATAGTTCAACTGGACCTCACTTGTGTCTGATGAGCTTTGAGTAAGTTGAGTTGTTCTCAGTCAGAAAGTAAAGGCAGGGCAAAAAAGCAAACTGTATCAGCAGGTTCTTTGTCATGGAGACTATAAGGACCTTAGTGGAACTTAGAACTGAGAGGTGGAAATGCTGGGCAGGACAAGAACCACTGAAGTCTGCTGAACACTGCTGAGAGTCAGTCTGGAAACTGGGATTATATCCTCTATCCTTTGGCTCCGAAATACAAAACCCACTTGCAACTGCAGCCAAAAGTTTTGTTTGTTTGAATCCATGTGTGAGTAGGTGGGTGAGAAGGCACATTTGTTCTTCTCAACAATTGTGTGTGAGTGTGTGTCTTCATGTATTTTCAAGGTCTTGCGTGCATGTTGCTTTCTCAGAGTTGTTCAGTAAGCTAGGTCTCTGACATGTGGATTTGTGGCTTGACTGCAGAGGAGTTTATCACAGATAATTACGTAAGAATGTGCTGGAATGGGAACAAACCACGGACGGTATAGGCTGGCAGATGCTGAGCTTCGGCCTACACAGTGCCCTGTGCGCCCTGTGCGCCCTGTACTCCAGACTCACATACTTCAGCCCCCACCAGGCCTCTCTGAGCTTGAAAGGCCAGCAGAAAAAAAAAACAACAAAAAACACTGAAACAGAAGAACCCAAATGAGCTTTTCTCACCCTGCAGCCCCCTTACCTCTCTTTCATCTGATAGAGATTTCACATATCATCAGGTTGAGTACATGCACAAGTGTGAAGGTTTCAGATTTATTGTTACAAAAGAGTTGTACAGCCTTTAATAACAGCCTACCAGCTTCACAGTAAACAAATGTTGGTAAGTAATATGATAAATAATAATAATAGTAAAGTGCTATGTGTTGTCATCATTGTATGTTCCCATACAATGGCAAAATTAGTTCTCTGCATTTAACCCATAGCACCCAGGTGGAGCGGTGGGCAGCTATGCAAGTGCCCGGAGAGCAACCAGGGATTAGGTGTCTTGCTCAGAGACACCAAGACGTGAGAATGGCTGGGGATCAAGACTGGGACTTTCTGATCCCAGGTCGGCTGCCATACCTCTACCCTATCTCGGCCCCTTGTAAATACAAAAGTTTTCAAATTCATTTTTGTTTCTTTTTCAAATATCTTATATACCCATTCAAAATTCAGTTTGAAAAACATTTATAAATTGAACAATGTATTCACAAGTGTGCAAACTCTGATGCAACTGATTGAGAGCAAATCACACACATTACTTTAAACACTGACTTATCTGACACAACTAGTCGTGCTCTTTTTTTTACATGTATCTTTGTGTTTAAAGCTAAAAAACACAATGACAAGAACAAAAACATGAACATGACTGCCAAGTTTCTGAAATTCTCTTCTGTAGCAACCAGAATCAGTTGCAAGTTGTCCAACAAAAATTTGAAGAGGTTCCACATAAAAAAAAAATATATATATATATACATGATTTGACAATTTTTGTTGTTATCTACCTGGATTATTGAGCTTACAAACCTTTTTCCCAAAATACAAAGTTTTTGTCATCACATAAGGGGCGGCTGTGGCTGAGTGGTTAGAGCAGTCGTCCTCCAATGCGAGAGTTGGGGATTTGAATCCGCCAGCAGTCATATGCTGAAGTGTCCCTGGGCAAGACACTGAACCCCTCATAGCCTCTGATGTGTGTCCCATCAGTGTATGAATGTGATCTAAAGCACTGATTAGTCTCTTTAGAATGATTTGTTCCGTTAGCTTTGTAGAGATCTAGTAGAGTGCTGTATGAATGGGTAAATGAGTCACAGATTGTAGTGTAAAGCACTTTGAGTATTTTGAAATAAGATAGAAAGGCACTATATCGTCCATTTACAATAACTTTTACTTTTAAGGATGTGCTGAAATAGAAAGTAGCAGTCACTTGCTTTATTCAGTAATATGTGGAGAGCTACAAGTGAGGAGGAAATTTAGTCTCCTTTCACCAAGTTCCCACTTTTCCACTCCAGTGTTTGATGGATATGACTCCACAGCAGCCCTTGGATCAAATGAGTGACCCCAAGGTGAGCATGGCACTATACAGCCTCACTACAAGCTCATTCAGCCATTCATCCACTGTAGACATCATTGAATCCATATTTTACAGGTGTCCCAAGGAATATTACTACGCTTTATAAATGTGTGTGTGCACATGTGTGTTTGTTAATGGAAGTGACTTGGACACTGTAGCATGCAAGAAACGATGGAGTAGTGCTCTTTGTTTCTGTATACTCTTACCAGGTTATTTATTTGTTTTTATAAAAAAAAAAAAATCAAAGTTGCATTCTGCATCACCTTGACACTCACTTACAGAAGCACAATATTTAAAGTGCCCGTTTTTCAAAAGCACAGAGTATTCACATTCCATGTGTGTTGTGGATGCATTTGGTATGAATGTTTGCAGATGAAACGAAAGAGAGAGGATGTCTTTAGAAGATGGTGCCTCTGCGGTGTTATTGGGGGGAGGGCGGTCATATCTATGTGTTGGTGTAGTGAATTGAAAATCAAGGTTTATAAGGGCACTGGCAGAAGACTCTCCTCTGCCCTTTCAAGATAATGAAAAAATTGGAGCTGGAATTAAAATCTGACCACTGCAAAAACTCAAAGTGCACCAAGGTAGGAAGATGAATAACCTTGTCCTACCACAAGCTGAATTCTGGGTATCAATGCCTTTTCAATTCACTTACATTTTGTAATCATCAAGGTCAAAAGGCAATTTCTGCAACCGCAGAAATAAATAAAACAGGTTGAGAGCAAATTAAATCGAAAGGGGAACAAAGTCGTGCCTCTAGCTAGTAACAAAAAAAAAAAAAAAAAAAGAAAACAAGAGGAGAAAATCGCACATGAAAGCTAATTTTAGATAACATCAAGCTTTCCTATTTGACTAATTGGAATACACTTTACTCCTTGTACAGAAATGCCTATAGCACTTTAAACATTTTGTGTAAAAGATTTTATTTTTGTTATTTGAAGCATCATTTTTCCCATCCATGACTGTGTCCAAGATGCTGATAGTTACTATGGTGGGTTAAACTGATTGTTTAAAATTATTGCATTACATTAACAGTGTGCTGATAGTAGCCTTTTATTTTCCTTTTGTGATACCACTTCGATTAATAAAAGCCTACATTTAACCCCTTGGAGCTCTACAAAAGTTTTTTTTGGGGGGGATTCTACTAAAGGTCTATTATTGCAAAGGTTAAAATTATTTTAATAGACAGGCACAAATCAACTGGCCAGTAAACAAACTCAAATGAGCTTGTTTAGCTTGAGTGCACCTTTGTGACAAACATAACTGTCAATATGGTTTATATATCTGCACCAGATAAAAGTGTGCAAAGATTCAGGCCAACAACAAAGCATTGCACTTGGTATTTATAAATAGTTGGAACAGTATTCAAAAATGCATATTTGTCGTATAACTTACCCCCACCCCCCACCACCACACACACACACACACACAGAAAATACAACTGGTTCTAAAACATAAGCAAAAGCTCTTTCTAAACATGGTGGGGAAAACAAATAAGAGTATTTCTGTGTTCAGATGGCATTTAGATCTTCCAAAACGTTTGAACATACATAGCTTGGTGATTTTTCATTTTAGAATATGCAGTATTTACTGGAATATTTCTATCCTGCTGTGGCTACTAATAAAAATAAATAAATCAACTCTACAAAGTCAGTAACAACTGTGGCTTTTGGAAACGAGTTGTTGGGGTTGAGTAGTTAATTCTTCAAGGTGACATCCAACCACAGCTACCGGGCTCTAAGCACACGGCCAGAAGGGGTCCCATTTGTCTCGCTCCTTTGTCGGAAAAACAATTCAACTAGCTTCTTGCACATTGCAAGCAGAAAAGAAAAAAAAAAGACAGAAATATAGACATTCTTTTATAAAGAGACGACATCAACCTGCTTCTAGTGCCCATGAATCTGTACTCTTCGCACATGATAGACTATTGGGTCCATTATGACAAATTATAGCAATACAGTAGATTTACTTCTGTTGAAGAAACTGTAACAATTTCTTGAAAGAAAACAAAAGGTAAGGAGGCTGTTCCTGTAGTGCAAAGCAAGTACACACAAGAAAGAGTAATGATATGTTTTAGGTCAATATTTTACACAGTGATACATTTTGGGAGGTGCACCTCCACAAGGCAAGTGTGAAACAATAGGTGTCATAACTGTCCTGTGCAGCGTATTCATCACCCCTCGTCCTGTAATCAGTCTCCTTCTCCCTCGCAAACATCGTCTACAAACCTGCGTTAAACGAGAAACCATCTTTCACTGTGGCACTAAAGGTTGGCTCCAGGATGGTGATGTCTCCCTCGTAGAAGCTGCTGGGTGTAGCTGAGCAAAACGCCTTCCTCAAGATGTTTTCAACTAAATGACAGCAACCTAAGCCTGGGAAAAAAAGAGTCTGTGCAACAAGAATTCAGAACATTAAGATGTTCATTCTACGCATGATTCATCTCTGGATGAAGTGTTTTGGTTGTAAAGATTTGCACTTTAAATCCCCCCCCAAAAATGCTGAAACGATATATAAAGTACCTGAACATTCTTCTTTAATTTAAAAACCACAAAGCAGCAAGTCAGTTATATATTTTATCATCACATTGCATTGGTAGGATTCTATTCGACATGACAAATGAAATGGTGTCATGCTAACAGCTGTGAACCATTTGAAAGGTACGTTGTGAAGTCACCACTAAAATATTTCCATAGATGATGGCCAGGAGAAGTTGACACTAGTCTTGTTATTCCCCATTGTACAGTCATACTGCAGCAATTATTCAAAATCTTTGATTATCCTCAGAGAAGCAATGCAATCATGGCTGAAAATCAATTTCAGGGACATCAGGAATAATCAAAAAAGCTAGCACTGTGCCAACAGGGCCAAGGGCTTGTACTTGAGAAGAGAAGCAAATTTTTTTCTCATCATCGTTTCGTTTTTCCTCTTGCTGTGGGTAATCAGCCAACAACACCAGAGAGCTTGCTGCGAGTCAGAGCCAGATCCTCATCCTGTTCAGAGCTGCTAGTGATGTGGAGCCAGGTAGCATCCAATTAGTGCTTCGTGCAACTTAATGCAAAGTGCTGGCTCTCAGCTCACCGAATCCAACTAGTTGTCATAGAATTTCCACACTTCTTCTGTCAAATTCAAGAACATTTGTTAATTTGCTTTGCCTTCTTGAGGCACCAGGAACTTAAAATGAGACATTTCCATCAACGCTGCATCGTATATGGCCATTTTCTGCTAAAACAGATTGGCCTGATTACTGATGAGACAGCGAGCATGTCACTGAAAGCAGCTTGATGCTTATTGACAAGTGCGTTGCCTTAGAAGCACATTTACTCCTTTACACAAAGAGCAATTTGTTATGGTGCAAGTTCCAAATCTCCTTAATAAATTTAAATCCAATAAAACAATCTTCAAATATAAGAACATGTACCATTTTGCTAAACAAAGCAGCATGTAAAATGTATTCATTGTGTTAAATCAATGGGTCTCTCCAGTCTTGATTTGCCCAGATGTTGGGCTTTTGCCACAAATGAGAGCAGATCAAATCTGATCCAAAGCCATGTTTTATTTTTCTTACAAGACAGATCTGCTCACTGAATCAGTCAATGATATGCCTGAGATATTACAAAGAAGAGCATTGATGATACGACTCCACATGCCATGTATTTCAGCACCTTCACTCCAGCTTCTTTTCTGTCTCCGTGCAGTCCGAGACTATAAACAGCTGTGATGATCCCCTTCACTGGCTGTGGTCTTGAGCGGTAATCAGACAGTTGTGTTCCACTAGTGTCTTAAAACATCTCTGGAGAAAGTTTTGCCCTAACCTTTCTTCTCTGTCAATGTTTCATGGGCACACTGCTCGTTTATTCCTAACTGTATTTGCAGACATTCAGCAGCAAACCAGTGGACAATCCATTCTATCACATTTCCTCCTCAATGTCTTCTCTTTCCCACTGCTTCAGTTTCAGTGACCCACATTGCATATGGAAGATGAATATGGGCTACCATCTGAGGTTCTGCCAAATACAACAAGAGACCAGCTTTTCAACCATGAAATCATCTTTGCAGGGGAAGAATTGAGAATTGTGGAAGATCTAGTAGCACATTTATCTTTGCAAAATTTCCTGAACTTGGTTTCATATTGAAAGTCATAAAGAGTAGGTAAAATGCTATCACAACAAGAAACTGTTGGTCTATTATTTTCTTTAATTCCTCTCTGGATAACCATCATCATTCCTCTAATCCTTGGGCTGCTCATCAAAGAACACCCACATAATCGTGAGATCTATAATGTACTTTTTATTACCATATTTTTTGGTCTTTAAGGCATTGGGATTTTTGCACAATTTGCATGTCCTGTGACTTATAGGCCGAAGCAACATATTTATAGATTTTTCCACTTTTTTAGACATGTTTGGACTGATGCGACTTATAGGGTGGTGCAATGTGTACGGCAGAAAATATGGTACCTTGTCTTGGTTATCTGTCCTTAAACTACTTGGCCCAGTAGCCTTGTGCACAAACACACACACAGACAAAACACCCTCTCTTCTGCAATTAACCCTGAGAACTAATAAGTTGTTTCCACCAAGGCTCCACTTTGGTTTGACACAACCTCATAGCCATCTTAGTCTCACAATAATTGGTATTTAATGCTCTCACTCAACCTTAGAGGTCAAACGGTAGTTTATCTTAGTGTGTGTGTTCGAAATGTTGGCCTGAACAGAATTTTAATTTAAAAAGAATTGTTCCATTGAATATAAATGCTACTAAACATAAACAAAAAGTGAACAGTACTAATCATCCAAGTTTTGTAGCCACCAATTATATAACTTCCTGTAACTTAATTTACCTGGGAAATCATCTAAATGTAAGCATTATAACATAAAAAAACTTAAATTATACATTTAATTTCTTATAAAGATGTGATCCACAGTATGTTCATTCTTCCAAAATATAAATATAGTCATAAAAATATACGTGTGTGTGTGTGTTCATTTTTTCTTGTACTTCTGTTGAATAGGTGGGTGCTGGAATAATTCAATTTTATGTTCAAAATAAAATAGCAATACAGCAGACAGAATATTAGTCAACTCTCTGAAGGTAACCCTCAGAGAAATATCTGTTCTCTGCAGTGAGACTATGTGTGATGATCTGCTGTGGTAATCTGGTGTTCCAGAGTCATGCCCTTTACTGTCCCTCTGTTATTTACCCACCAGACATCCACACTTTGATAAATGTTTAGTCTGACCTTCTAAATTTGTTTTCCTTCCTTTTAACTGTGATTTTTATTTCCCTTGGATAGACCAGACAGTGTCTGCATGCGTGTCTCCATGTGTGGGTGATTGGGTGTGTTTGCCTTTTTATCTGCTGAAAATAACAATAAATAATAAAAATCTTCCATAAACTTACAAATAAATGCATTCATTTAATATTACCAATAGAACAAACACCAGCCCAAAGGAATTAGAACAACTACAGTATTTGATGCAGCATTCTAACACCCACCGACTATCCATCAAGTGTGTGTCTCCCTAAATCTGGAAAGGGTTAAAGTCGCCACAGGCCAGAGTCAACATCGGCCACGGCTTGGCTGGCCGACTCAGCCAGATCGATATCTGCAAATAATAAATTAGCTCCCCAGAGGGGTCACACTAAACCTTCAGCAACACTGCCCTGGAAAAGTCCACAATTGGTGTGTGTGAGACTCAATAAGCCAGGTGAATGACTGTGCAGGGGCACATCTTTAGCACTCCATAATAGAAAATTAATGGTGCTCAAATCTGTGCTGAGGGCACCCTGAGGGTTACCTAATAGGCCTTGTTAGAACTGTCAGCTCTCTCAGAGTCGCCTAAAATATTGCATGCAAACAAGGGGAGCCAAAAAGAGATTAAAGAATGAATGAGCATTTGTGACTTCTGCATGACATCAGATTAGCTTGGCGTAAGGGTGGGTGAGGGTGAAGAACTTAAAATTAACAATCTTCACCTGATATTTAGCTTTGGAACAACATATTTATAGTAGGCTTTTCATATTAAAGAGAAATAAAATGGAATTTGAACAAATACACAGAAACTAATGTCAAAATCACGGCCTAACAAGACATCACTGTCAGGAAATATTAAAGTCAAATTAAGTTTGATGGTCCTAAAATAGAATACCTTACTTAGTATGCCTATATTTTTCCTTTCTTAGTTTGTGCAGAGATATTTTTCAGGCACCTTTAAATCAAAGGCTACAGCAGCCTGAAAAAATGGGTTTTAACATGTGTTTATATTAAATGATCATTAAATTCAGCATCACACTGATTGTAGTATTTTTCTGACACCTTTACACCTTTACCGTTACACCTTTGTTTACAAACACTAATTGAATATAATATATTTTAAAATGATATTTTAATGTCTCATAAAATATAAAATACTATCACTTTTCTCTTAACCAGGTATTTAATCCTTAACACATCTGTATGGCGGCTTTTGACTCTAACACAATTTTTTCACACTTGTTTTTCAGATTGTTGCTGTACAATTTCTACTGTGTTAAGAGTATGACACGGTATTATATGTGCAGCCATTCAGTCCATCTCAAGTACTCATTCACATTCTTTCAAAGTACCAAACATGTTTCTTGTTGAAATTGTATTTTCAGTGTGTATCTGAAATATCCAACTGGGATGTGTTTGCAGTACTCAACCCTTAACTTGCCCAATCTACAAGGAAGCAGATACAAATGCTCAGCAGGCTGTTAAAGAGCACTGAAAGCACACCTGATCACTAAATCAAACTTTAGAACTTCATAAACAATCATTAAATTGCACTTATAAGACACTTAGCAGCACTGGCACCTGATCAGATTCATCACAACTTAACATGTTGAGCATAAACTAAAAACATACACAAAACTTGTAATTCTCAGCAAGTGCACACTTGTGTAAGCAAATGCAACCTTCTATATATGTCTAAAATGCAAAGATTGATAAACCAGTGAATTATCATCAAATTTGTTTTCCAAACCCAGACACAATCTGCCAGTCTTTCTTCTCAATGCCATTCATTTATGCAGAACGATTAGGGGTGAACAGGATGTGTGGGGAGGGGTTATCCTCCACATTTCTCCTCCTATCACTCTCGTGTCTGGACTTCACTGAACTGTGTGCTGCGCCTACTATGAACTTACCCACATGCACTTGCATTGCTGTCCTCAAGCACAGACAGAGTTCATCCTTCTCCACAGGCCACAGGGATTATGATAGAACATTCTGAAACATGGTGGTAAATGAAGAGCTCCCCCCCCAAAAAAAAAAGTTCCCAGTGAGAAGAAGAAAACTCAGAAGCTCTGAGTTGCTCAGTTAAGTTGGTATACTGTACTCCACCAGTCTGGAAAAAAAAAAAAAAAAAAAATCTCCCAAACAGGCACAGCCAGAGTCGGTCCTCTCAGTGTAGGTGAAGAAAGAACAACGCTAACAACAATGGAAACAAGAAAGAAACAGCAAACTCCTTCATGATGCTGAGCTGTGTAGATCTGATGTTTTAAACTCCCTGTGTGGATGTCTATCTGTCTGTATGTGTTCATGCCAGTGCCACAAAGAAAAAAAAAATGAAACAGCCTATGAGAAGAAAAGAAAGCCTGGTTCCTCATCATGCGCTTGTTAGCTTGTCCAATCTATGGCAATCAGCACAGTCCCAAGGGTTGAAAGACACGAGAAGCTGGGGAAAGGAAAGCCGAGGCTGAGGAAAAGATCAATACTGCACTGTGAAACAAGAAGTGTGGGCTATTTACTCTCCATTGATCTGATGATGCTGAAGAAACACCTCACTCGGCTATTAAATTGAGGGTATACGTCTACTTCGGTGGATTTTTCCCCCCTTCCTGTTTCTCTGTCTTTTTTCACCCTGGGGTCAAGATTAAGTTAAAAACATCCACAAACAAACAAAAATGGATTGCTTGGGCCAGAAGAAGTAATTAATCTGCATTAAAATGTCAAGGGAGCCAACACCAGTGGCCTGTCTTAAGTTTAGCTAAAACCAACAGGAGACTTGTGGTTGTGTATGACAGACTATTAAAAGACAAACAATAAAAGAGAAAAAAACAGCAACTTGATTTATGGTCTAAAAATGCTGCACAGAATGAACTTTAAGGTTATACCTGCAGCTCGTGTTGAGAAATCAGATTTATATTCTGCACCCATTGATGGAGCAGACATTTAATTATGATTTGTGGTCAAGATGGACATATAATTCATCACTGTCTGAACTATGTTGTACACATTTAGAGACCTAATACAATGTTGAATAAGTCAGAATGTCTTCAACTAATTTTTGATCCAAATATTTACATTATTTTACTTTAAATAATGGCATTGAGACAAAATACAAGATCATGCTGGAGCAAGATCTTCTGACAAGTTTCTAAATTTAAAGAACACAACTATAAAATGAAACTGTATACTCTAGTGATTATTCAAACAAAATTTATGTTCAAGATTTTATTGAACACAAGTTTTTGTTGTTTTGCTTTGTTTTGTTTTTTGAATATCCGGAGGACCAGATTTAACTTTTTTAGACAAGTTTTTGTTTGAGAAGAATATTTCATAGGAAATCAACTAAATAATAAACAATTGGTTCAGTAATCTAAAAATGTGAGCAACTTTTAAATGTATGCACTTTAGTACACTTAATATACAATTTTAATGTAAAACCTACAGTACATCACCATACAAGTTGACCACAACTGCAATTTACTCCCAAGTCCCAAAGAGGGTAAAAAAAATAAGAAAACATGTTTTAAATTCAAACAACACATAACTGAAACAGGAAAAAATGAAGAACAGATCAAAGAAAATATTTGAAAACCATCTTGTGTATGTTTGCTTCTTTTATATTTAGACCTAAATATGTTTTATTTTATGACCTGACCGACAGTTGTTTACTGTAATTTGAGTTTGATCATTAAAATAGAAAACATTGTCCCTTAATACATGCATGCATAAATTTCTCACTGGTACATTTTCATCTTTAAATCACTTCTTGGTCTGCTGTCTTCTTACATCTCCTCTTATGACACTGCATGAATGCAGCTACAGCGTGCGCTCTCAGGACATTATTACCTGCAGTGTTCCCTCAGTGAGGACTGAACTAGGAAAAAGGGCCTTCTCCTACTCTGCTCCTGTTTCCTGAAATATCTTGCAAAAAGATGTGAAGCTCTCGACCTTGACCTCTCTAAGTGGCTTCAAACATCTGCTAAGTTCATGGGAAAAACCAATGCAGACATGTTCCTGTTTTTAGTTTTCTACATTGATTTACAATCTAGCTGTTTTTTGTTACATTTTCGTCAAATATTATTTTATTTTTCACTTGTTATTCTCAGTTTGTATGCATCCTTTATGATTGTCTATTGTTGTCTTTGTTGTCCACTGTTGTCATCACGCTTTGTTAAATCAGGTCTCTCTTGTAAATGAGTCCCCGAGGCTCAATGGGATTAACCTGCATAAACAAAGGTTGAATGAAAAATACCTGTGCTTTTAATTAAGTTGAGCCTGTGATCAGGAGTTCACAGGCTCCTATCCTCAAACCATCACAACTGACTTTGAATGGGAAAAGTCACATCTACCTTCTCCCTCATTTGCTCCACTCCGTGCCCTTGAGCAAGACTCTTAACCCTTCAGTTGCTCCCCCGGTACCCTAGATGGTAGCCCTTTGCTCCGTACATGTGGCCCGGGGTATCTTGATGCTTGCGTCAGGAAGGTCAGTTGGCATAAAAAAAATTGCAAAATGTTCAAGCGAGATTGCTCACTGTGGCGACCCCCTGAAGAAGGGAGCAGCCGACAATAGAAAGAATTTAAAAAATCCTGTATTTTGAATTGTGATTTTGTATCTTAATATGCTATTTATAGAAATAGGTACCCTTTAAACAAAGTTTGAGTGCAGAAAATGAAAGTAAAAACCACAACAATTTATGTATTTTAAAAATAACTGAGCCAGTGTTCAGCTGACTTATTAAAGACAAATTAAGTTCTAACCAAACCCCAACATTAACGTAATTATTTCAGACCTGTTAGTTTTCAAATTTGATTGAACCGAGTTCAACAAACTGTTACTCATTTTCTAGTAAAACTATTTCAGTTGAGTTTATCCAACATGTGAATGTATTTTTGAGTGCAGAAAGCTGAAAAATGTAATCACTTGGTGTGAAACTCCTTTTCCCCTTCACACCTTTCTTTGCTTTTCTTCAGCTCCTCAGAGAAGAAGCCTTATTGACTGTGAGGCTGTATTACAACAAGAAGTCTCTAATGACTCCCTGAAGACCTCTCTATCCTTAGTGCCCGCCCTCTGTCTCTCCCTTTCTGTCTCACTCTGTGTGTCTCTCCGTCTCTGCTTGCTCTTCGGGATCCAGTTCAGCAGCTAATTAACCCTCTCTAATAGCGTAGATTACATTAGCTTTGAGCGGCTCGTACCCTCCACCGGACTCACACTGCCACACAATGAACCCAGCCTTGCTTTACAAATCTCTCCCCCTTCACAAGAACACAATTATGAATTCAAACAACTTCTTATACACACTCACTCATCCAGGGACAGAAGCCCTCCTCTGCAACCGCCCCATTCCTCCCCTTCCACCACATCTCCCAGGCCTTCTTACAGAAAGTAATGAGAACTGAAGAGAGGAGACCACACAACAAGACGGGCATGAAGAGAAGAGGGATGTTGAAGGGTGGGGGATAAGGAGCCCCTATTGGGTAAATCAGAGGTCACTATAGGTGTTTCATTGGGTGAGCCTACAGAAGCCCCCGATAACCCTTCATTTTAACGTTCCCATTCAGAGTAAAATGGAATCTTAATTACCATGAACAGACAGGACAAGAAGGGGAATACCAGGACCAAATGGAGCTTTATACCATAAGTGGTGAAAGAGAGGGAATTAGACGCCATGAAAGAAAGACTTAAGCCAATGGAAGCTGTTTTCTATACACTGACAAAATGGCTAGAAAATTAAAATTCTTAATGACAACTTAGGAAAGACCTACCATGTCTAAATTCCTATTAGTAGAATATGATTTTTATATGCAATATTCAGTACCTTGGTTAAATAAGTAACATGGTACCTTGACTCTTTAGTCGTCAAACTAAGCTGTACACTATTAGGGTTAGGGTTCAACCCCAGTTGGTGTTAAAACCAGTGCTGAAGAAAAGGGGAAAAAAAAGAGGTACATGAAAAATACGTTTTCATTTTTTTTGGATACAGTGCTTAATTGTGTTTTTGGATAATGAGTTTAAGTAGACGTATAGTTATAAAAACCATCCAAAAAAGAATTACGGTATATGAAAAAAAAAACTGTATGTAATCTATTCTGTTCAACAATAAATTGGTACAATTGTAGTAAAAGGACATTCTCATGTTTCTTTGTCCGAGTAAGTAATTTTCCTTCTGTCCCTTTTCTGTTAGGCTTGCCATAGCAGCATTTTCTAAGACATAGAACACTCTTCTTTCTATTTCAATAGGACAGCTCATTTGCTAGACTCTCAGCTTAAACTGCTGACTGGATTTTTCAAGGCTGTGTACTATGGGAGTGTGCATGTGTGGAAGCCTGTGTGTGCAAACGCCTGTGCTAAAAAAAGGAAGAAAAGACAGAACTTTATAAAAGAAGGGTAGGAAAATGGAAAGAAATGTTGAGAGAAAGAGAGAACACATTGTATCATTAAAGTACTCAGAGATCATTAGATATATAACCACTCTACTATGCAAGGTCAGGGCTGCTGTATTTTTTTAGGTCGGCAGAGGAGCAGTAAAACCAGTCTAATCAGCCACTTCTCATTCCCCGCTTCTCCTCTTTGTATCACTCTCTTCCTCTTCCAGGGACAAGTTAGTGTGGATTATATCCCAGTTTGTTCATGCTCCTGTATGTATTTACTAACATCATCAAGGCTCATGGGCCAAGGACATGGAAACCGCATAAAAGGCATTAAAAACCTGTGAGTGAGACACCGGCCTGATTGTCAGGGGCAGAATTTGGCTTCAAGATTCAATACGATGCTACTTTAACAGGAGCAATAAACTGTCTGACTATTAAGCATTTTTATTAGACTGTCGTTTAAAATCAAGTTCAGCATCTGTGAATATGCCTGCATCAATGTGGAAGTTCAGGTCAGTGTGTTCAAGTTGGAACACAAACAAATGTGTATAAATACTATTTTTCTGCTATGGGGGCAAGAATGTTGAAGATGTTTATCTAATAGTGAATGTGTTTGATTTGGTAGTTTCCATTGATATCTTTCTTGTAAAAACCTACGATTAAGTTTATGTTCCACCAACTTTTGCTCTTTTCGGCAGCTTGTTTGATGATGAGAGTTACTGAAATGACAAATTCAAAAACAAGTTATAGATTGACTAATCACCTCGTGACCAGCACTAGGTTACTGGCTTATGCACTTGTTATGGTTTATGCTTGCTGTCTAATTTTCTTACCGTTTTTAGGATTGTCCTTGAATCATGTTACTCGTTGTTTTAATTTATTTTAGCTAATAAAATTACTGGATTTATCTACCTTTCTCCTTCTGCCTCCCTTGCCCTTGCTCGTTAAATTTCCACCATCCACCACCTAATCTTATTTCCTTAGATTTTTTTTTTTTTTTAGTTTGTTTGATGTTTTTCTCATCTTCAGGGTATGACTGAGCAAACAACATACAGTGTCTGTAAAAAAGTATTCACCCCTCAGATGTTTTACACTTTTATTGCTATTATAAATCAGTCAAGGTTAATATAAATTAATCTCACATTACATTTTGATTGGAGTTGTTTAAACAGCTTGTGGAAGATTCAAGTGCTTCTCGGCATCTGGCCCTGGCAGACTTCTAAATATAGATGGTAAAAAGAATGCCTCAAAATGTAGGGAAATCCTGGAGGACAATCTGACTGTAAAATAACTTTGTTGTATGAACAGTCTCTCCCATCTCCTGTGCTGAAACATGTGATTCAGAGAGGTCACAGGTGTCTTGGTTGCTTCTCTTGCTAATCTCCTTCCTGCAGTCATTCAGTTTGTGAGGACAACATGCTCCTAGTAAATTTACTCATGTCCCATATTCCTTCCATATCTTGGTGGTGAATTTAACTGGGCCTTCGAAATCCTTTTTGATCCATCCCCTTTTAAAGGAGTACATTTTTATGCAACAACTTATTTTGCATTACATACTTATTTAAATTCACTTGGTCACTATATATGTATATATATATATATATATATATATATATATATATATATATATATATAAAAAAAAGGGGGGGGGGGGTCATCAAATCTGCATCAACCATGACCGAATTATATTGGCTTTTGCCCCGAATACACACAATGCAGATACCAAGAACAGTGTCAACAGAATATCCATCCATCCATTATCTTTTACCCGCTTCTTCCATTTTGGGTCACAGGGATCACCAGTGCACATGTCCGGCAATCACTGTGCGAGGGGCGGGGTACACCCTGGATGGGTTGCAAGTCCATCACAGGGACACATAGAGACAAACAACCATTCACTCTCACTCACACCTAGGGACAATTTAGAGTTACCAATCAGCCTAACATGCATGTTTTTGGTCTGTGGTAGGAAACCGGAGTACGCGGAGAAAACGCACGCATGCACGGAGAGAACATGCAAACTCCACCCAGAAAGGCCCCTTGACTAGTATTTGAACCAGGGACCTGCTCGCTGAGAGGCAGCAGCTCTACCAGTTGCGCCACTGTGCTACCGTCAACAGAATATTAAAAAGTAAAAAATAAATAAATAAAACAAAAACAGTGAAGAAAACACTTCCCATCTTTATACTGTATACTAACCGTATTGGAGTAGAGACTTAACAATCGCCTGCCTGAAATGAGATTAGAACACCAAAGGGAAACGCAAGAGGCAAACGTGCGGCTGTGTTTAAAAGAATGCCTCTGTAGCTCTTGACCATCTCATTAGGCTAATGTTTTTTATAAGGCACTTGAAATGCCAAGGCATCAGTGGATTTAGTGTAAACTTAAATTCCATTACCTGGCAGGCATTAATTGCTCACTGAGCCCAGAGATCTTCCCCCTGGGGCTGCTATGTTTCCTCTCTGTCATCTGGCTAACTATTCTGTCTAGACTAACTTAGAGCTCCATAATCCACCATGGGGATCAATAAACTGCACATAATTCAGCTCCAATAATGAGCTTTCACTTCAACACAAGCTCCAGCCCACTTCCCAAGGAACCGACAGGGGCGTAAAATGATAATGTAATTATTAAAAGGACAGACAAAGTGAGTAAGCACTTTCACACAGAGAGGGAGGGGGTGAGCTTGGCCTCAATTAGACACACTTAAAACTATCATTGTTATTCGAGACAAAGCTAATCAAGGAGGAGATACAGGGGGATCCATTTCAGCAGGTAATAGAATGACGCTCGCTGACTCTCATTTCCCAAAGCTCGTGATGTCATAAAGGCTGCCCTGTGGTCACACATGAGTGCACACTCTTTAATGGAGTGCAGTAGATGTGGTTTCTAATCAGTGAGACAAAAGAGTGGACTTGTGATGGACAAGTATGAGATTTTATCATGATGGCAACTCTTAAAACCATATGTGCAAGATATCATTTTACACTTGTAGTTTGCAGTGCTGGTTCAAGAACAGGACTTAGGAGTTCTTCTGGGCTGAAACTGAATCATCTTTATTTAGAATGGACTATGTAAATATCTTAAATGTGAAAGGATGTTTATGCGCAGATTAAATTTCCAGCTCCATTTAGAGACCAGCAATGGAGATTTACTGTGTAAAAAAGTAAATTTACCCTGGGGCCTTATCTGTTTACTACTGTTTCTCTAATTATATGCATCCTTGAGCCCCAGTGAAATCAAGGGAAGCTGGTTTGCTTTTACACCCAACTGCTCTTAATTCCTCTGTCGGCTTTGGGAGGTCCAGGGTGGATAAATCAAGCTTTTACGGAAGAGTTGCTCCTACTGTTTATCTGCTGGTGACATTTGCTGCACGGCCCCAACTGCACCGTAATTACCCCACTTATTCACTAAACAGGAATCATGCCTGGCAGGAACCCCCTGCCACAAAGGTTGCAGGACTTTGGGCTATATTCAGCCTCCAGAGTTCAATGGCCATGGCGTCATGAAAGGGCTCCATTCATTTGAACAACAGCATGGGTTCACTTTAGCATGCTCTAAAAGAAGATATGGGCTTAACTGACTCGCCTCAATAGCCACAACAAAGAGCATCATGGTTGCTGTTGATGAACAATTTACATCAGGATGCACATGCTTTCTTAACATCTAGCACACCTTGGCACACTCTGAATGTCACAGTTCCCTTAGTAGAATGACATTTGGAATAAATCCTCCTGCCCCAGGAGCCGACACAATGGGAACGGATAGTTCTGCATATCTCAATGAGATAGACTGTGGAGGGAAAACTACCATAAAAATCCACACATCAGAATAATTTTATGTTTTAATATAATTCCAAATGGAACAGCATGGCTACTTTGACAAATTTGTTTAAAAACAGAATTAGCCCTGATGCTATTTGTGACTTTATCTTGTAGTCGCTGCTTTTGCAGATGGATCGCAGTGCTCAGAGCTTGAAGAAACATGCTCCAAACAACTCAACAAAATTAAGTAATAAAACAAATCTAGGGATAGTGCCTCTCTTTTGCTAGTTGCACAACTCTTCAGCAGCCTACAAAGATCTGCATAGTCTTATCTGTGAAACATAGTAAGAACAGATGGATGACAAGTGACAAAGGGATATTTGGTTTAGGTTGTGTGGTAATGAGTGTCATGTGAATGCCACGTTCAAATTTCAGATGGCCTCTCCTGATCCTGAAGCAGCAATCAACACTGGGCCATCTGCAACATTGCAAATTAGCATAATTGGTGTATATTTCATGCTTATAGGGAGTACATTTTTATCCACAATTCTTCCTCCTTAACAAGATAAGCTGTGGAGATACAGAGAAAGCAACACTGTTGATTAGACAGACTTGTCTTGTTGAAAATGGATGAACTGACAATCAGAGTTTAGTGAGTGGCCAGGTGTTGGGGTCAGAGGGCAAGTAGGGCAGCGTGCATCTAAACTCAAGCACCTTCACTACACCTGGAACTACAGCTGAAGAGATTGACAGTCTGGCCACCTTGTTAGACAGCTCACAGACAGAACACAGTCAACACTTGTGCTTCTTACAGCTGCTTTCACAGAATAAATTGAACTTGATTGGAATTAATCACTCAGAACGTTGAGCAATTTGCAAATATCAGGGAAAATATTCAAAGAAATATTCACAGCAGATTGTGAGCAGGGAGCAAAGAGAGAAACATGTCAGTCTAACATAGCTTGATGATATTTTTTTTGGCCCAAGAATATTATTTGTGTGATCAAGGAACAATGACTTAAGCAGAATTATTTTACATGTTCACAAGTTCAAAGATGGTTCAAATATTTTGACGTGGGGATCTGTGAAAATATTATTATTAACTATTGTCTTAAATGTTGTAGATAGATATTTGAACAACCTGAATTTGGAGAAAAATGAAGATTAATTCTGCTTAATTAGATTATTCTATATTATTGTGCTAGCAGATAGGCCAAGAAGTCATAAGTGGATTGCTGCATCTTGAAATTACCTCAGAATGAAATACTTCAAGAGATTAACGCCAAAGCCAGTTTATTAACCTTTACACCACATACAGTTTAGCATTACATAGATTTTCTGGCAGAAAAAAAAAATATATATATATATATATATTTGACAGAAGTGTCTCAGGCTTCACCAAAGTGCCACAGCTAGTAGCTGCTGCCACTATTTGCACCAGCAAAGCTAAAAAAAAAAAAAAAAAAAAAAAAAAGACTACCAGTACATATAAACAATTTTACTATGCACAATAAATGGCAATTCAGTTCATCCATCCATCCATCCATCCATCCATTTTCTTTTACCAGCTTCTTCCATCTTGGGTCCCGGAAGTCATTGGTGCCCATGTCCAGCAATCACTCTGCGAGGGGCGGAGTACACCCTGGACAGGTCTCCAGTCCATCACAAGGACAAATAGAGACAAACAACCATTCACTCTCTCACTCACATCTAGGGACAATTTAGAGTTACCAATCAGGCTAACGTGCATGTTTTTGGTCTGTGGGAGGAAACCGGAGTACCCGGAAAAAACCAACGCATGCACGGAGAGAACATGCAAACTCCACCCAGAAAGGTCCCCGGACCAAGAATTGAACCAGGGTAACCTGCTCGCTGAGAGGCAGCAGCGCTACCAGTTGTGCTACTGTGCTTTCCCAATTCAATTCAATTCAGTTTATTTATATATCACCAAGTCATAACAGAAGTCATCTCAGGCCACTGAACAAAAATGTTCACATACAAGATAAATGCCAAACAGTAACGTTATCTGAGGAAGAAAGAATGGCAGCAGATTGCGTTGTGTTTTCATTTTATCACAGTCTCCCATCCTGAGCTAGCACAAAGGCAACAGTGGAAAGGAAAAAAATCCCTCATAACAGGAAGGTGAAACAGACAGAATGGCAGGTCCAGCAATGTAAAGGTCTATGAAACAACATTCGCATGAACCACTATAGCTTTTTAAGATCTGAGCTGTTTTAAAACACTGACAACGCACTTTGTTTTTAACACTGCTAAAACAAGTTTTAGCACATCAATCTGATGAGAAATACAATATTTCTACAAACTGAGATTGTTCTATCAGCTTCCTACAGCTGGTAGGATAATATTTCATACCATTTTCACAAAAAAAAAAAAAAAAACACTTCAAAGAACTTGAGTATATCTTTAACTTTGAGACTCTTGTATACAGGATGATAATGCACATTGACTGCCTACTTAACAAAAAAAATCAATTTTATGATTTTATTTAGCTTACATTTTGTAGTTACAATCCTACAGAATACAAACATTTGGTTCACATGTACATACAGTATGTGTACTTGTACAGTACAGCAATGGACACATACTGTAGTTTGAGTTTGCTCACTAAATTAAGTTAACTTAAAGAAAAATTCCAGTAGTCATTCAAGTTAGCACAATTTATTCAAGATGAACCCACCATACATTTTACATTTCTCTCCCTGTGTACAACATGAAAAGATGAAGAATGCAAACTGCCTAATTTTAAACTTGTATCTAATTGTCTCCCGTCATGGGTCTAGGCCAGGGCATTGTTGCTTGAAGAATAAATTGGGTAATTCAATTAAAGTGCTTTCCAAAGACACATTGTAAGGGATGGAGAATGACTCTAACCCAGGCCTGAACTCTGTGCCCCCCCTCCATCGCGCCGCTTGCCTGACAAATGGATGGCAGTGTATAATTGAAACACATTGCAGCCAGCATAGGTCAATAACATCACTCTCTCTGCTCACCAGCACCAGATTAACAGACTCTATTTTATCTTCCCTCAGCCTGTCCCAGCTTGACAGAGCAGGAGCGTCAGCTGCTTATCCATAAAAGAGCCCCCTTATCTTGAAAATAAACAAATACATAAGATGCAACAGCCTGCTGTCTGTCCAAGCAGTCAGGGGCTTCGAAGTTTAAGACAAACATGAGGGAAGTTTTAATTTAGAACATCGTCATATGAAACTAACCAAACGTATGCATTCATCGTTGGAAAATTGGACTATATATATATATATATATATATATATATATTTGTTTTTACCATAATTGTGTGGATTTTTTATAATACTATTTTCCTTATTTTTTATTTTGTTTTTGGGGACCACTTTTAAGACCAGTGCCATAATAACTTTTGTCCAATGTGACATTAACAGTTTTGATGAGAAATGTTACTTCTGTAGACATTTAATGCAAAGCCATGACTGTTTATGCATGATAAACACTAAGGATTAATTAGCTTAAGCACAAGTGTAATATGAAGCTCAAATGGGTGATTATATGTATTTAAGCCCAAGCATAACAAATCTACTGGCGTGAATTAATTTGACAAACAAATGAGAAAAGACGGGTTAAGGTTCAAGGGTAGAAAACTATCTCACATTCCTCTCTTTGTACTTCCATATAATTATATGTTGGGCTGGACAGAGTTAATTGAATCTGGTCCATTGATTTTGTTTACAGTTTAGCCATACGAACCAGAAGCAATCATTTTTGACTTTCAACATCAGACTAAATGAACACGTAGCCTCAAAGTAATTTCCTATAGGGCGCTGTGTGTAGTGAAGTGCATGTTTGTGTGACTGTTTATGTGCCACGGCATTAAGGCTTGTGTTTACACGTTTGCCCACATGGAATGCACACAAATTAGCCACGGATGGATATTCAATTAAGTCCTTTGTCAGGAGTCTCTGTAGGGGCGGAACAGGATGAACAGTACAGTAATCCGTGATGCACGACAAGGTGGCAGCTCTATTGTCTGTGTGACAGACAGAAATTATTTGCAGGCATGCTCGACCAACAGATTAGACCACTGTTGGGAAGCGCGATAACATGGCAGCCAGCAATGTGGAAGGTACCTCTTTTTCCAGTTTAAACAATGCCTTTAATCCATTCCCGTCTCATAATCATGTTGCTTGACATTACTTTTCTAACCCACACAGTGATTTTCTTGAGTCTTTAGCTTACTTGCTCACCCCCTTTCATTAAGAGGAAGGCTTATAGCAGAAAAGACATTATGATGTAAATTAATTTGTCCATTGTGGTAAAAACCCAAAGCTAAAGTCAAAGTCATTCACTGGAGCATTATAAAATCAGAGTATTACCTATTTTGTTTTACTTTTCGTCTTTGTTTTCCATTTTGCTTCCTGTCTGAGTATCTCCCAGCAAGATACGCTATATTTTTGTGTTAAATTCAGTGTTCTGCTCATCTGTCAGCCCTATGTCCCATCCTTCCTGCCATCACTGCATGCTATTTAGTATTTAGTATGTATCATTGGAAAATAAACTTGGTGAGGTCATTTTTTACTAAATAAAACATATGGATGTAAATTGAAGAGGTCTGACCTTGAACATATACAAATATTGTATTGACAACAAAACAATGCATCTTTCAGATTACAGTAAATAATACTTCTATATGTGCACTTTTTTATTTTATTTTACTAAAATAAAGTATTTACCCAAGGTTCACTCTGTTTAGATTTGATTAGTGTTCCTTTTACATTTTGCTATCTTTACTGTCCTCAGAAATCTTAACATTAGAGATCTGTCATAAGTTATTTAGATTTTTGCAGGTAATGCTGAAGTAAAACAAATAATGTGTCTAACAATGTATTCAAATATAGCATCACTGGTAACAATTCAGACCTATTTGTGACACTGTTTGTTGGATAGTACCTCGAGGATAGAAAATAACTTAACTTTCTTAAAAAAATAAATACAGAGCTAACAAAAGGGCTGACACTGCAGCACAACTTGCAACAAACTGGAGATCACCACAAGGAGGACTAGAGACACAGGGAGGCACAGAGAGAAACAGAACATGGCATGACAGCCAAACAATGCCCCACTGAGGAATAAATGAGGTCTGAACAACGTTATGAACTGGGGCTAAGGAGGGAAGTGGCTGCAGCTGTGACAGATGAGACAGAGAGCAGGTGTAGATGGGCATGGCAGGCTGACTGGTAAAACACTGAGGGACAAGAGCTGACTGAGGAACAGAACATTTCTGATGGCAGAGAAACACAGAGGAACAGAATAAAGCACAGAATAAACAACCTAAATAGCAAGTAAAAACGAAACACATAAAGATCATCAAAACCGATCCTGACAATTTGTCTTGTTTATGCATCACAATCAGTTTGATAGTAGTTAGTATATGTAAACAAGGCCATGTTGGCTTTCTTCTATATATTAATAAAAAGGTTACAAAAAACGTGTACTGGAAGCTACATGCAAGTGTTTTAGGAAGCAGCAATCGGCAAACATCCTTAAACATCACCGCTGTGGTACCAGAAGGTTTTACAAACAGCTGTCTGTTCCAGGGGCAACTGCCTATTTTATATTTGCTTAAGTGAAACTGATTATGGCCAATTAGATGCCCATTAATTGTGAAAGCATGAGATGCTGCCAGCTGTTTACATGGGAGAGAAAAATAGCCTCTCTCATTCAAGTTTTCCCTCAAAATGAACAGCACAGTCTCATTAAAATGTATCCAAGTTCTTACTGTAATGCTGACAATAAAAACAAAGTATTTTATGTGGACACCTTTTTCAAGAACATTGCTAATGTGTAGACAAATATAGCTTCCAAATTATTATTTTAATCCAAGTTAAAATACAAGAATAATAAACCAAATTACTTATATTGCTTCATGGGGATGTAGACTTTTAAAAATGGTGTCATAAAAAATGTTCAAATTAAAATTAAAACAAACAACAGCATCAAAACCATTTCAGTTCTTTGTTTAAAGCCTATAACCTAAATAAGCAGAATATTACAGCTATGCAAGCACTGAATTTTTGATGAATGGTTGTTAGCTGCTCAGGCAATCTGGACAGCTTTAACCTGACCCCATAACAATAGTCCAGGACCATCGGTCTGTGCCCCAAACAGGCAGAAAGCGCTGAATGTAGTCTTTTCAGGGGGTTAGCAGCTGACCCTGGCACAGCCAGCTGGGCCTCAAAGCAGCACACCTTTATTCCCACAAGCATTTGCTAAGCCCAAGCAATGACTTCAAGGAAGAAGCATCTGTTGCAACTGTCATTAGTTTACCTCTGACCCTTTTTCTGAGCTGACCCTATTAGAGGAATAGAGACTAAATGTAACCCGTCTCACCTCCAGACATGGGATCTAAGCTAGCTGATGTTGCAGTTGTGTGCAGACTGAGGCAATAAGTACCATTCAAAATGCCAAGTGAAGTTCTGCAAAGGAATGTAGTGAAGACAAATGAATGTTGAAATGGAGGGAAATTATTCATCCATTTACAAACCCTACTAGCGCATCACTGTTATTCTATTTGTCTTTCACCACTTAAACTCTAAAATCATACAGAGTACTGCAACCATTTTTCTCTCTCTTTCTCTCTCTCGCTCGCTCTCTGGTTTGTTGCCTCACTTTCACAAAATAACACATCATTGGACAGATAGCATAAATTCTGCCCACGGTAATCCCAGCACCTCCGGTAGTATCACTCATTCAATTTCAGCCACCAGCTACAGCAAACATTACACACCGCGCTGACATTACCAGCTGAACGGAGGAGAGGAGAAAAAGGCTGCAGCCATCATGTCATGATGCCCCTGTTATTGTGACAGATCAAATTTAGTGCTTATGTATGTGCGTGGGGACATGAGTGAGGTTTGTGAGGCGTTTATGTGCTGCCTAACTTACTATAGAGTGTCTGATTTAAGCCAGTACTTTAACCATAGATACAGTACTTCTTCTACTGTAAATGTTTTAAGGTAGGTTAGTTGATTTATCCAACAAAGCTAAATCAGGTCATCTGGACAGTTTTTTTTTTATTTTTGTTGAGATGTTTCGTCCTTCATCCAAAGGACTTTATGAGTCCAAGGAGCCACAACAAACACAGTCCCACAAGCATCACACTCACATAGCAGGCCAACTAGTTTGCTGGTTATAAGATGTTTTCTGGGGCCCTCCCTCTCCCCTGTCAAGTCCTCTGAGGTAGCCATAGCCAAAATGGTTCAAAACATCAAAGTTCATGCTCAATAATCCAGGTGAGGACCTGACTTAACTTTGTTGGATTTTTTTACCTGGTTTATCGAGTATAAACTCTGATGTTTTGAACCTCTTTGGCTATGGCTGCCTCAGAGGAGTTGACAGGGGAGAGGGCGAGCCCCAGAAAACATCCTATCACTAGCAAACTGGTTGACCCACTATGTGAATGTGCTGCTTGTGGGACTGTTTGTTGTGGCTCCTTGGGCTGATGAAGTCCTTTGGATGAAGGACAAAACATCTCAACAAAAAAAAGAAACCGTTGAGATGACGTGAATGAACATTATTGGATTGTTTTACCTGGATTACTGAGCATGAACTTTGGTTAGTAGATTTACATTAAAACAAAACTCCCACCTTTCAGCGAGAAGGTTGCTGGATCAAATCCCAGCCGAGGACCTTTCTGGGTGGAGTTTTCTTATTCTCTCTGTGCATGAGTGGGTTTTCTCTGGGTACTCTGGTTTCCTCCTACAGACCAAAAACATGTTAGGCTAACTAAATTGTCCCCGGGTGTGAGTGTGAGTGGTCTCTAAGTGGTCCTGTAATAAACTTGCGACTTGTCCAGGGTGTACTTTGCCTCTTGCACTATACTGTGATGGCTGGACATGGGCACAAGTGAGCCCCACGACCTAAAAAGGAAGAAGTGGATAAAGATAATGGATGGATGGATGAATAGTAGATAAATTACAAAAATCTAAAACGACTACATGAGGCAAAATTAATTACAAATCACGCATACCTCAATAGATATATACAGTATAATTCTGGATTGTATATGGGATGTTTAGGCTGCTTGGTTAAAATTTTCACAGAATATTAGAATTGTTACCAACGCTTTTTTTTCTTCTGTCTCAGCTTGATGGGGCATAGAATATGCACTGCTGGTCTTTGAGAAAAGAATAAGATGAAGAGATTGTAAGGCTGCCTTTTTAATGGTCAGGAGTGACGTTAAATCCATTGACTCAAGCCTCTCCCTCATGATACTGGATCTACTCCACATAACTGGCCATATTTCAACTCATTTGGCAGTTTGAGGTCTCAAAGGTGTGGGATAAAAAGTATGAAGGGGCCTAATGGCAGATGGAGCGACCAGCTGAAGGCAGCTTGAACAAGATCTCCACAGGAGAACATTTTGAGAGCAGATCCTGGAAACAACAACAAAAAATACATTACTTACTGAACAGGAGAATAAGGCAGTTTTAGGCCCCAACTATACAACACTTAATATTTTATAACAATAAAAATTATTTTCATTTGGCATGGTGCTAAGAATAATTCATAATAAAAATAATCAAATACCTATGCCTTGTAACTAGATAACAACAATGTTGACATTATTGACACACATCAAAAAGACAACCATTCTTATTTGAGTAAAGATTCTTGCAAATCAACATTAGCTTGTTTGTTTCTATGACATCATTTAGTAGTTCCTTCTAATCTTTGGAAGCTTCAAGAAGCTCAAAATTAAATGGCAACTAAATCAGGACTAAACAAGACAAAGAAAAAATATATATACATTATACTTTTTTTCTTCTTTCGGCTGCTTCCTGCGTTTGGGGTTGCCAAGTCGCACAAAGACTTGGCAGTTATTTTTTTACGCCGTATGTCCTTCCTGACGCAACCACAGACCACCGAGCTACCACAGCCCTCTGTGTGGAGCAGAGAGCTGCTATCTAGAACACCTGGAGGAGCAGATGGTGGGGGTTAAGGGCCTTGCTCAAGGGCCCAGAGTGGGACGAATGAGGGTGGGTGCTTCAACTACTCCACCCACATTTTTGATAATGTCGGTACGAGGGCTTGAACTGGCGATCTTCCAATCACAGGCCCACCTTCTCTAACCTCTGCGCCACCACTCCCTCTACAAAGTAAAGAATAATAAATGAATAAAAAATAAATAAAAATACAGTTTTTAAAAAAAAAGTTCCATTGTTGTTTTGGTTTCTAGCATGTAATGTAAGAATAGGGATGTGTGGAGTAGTCTTGTTATGCTGTAAATCTGAAAAGATTAATGTCTAAAATTTACACATCAAAAACAAAGTTTATGAAAGACTTTATTTTAGAAAAAAAAAATATTTAAAATGTTGTTTGCATGTCAAGAAGTGTATACATGGCAAAATGCTTGTTTTTCCTTCAGCATATACATATATACATTAAAATATACATATATACACATACACATATATACATATACACATTTATATATATATATACATATATATATACATACATATATATATATATACATATATACAAATACATACATATATAAATACATATACATACACATATACATATATACATACACATATACATACACATATACACATATACATACACATATACATATATACATACACATACATATATACATACACATATACATATAAATCCATACACATATACATATAAATCCATACACATATA